>NW_017728918.1:57402587-57427794 GCF_001723895.1 Crocodylus porosus | reverse complement strand
GTCACCAGACCCTCTGCATCTGCCCCCAGCCTGCCAATCACTGTCTACACTTGGGGCAGGCAGGCATTTTATTTAAGGCCCACTTTGCCAAACATTTGCAGTGCCACATGCCACACAATCCAGTGTTCTCCCTGCTACAAGGGTGTGCTGCCAGAGCATGTGTTGCACACGGGTTTTTTTCTGTTGGTTTTTTTTGACCCCTAGATTTTTGCTGGTGGCCACCGCTACTTGTCCCCAGGGAACCAAGCATCCACACATGTCTGGACTGCCTTATAAGTCTCATCAAGGGGCTGGTCTGGTCAGTGGGCCCTGGGCTCTCCCTTTCAATAATGGGGCAAGGTCTCTATTATGGAGGTGAATGGCAGGAGAACTGTCCAAGATATGGTGCTGAATTCCCAATTTAGTGAAAAGAAGCAAATGAGCAGCACAATGTGGAACAACTTTGGGTGTGGGATACAAAGTAAGGTACAGATTAAGGTAAAGGCATCTCATAGGGCTCAGGTTGTTTAAGGATGACTCAAGATCAGCCTGGCATTTCAGTGTAGGTATAGGTTTAGTGTTAGGCTGCACTTAGTAATCTCCTTTTTTAAAATTTGGTCTCTTATGGTAATTGGTTTTCTGCTTAAATTTATAAAATGAATAGGTTGGGCTATTTTTAATACGAACCATTATCTGACTTCCCCTCATGACAGGTTCTGGAATACGAGTTTTCCAAACTCTGGTAGATGTCCCTTGGTATCAGTAAAACTTGTGTAGGGAAGACAGGATCTGTAGAGTTGGCCTCAGAATTTAAGCTGGCTCTTGGCCAACTATAAAATCTTGAAGATTTGAAGGCCTAATCCAAAACCCAGTAGAAATGGGTACGCCACACCATTTATTTAAAAAAAAAAAAGCAAGAGCACTATGATTTTAATCTTATGACTAAACTATTTCCTGGGCATCCTTTAAAGTAGATATCTTTCCATTAGCTTATTTTTATGTTGTTATACATTACCTTTCCCATATATTAAGGACACTTAAAATGGAAGTGTCTACACATTAAGGCTAGAAAAAATGTGCTAAGTCCCCTCTGAGCATATCAGAGATAATCCTCTTTGGGTAATATTAGACTTAAGCCAATATGGGTTGGGAGTGGTCCTTCAGCATTGCAGGAAGCACTGCTCCTAGTTGCCTCAGATGGATGCTCTATCCTATGAAGCATTAAGAGTGACAGGCAGCAGACCAATGTCCTCAAAGATAAGTCCATTTAAGAGAAACATAATGAGGTTATCCCTCACATGCCCTCCCCCACCCCCAGGTCCCATTCTGGGCTCACTCCTACCGCACCCCTTCTGTTCCCATTCCAGGATCACCTCCAGCTCCCTCCTCCCCCAGCAACCCATTCATCTTGCCTCACTCTAGAGATGGTGTGGGGGATGGGCTCAACTTGGAGAGTAGCAGTAGTGGAGGGTGGGCAGGTTCCCCCTCTCTCCCTGTTCCCAGACTGGCAAGGAACACCTTGTGGGAAGGAGGAGGGGGACAGGTAGATGGGGGAATCCACCTGTCTGCCACCAGCCTGCCATAATTTTCCAGGCAGAGCTCAGCCCCTGCTCTGGAGTAGGACAGGAACTTTCCTTAAGGTTAGTGGGGAGCTAGAAGCCAGAAGCTGGGGGAGAACAGGTAAGTACGGATCTAAGTTAAAGATTAACCCAATCTTGGTTGATGGGGGTAGTGGGCCAGTCTTGAATGGCAGAGACAGAAAGGCTTGTTTTGGGCTGGCAGGGGCACTGCAGGCTCCATCCAGGTGGACAGGGCTGGCAAGAACCTGATCTGGGGCTGACTAGGGTCCAATCCTATACTACACTAATGATAGAGAGCTGGTGAGCCAGACGAGCATGGAGCAGAGTTGGGCCCTGCTCACCAGCGGTCTAGAAGCAGGTTGGAGATGTGAATGTAAAAGAAGATATTAACCCTTAAATTGTGACTGCTTAGGGCATGTACTAACTTTAACACTCTTTAGAATTAGTATGTGTCAATTTTAACATGTGACTATGCCCTGATGCTCTTTCCCTTCAAGATCATTAGTCTCATATTTCCTTCCATTTTTCTTCACACACCTCATTCTGCACTTGTTTTTGGCCCCTGTTCTCTTTCAGATCAGCTGTTTCCTTTCCAGTTATCACTGCCACCTGGAAGAAAAAAATCTGATAAAGAAAGTTACAGTTTAACCCTTAGTTTAGGTATATTGGTTAAAGCTATATTTTGTATGCCTCTTGCTGGTTTAGTGTTTCCTGGGGCAGCAGTTACACTCTGCTTTGTCTCTTGAGCCTCAGAAGAGATGTACTGAAGAGAATTCAGCTCTGCTTGCATTAGTGGATTCTGAGAATTCAGCACAGCATCACACAGAAGATTTCCATATCAGAGTCTGACAGATTGAAACTTGGCAATGCTCTGAGGGAAGTTCCTTCTCTAAAACTCCCAGATGCTTCTTTTCCCCTGTCTGAAGTGAGAGAGGGCTCTAGTTCTTTATGTTATGAAGGAAAAACAATGATCAAAGCTCCAGCACACCACAAATAATTGTCTCAAGGACTGAAACCAAGCAGGTCACTCACACCTTTAAATGCTGCAATGCAGACAAGTCAAGGCAAGATTCCTATAGTTTTTTCTACTGAATACTTTTCTTTGAAACAGAATATGCTGCAATTGCAGGGATAAACCCTACAATCCAGGTTCTTTGCGACAGTCTTTTTATTATTATTATTCACATGGTATCTTGATTGCTGTAATAAGACTTAAAACTTTAAGTTACCTATCTTGGCCTCAGCTGGAGACCATGGGCTTTTTGAAAGGAAAAAAAAAATCCCAAATTAAATTTCACAGGACCACAATAAATAGCATGACTGTTTCCCTGGTCTTTGCACAGTACAAGAAGAAACCACAACTAAAATGTCAAGAAATAATGACTTATCCTTCATTACTCACCTATAGAACTGGGAAATGAAACATTCAGAGAAATTTCTCTGAAATTATAACTCTTTTATATTTTGTCAAAAATAAAAGTAACACAGAAAAGTCATTGAAATTTTCAACTTGAAAGTTCTGACCAGTCCTACAGAAATATATATTTAACAGGTGTTTTTAATTCTCCAGTCTTGATCCCACAACCTCAATGTGGTGACTATAGCAATTAATTGCATGAAGAACTAAAAGGAAGACAGAATTAAAATCATGATAAGAAAAGGTGCTTTTGTATAGGGATTCTGTCAGCTAGGATGTGTCTCCTTGTTGGTTGTTTACTTTCTTCACTTGGTGCAAAGCTTTCTATTTATTGCTGCTTAATTCCTTCATATTTTCCATAGCTCCCAGTGTCCAGGTTACTTAGCAGTTTGGTCCTATCTTCCTACATGCTTTCTTGCCTTTCCAACCTTGCCTTGCCTTCTTGCCTTTCCAGTCCATGATTCCAATGTCAAACGTCGAACCATGGACTAATTTACACTAAATGAACATTCAAAGCACTCACAAAAATAAAAAAGAGATGCTTGGCTTGGAGTTTAATCAGCCAAAAAGCTTCTGTGAATAGGTGGGATTCCTGGATTGGTTTATAATTGGCAAGAAATGCTAGTGACTGAAGACTGACAGAGACTTCACTTTATGACAGAAGTAGGAATAATGCTTCATAATCCACTAAAGTTATGTGAATGAGTATTTGAGCATCATTCTAGGAGTTACTGCCCTGTTCAACATTAAAGGTCTCGAGGAAAAAAGAAGGTAGAGTACAGCAGCACACTAGAGACTAAATGGTTCAGAGCCATGAGCTTTTGTAGGCAACAACCTATTTTGTGAGATGCCTCTGAACCAGTTCCAAGGTGCCACCCTGCTCTACCTTCTGCCTGACTTCAGACTAACACAGCTAACTATCTCTTTAGGAAAAAAAGTTGCCCAATACCAAAGACAGTGATCAAATATGTCAGTTCTAGGTAACCAATGAGGTGAATCTGCTCTTTAGCCTCATGGATTATACTACACTCTGAAACTTTTCCTAAAATCCCTAGATGAGAATGAAGTGGGATAGAAAGCATGCAATACTCTGAGTTCACTCCCAGTTCTTCTCTGCTTCCACCTTCCATGCACTTCAGACATATTTCCAAGGAAACGGATGCTCCAGAATCATCCCAATCCTATTCTAAACAGTCTGGATTTTGAGATTTTACCATATCAATAGTATTTCAATCATCATGTTTTCACTGAAGCAGATTAAGAAAAGATGGGATCTATCACATCCTTTGAAACAGAATACACTGCTATTGTAGGGATAAACCTTACAATTCAGGAAACTTTTACAGTTTAAATTATATAGAGATAATTTTTAAAGGTAGTATTCAAGGCTCCCCTGGAAAAAAGAAGCTGAATTGGTAGAAACACTAGGCCACTGCTGCCACAACACTGACAACAGTATATTTTAAAGCAGAGCAGTGAACTGGTAGCCCACAGGCCACATATGCACCCCAAGGAATTAACTTGTGGCCCCCAGGCTCCCGGGCAAGGTATTGCTCCCTCCCTAACTCTCCAGCTGCTTCCATGGATCTTCTGGCTCCTCATTCCTCCTCCAGTTTCCACTTTCTGCCCCTATCCCTTGGGGCAGGGCAGGCAGCAGAACTAGCTGTCCTATTGTTGGGGCATGTGCTGTGGTGCAGCAAGAAAGATCTGCACAGTGCAGTAGGAGGCTGGAGGGGACACATGGTATGGGGAGGTATGTACCAGGGTAGCCTGTACAGCATATGGACACAGAGCCTCTTGCAGTCAGCCACACATCAATTACTCAGATTTGTTTTAAAGAGAAAGGGGAAAGAAGCTAATCTGTAGATCAAATTTATTATTCCCTCCACAAAATTAATTAATCTTAAATTCAAATTAGGGATGTTGCTAGCTCAAAAGATGAGTTTGTTAGATAGTTTTAGTTCTGTAAAAAAAAACACCCCAAAACCCAACACTACAGAAGAGCTTTATTCCAAATTACAACTGAACAAACACAGATATAGTCCCAAATCAACACTATGATATTAAGAAAGGGACAGCATAATCACTGAAATGTTGTCATCTGTAACTCTATACTCAGTAGACAAAATCAAGGTTATAAAATACATTCATTCTTGTTTAACTCCTGGAATGACCTGCCTCCAGCCCAGTTCTGGAGCCAGCTGATCCAGTAGCAGGAAGAGCATGTCCCAGAGCAAGGGAGAGGAACAAAGGAAAATCATCAGGATGACACACTACATGAGAGCCAGCAGAGAAATATATCCAAACAGGATTAGCAGCAAAGCCAAGTCATTGTGAAAAAAATAATGATATGAGTATTCCACTGTTAGCCGAGAGGGGTGTACAGATGGAGAATATTATCACAATAGCAGGTAAATTTAAAGTTTAATATTTTATAAGAAGTAAGTTAAAATTCCAATACCAAATAATGATTTTTGGGGACTGGTATTCTATATGGGTTCAAAACAAAAGTTTCAATGAGATTAAAATGCTAAATACAGTAAGGAAAATACATATTAAAGTCATAAATAAAACTCACTAAGAGCTAGAATGGATGTAAAGAAAGAGTTTAACCAAAATATATATAGTTTTACATTTCATAAGTAAAACAAAATTAAAGCTGACTTAAATAATGGATAAAGAGAATCCCAAATGAGTGATAAGATTTTTAAGAAGTTCAGAATATTTGGAAAATATGGATTAATTGTATGGATTAATAATATAGACCCATAAAAAGTTTATCATGGCACTTTATTTGACAGGGTTATAGATCCAAAATGAGTGGCATTTTGATGTTCATGGAACCCATAAGGCATTTAATTGTATTAAACCTTGCAAGTATGGCCAAAAAAGGGAAGAGGTTCCAATCATTTCCTTTGTTTTCTTAATTAATACAAATATCTTTTGTTTTGTAGGTAAGTGAAAATACAAATTTATGGCTGGATCTATTAAAGACTTAGGCAGCAATGTTAAGTATGTTGACATATAACGTAGTTGGGACAGAGAAACTAATACTATCCTCGTAGTTAGAGCACTCACCTGGGAAAAGCAGTCCTGGATTCCAAGCCCCTCTCAAGTGAATAATCCACTATTTTATATTCAGTGTTCATGATCTGGAACCAAAGTCTCCAACTTTCTCTGAACAGTACCTTTATCTGGATCCTGCTCTAACCACTATGTAAGAAAGTCATGTCCACCCTTGCAGTCTCCTGTGCTCACTGGACCGATGACTATTTCATTATTCCACACAAAGTGCCATAAAGGAACACCAGAAAATCCTATAATCTACTAGTTAGGACATTCCCCAAGTGGCAGGAAAGTTTGTTCAAATACCCTCAAATAAAAGTGGAAATTAAACCCAGATCTCCCATTGCTCTAACCAGTAAGCATTTGTAAAAGGAGATGCAACTTCTCCTCTTTGTTTGATTTTTAGTAGTAGCGATTTATTTACAGTGTTTCTTTTGTAAAGGAAAGGCTTCTAAAATGCACTTCTTAGGGCATCTGATAGGAGTAAAACTTTAATATACATTCAACAATTAAGAATTAAAGTTCTCACATGAAGCAGTCCCATTTCCAGAGTGCATGAGCCCTACAGTCACAGAATTTGGTTGAGATCAAAACTGCCTTAAAAATAATTAGAGACATTTTCTACTTAAATGAACCATGGGGTCAATACCCCACTGTGCATTAAGCATCACACTAAAAGCATGTGATCATGCTAATGCACAATATGGCAGTCTACTGTGCATTTTTTAGTACTTTTTTAGTAGGCACTGCACATTGATGAACATGTAGACATGCCCACATACAATAAAATAGACTCTACCTTAGATCTACAGGCCATTATACCTATTAGTAATGCTCTTTTGCCTGTCCTAAAAGAATAAAACCCTACCCAAGGCTAGCTTTGCTTTTGTGCTTATTCCAACTCAGCTTTTTATTCAAATAGATTTCAACGTATTTATATGAAGACTCCATCTCTAATTTCTCTTTTTGTAAAAGCCATACCTAATACTGCCATACCATAATACTGCTGAAAAATGTCTAGTAACCTTTGGAGGCCTATCTGGGATTGCAATATTAATAATAGGGCTGTGTGAAGCTTCAGTCCCTGATTCGATTCGGCAGAGATTTGGCTTGATTTGGTAGCTGAATCTCTGAATCCAAATCTAATCAGAGGACCCTTTAATCCCTCTGAATTGAACTGGAACCCTCCAAACTGATTCGGAGAGATTTGGAAAGATTTGGCGATTTGGACACAGACACAGCTTTAAATGTTTTTTCTACATACCTCTAGGTAGCAGGTGGATAGTGAAAGCTGCGATGCTGGGGTTCATGCAGTGTCCCACAGGAGCACGGGGTGCTCCCCAGCGCACTTGGCAGCAGACCTGGAAGTGGACCAGAAGCACTTCCAGTCTACTTTCGGGTCTACCAGGGAGCGTGCTAGAGAGCCCCCCACCCTGTCTGGCTTGGAGACTTGTGCCTCCTGGGTCTGGGGGTGCACCCAGGGTCCCCCCACTGCTGATCACTGGGCCAGGGTGGCACAGGGTCCTCCCCGTGTGCACTCCGATGGACCTGGAAGTGGACCAGAAGTACTTCTGGTCCACTTCCAGGTTCACTGCTGAGCACATGGAGGGCCCTCTTACACTCCTCTGAGACACTCCGTGCGCCCCAGCATTGCAGTGGTCATGAGTTGTGCTGGTACCTTGAGGCATGTAGAAAAAACATTTAAAGCTGTATCTGTGTCTGAATTACTGATTCTCTGAACCAGCATTGAATCTTCAGATTCTGAATCAGCTGAATTGAATTAGGGACAGTAATCTGAATCATCAAATTGAATCACTGTCCCTGATTCGGACTGAATCCAAATCTGAATCGAAAGGGCCTGCTTTGCACACCCCTAATTAATAGCAAATCAACTGCATGGAATAAAGCAACACAGGGATAGGGTCATTCAGTACTGTGGATGCGAGGGATGTTTTCTTGTTAATACATGTTCTAAATCATACAAGAATAGATTAAAAAGTAAACAAAGCAAACAACTTTGTTGTACCTTGGTCTTAGTTGGAAAACTATTGGACAGAGCACTGTCAGTCCCATGCCAGGAGTCCACATCTGACATATCATGGAAAGGTTGAAGAGACCCATCTGGACCTTGACTACTATCGCATGTTACCCATCCACATGGGCACTGCCAGGAGCTACTTTGAGCAGATCAAAAGTGATGGCTTTGGTATAAGGGAGAAGGTGTCAGGGGCACAAGTGATATCCTAACAGATCCTTCCAGTCAAGTGTATAGTCCCAGCTAGGAGCAGAAGCATCCTGGAGAGTGATACAAAGCTGCATAGGTGGAGTCTTCAAACTTGCAGTGGTATTCCAAGAAGAAGGACTGCTGAGAAGAGATGGGATCCACCTGACAAAGACAGGGAAGAGTGTTTTGCATACAGGCTTGATAGTCTAGTCAGGAGCATTTAAAATTAAGTTCAGTGGGGAATAGAAAAAAAACCCAGAGGTAAGTGAAGAGCATGGGGACCTAAATAAAAACTTAGTAATGGGAACCTACAGAAGAAGCCTTAGCAGTATTCTCTGAGAGAAGAAAGACAATCAGTTAGGAATTTGAAATGCTTATATACTAATGTGAAAAGCATTGGGAAATAAACAAGAAGAATTGAAGGTTCTAGTACAACTGAGAAATTATAACGTAATTGGAAGTATGGAAACATAATGGGATAGTTTACATGACTGCAGTACTGTCACGGATGGGTATAAATTGTTTAGGAAGGATAGGTAGAGGAAAAAAGGAGGTATTGCCTTATTATAAAGGTGATACTGTATAGTTGTTCTGAGGTGCAGTACAAAAGGCCTATTGAAAACTTTGCAGTAGAGGTGAGAGGGGAGAGTGGCAGGGGTATGTCATGGTGGGCATCTGCTATTGGCCACCAAATCAGGAGGAAGAAGTGAATGACGTCTTCTTGAAACAACTGATGCAAACTTTCAAAATGGAGGACCTGGTTCTCATGAAGGATTTTAATTATTGGCACATCTGCTGAGGGGGAAACAGCAATGCACAAGTAATTTAGCAAATTATTGGAGTATATCAGGGATAATTTTTTATTAAAATGTAGAGAGGGGCCAACAAGGGAGGAAGCTCTTCTCAACTTCCAGCTCACAGACAGGGAGGAATTGACTGAGGATGTGAAGGTAGAAGGTAACTTGGGTGACAGTGACCATGAAGTGAGAGAGGTCAAGATCATAAGGGGAGGATGGAAGGAGAGCAGCAGAATAAAGACACTGGATTTCAGAAAAACAGACTTTAGTTAACATAGGGAACTGGTAGACAGGATCTCCCAGGAGGCAAGTTTGAGGGAAAAAAGAGTCTAGGAGAGCTGGGTATATTTGAGAAGACTCTTTTAAAGGTGTAGGAGCAAGCTATCCCAATGCGACAGAAGAATGAAAAGTGCAATAGGTGACCAACATGGCTAGGCAGCATTCTCTTCAATGAAATAAAACTCAAAAAGGAATCCAACAAAAAGCAGAAATTTAGTTATATTAGTAGAGAGCAGTATAAAAGTGTTGTAACAGCATAGAGCGAGAAACTTAGGAAAGCCAAGGCATGATTTGAGATGTAATTGGCAAGGGGCATAAAAAGCAATAAATGGGATTCTACAAGTATGTCAAGAGGAGTAAGACAAACAAAGAAACCATGTGGAAGGCAATCTAGTTATGGATGATGAAGAGGAAGCTGAAGTATTTAATGGCAGGCAAGGTTTTTTGGGTACATGTGATATCTTTTATTAGACCAGCTGAGTAGTTGGAAAAAAGTTCTTAGCAAGCTTTCGGGTGCAGTCACCCTTTGTCAGGCATAGGGAGTCTCTGCTAGTTTGAGACTCCAAGGAATGAGAAAAGGTAAAAGTGTGGAGGGATGTCAGTAAAAATGTAAATAGGTAGAGATAAGCAAGAGAAAAGGAAAAGCAGGGAAGGAAGGGGGAAGACAGCAGAGAGAAGAAAAAGTCAGAGGGAGACAACAGAGATAAAATACTGGGTGAAAAAGAGGCAGTCTGTGAAAAAAGGAATAGTTGGAGATCAGTAAAGCAGGAATGAGAGAAGCTAAAAGTGTGTCAGGATGCCAGTGAAAATATAAAAGGGTAGAGTAGGAAAACAAAAAGTAAAGGAGGGGGAAGAAAACAGGTGATAAAAAGGCCAAAGGGATAACACTAAAAGAGGTAATAATACAAGGTAAAAAAGAGGCTAGCAATAAAAGGGAATGGTAGGGATCCAGAAAAAAGGGGGAGGGAGCAGCAAAGTGGGGGAGGGAGAGGAGAGAAAAGGTGGGGGCAAGGGGAAAGGAATGTAAGAGGTGAGGTCTGGCAGGTACCTGGTGAATCAGATGTCAGGCAGGGTCTAAAGTGTCATAAATCCAATGTCTATATTGAGTCCATGATTTTTAGTATCCAGTACGTTGATGAAGTGAAGTTCATAGGCTTGTTTACGAAAGGTGCGTTCCGAGTTCTCTTTGAGGACTAGAACTGAGAGATCAGAGAGGAAGTGATTTTCCTGTGAGAAGTGTGCCCTCATGGGTAGTTGGATATTCTCGTCTTTGATGGATTTTCATTGTGCACTCATTCTGGTGCATGGTTGTTGTGTGGTTTCTCCTACATATTTTCCATCATGGCATTTGTTGCACTGGATGAGATATATTACATTTCTGGAGGTGCATGTGTAAGATCCAGGAACGGTGATGATTCTGTTGTGGGGTTTAGCTATTGTGGGGGTGGTGGAGATATGTTGGTAGGTTTGGCATTTTTTGTCCTGGCATAGTCTGGAACCTTTCAGTGTGGTTTGGGTCATAGGGAGTTTGCTTCTGATGATGAGGATAGCAAAGTTCAGTGCTTATTTAAATGCTAGGACGGGTAGTTCTGGAAAGATCTCTTTAAAAATAGGGCCTTTTTCTAGTATGGGTTGCAATTGTTTGAGGATTTTCCATGTAGGTTCCAGGGAAGGGTGATATGTCATAACTAATGTTATGCGATTTGTGGGGATTTTCTTTTTGTACTGCAACAAATCTTCACGTAGTATCTGGGTGGCTCTTTCAAAAGTGAGATCTACCTCTCTGAAGAAGTGCCCTTGTTGGCTGAAATGCCATTTGAGATTTGTGAGGTGATGATCACAGGTATTCTCCTTGCTGCAAATTCGGTGGTATCGGAGAGCTTAGCTGTAAATTACAGCTTTCTTGGTGTGTTTAGGGTGATTGCTGGTTTTGTGTAGATAATGTATGTTGGTCCCTGGTTTCTTGTATATGGTGATTTGCATTTTACCATCTTGGATGTTAATCATAGTGTCCAAAAAGGAAATGCTGTTCTGGAGTATTCAAGAGATAGTCTGATGGAGGGGTGGTGATTGTTGAATTTTTTGTCCAAGTCTATTAGACACTGCAGGGTTTAAGTCCATATGATGATGTCATCTATGTATCCCAGGTATAGTAAGAGTCTGATGGTGCAGTTCTTGAGGAAGTCTTCTTCTAGGTGGGCCATAAAAAAAGTTATTAACATAGAATCATAAGGCTGTAAGGGACCCCAAAGGGTCATCAAGTCCAGCCCCCTTCATGAGCAGGAAAGACATCTGGAGTCAACGTGACCCCAGCCATGTGACCATCCACTCTTCTCTTGAAGACCTCTAGGGTAAATGAATGCAGCACCTCTGTGGGGAGCTTGTTCCATAGTCTGGACACCCTAGGTATGAAAAAGATTTTCCAAATGTTCAGCCTGAAACTATCTTCCAGTTGTTTGTGGCTGTTGTTTCTAGTTTTCCCCCAGGGCACCCTGGTGAACTGTTGTTCACCAAGCCCCTGATGTATACCCCTGATATAGTAGTAAGTCACAATCAGGTTCCCTCTCAGCGTTCTTTTCTTTAACCTAAAGAGTCTGAGATCCCTCAGCCTCTCCTCATATGGCTTGCCATGAAAGTCTCTGGTCATACGGGTGGCCCTCCTCTGGACCCTCTCGAGCTTTAGAACGTTCTTGTTGAAATGCAGTGCCCAGCACTGGACACAATACTCCAGCTGTGGCTGCACCAATGTTGAGTAAAGTGGGAGACTCACTTCTTTGGTTTTACTGGAGATGCATCGATTGATGTATGCCAGCATTTTATTGGCCCTAGCAGTTACTGCATCACATTGTAAGCTCATATTCATACTGGGGTCTACTGTGACCCCCTAGATCCCTTTCATTTGTAGTTCTGATCAGGTTAGTGTTGCCCAGCCTGTAGGTGTGCTGGGGGTTCTTCCTTCCCAGATACAGCACTTTGTGTTTCTCTATGTTGAAACTCATCTGGTTCCATTCTGCCCAATATGCCAGCCTGTCTAGGTCTGCTTGTATCTGCAGCCTATCTGTGGGTGTGTCCACGCAACCCCATATCTTGGTGTCATCTGCAAACTTGGCCAGTGGGCTTTTCACCCCCTCATCCAGGTTGTTGATGAATATGTTGAACAGCACTGGGCGAAGTACCAACCACTGCCTACATCTCACCAGGATGACATTGATCCATTCATTTGGACTCTCTGCATCCTACCCCACAACCAGTTTCACACCCACTTGATGGTTCCTCAGCTGAGCCCAATATCTGCCAGTTTTCTGATCAGTACCTCATGGGATACCAGGTCAAAGGCTTTCTGGAACTCAAGGTATATGATGTCAACTGCTTTTCTCTCATCTGGGTGACAAGTCACCTGATCATAGAAAGAAATGAGGTTGGTCAGAAAAGACCTGCCTGTGACAAAGCCATGCTGGCTGTCATTCAGTATCTCCACCACAGATTGCTGAGGGAATTAGCAGGGGTTATTGCAGGACACTGGCATGGCTTTAGGAGCACACTTGGTACTCTGGTGTGATGCCAGAGGACTGGAAAAGGGCCAATGTGATTCCCATTTTCAAAAAAGGGAGGAAGGAGGACCCAGAAAACTATAGGCCAATTAGTTTTACCTTAATCCTGGGTAACCTTTTTGAGAGAATTATCCTGACGCATGTCCACAATGGGCCAGCAGGGGAGATTATGTTTAGGGGCAACCAACATGGGTTCATTAGAGGCAGGTCCTGTCAGACCAACCTGGTGGCCTTCTATGACCAGGTCACAAAAACCTTAGACACAGGGTTAGCAGTGGATGTAGTCTTTCTGGACTTTAGGAAGGCCTTTGACACTGTCTCTGATCCCATTCTCATTAAAAAAAACTATGGGACAGTGGCATTGACACCTACTCAGTCAAATGTGTCACTAACTGGCTGGAGGGCCGCACCCAGAGAGTGGTGGTGGATGGGTCATTTTCGACCTGGAGGAATGTGGGCAGTGGGGTCCCCCAGAGCTCTGTCCTTGGGCCTGCAGTGTTCAACATTTTCATCAGCGACTTGGACGAGGGGGTAAAAAGCACCCTGCTCAAATTCACAGATGACACTAAGATGTGGGGGCATGTGGGCACACTACAAGGGAGGAATAGGCTGCAATTGGACCTAAACAGGTTACAGGGGTGGGCAGATGAGAACAGGATGGGGTTCAAACACTGACAAGTATAAGGTGCTGCACCTGGGGAGGAAGAACCAGCAGCATACCTAAAGGCTGAGGAACTCCCTTCTCATCAGTACAGAGGCAGAAAAGGATCTTGGAATCGTTACTGATGCCAAAATGAACATGGGCCGACAGTGTGGGAACATGGTCAGGAAGGCCAACCATATTTTGTCATGCATCCACAGATGCATCTCAAGCAGGTCCAAGGAGGTGATCCTCCCCCTCTAAGTGGCACTGGTCAGGCCGCAGCTGGAGTACTGCATCCAGTTCTGGGTGCTGCACTTCAAGAGGGATGTGGACAACATGGAGAGGGTCCAAAGGAGGGCCACTCACATGATCGGGGGCAGCAGGGCTGGCCCTATGAGGATAGGCTAAGGGAACTGAACCTATTCAGCCTCCACAAGAGAAGGCTGAGGGGGGATCTAGTGGCTGTTTACAAACTAGTCAGAGGGGACCAGCAGGCATTGGGGGAGTCCCTGTTCCCCCGAGCACTATCAGGAGGTGACTAGGAATAATGGTTACAAGGTGGCAGAGGGTAGATTCAGAGTAGACATCAGGAGGCGCTACTTCACAGTCGGGGTGGCTAGGATCTGGAACCAACTTCCAAGTGAAGTGGTGCTGGCTCCTGCTCTGGGGGTATTGAAGAGGTGGCTAGATGAACACCTTGCTGGGGTTGTTTGACCCCAGTACTTTTTCCTGCCATGGCAGGGGGTTGGACTTGATGATCTGCTCAGGTCCCTTCCAACCCTACCAACTATGAAACTATGCCTTCTTCAAGTTTGTCACATATACTCTCTTTGATGAATGTTTCTAGGATTTTCCCTGGAACAGAAGTTAAGCTAATTGGCTTGTAGTTTCCCAGGTCTTCATGCTTCCCCTTCTTGAAGATGGGCACAATATTGACCCCCTTCTAGTCCTCTAGGATTTCTCCAGAGGCCCCTGATGTTTGAAAGACCTATGTCAGGGGCTCTGCAATTACTTTGGTCAACTCTTGCAGTACTCTTGGGTGGAGTTCATCCAGTCCTTCAGATTTATATATGTCTAATTTCTTTAATGGATCATACACCAGTTCTGTGGCAGCGGTGGGAATGGTGTCAATCCTGCCCTGCTTGTTGTGTGCCCTACATGGCATGTTGTTCCCCTTGGTCTTGTGAAAGACTGAGGCAAAGTAGTCATTTAGGAGTTCCGTTTTTTTCCTGAGCGGTAGTGACCAGGTATCCTGAGGCACTGAGCAGCAGTCCCCACACTCCCATTAGTTTTCCTTTTACTCCCCATGTAGCTAAAGAGAGACTTCTTGTTGTCCTTGATTCTTGTAGCTAGTTTTAGTTCAGTTTCTGCCTTAGCTTTCCCAGTCTACTTTCTGTTGCACCACATAACCGGCGTACCCTTTGACCTGCGAGCCTAGGTCAGCACGACCAGCTTGGCACAGAAGGGATCGATAACCGGACAGGTGGGGATTAGCGGCGAGGAGGAGTCAGGTCACTTAAGCGTATTGGTTATAACAAAGGTTTATTGTACTCACGCTACAGATGGTCGTAGCATAGGCAGAATAGCTGGCTTCGTTCAGTTACAGTGCATGAATATAAAACAAACTAGAGGGGTCTGTTGGTTCACAGGGTTCTTGAGCCGAGCCCTTGCTTTCTACCCTGGTGCCAAAGCCCAGGATAGGTGCGGCTACCCGACTCAATAGTCCCAGAACTGGTCAACAGCTCATATAAGGGAATGCACTTCGATCAACCTTCTGAGAGCTCTTTGACAAAACAATCAGACGAACCGGTGAATGAGATATGCCAAATGAAGAACGGCTGGCGGGGCGATGTCTGCAGGTGGCCAATCTGCTGACTGTGTCTCCTTGGTGTGCTCGGAGTTCTCCGCTTAATGGTGGAATCTGCTGTCATTTATAGTCAGCAGTGGCCAATCACCTGGTGTCTAAAGTGGGATGATTTTTTGACTGCCAATTACAATTTTTCACCTGTGACCTAGATACATATTCAGTGACCTAGATACATATTCATTTGACCTAGATACATCATTTGACCCAGATACATCATTCATTTGGCTGCCCTCAGTGGGTTCAAAAGGTCAACCTTGTGACTAGCACCTGCAATACTTATGACTGCAGATCACAAGCTTCTAAGTGTGAAGAACAACTTTTAACCAACTCCAATTGTAATGCTACCTTCAGCAAAGAAATAAAGGCCACTAATACTGGGGGGGCTTTATGGTTTGCAATCCTACCAGATCTTTTGGTTTGCTGGCATCAGCACTCTAACTTGACAAATAAAATTCAAACATGACACTTTCTACAAGTGCAAGCCATTGTCAGGTTGTCTTCCTTAGAGGCTGTCCCAAGCTTCCATTGTTTGTATGCCTCTTTCTTTTTCTGTAGGAGTTCTGCAACTTCCCTGCTTAGCCAAGAGTGTTTTTTAACCCTTCTGCTACTTTTTCTCTATAAGGGAATGGATTTTCTCTGAGTCTTAAGGATTGTGTAGTACATTTATAAATATAAATTTATCAAATTTATTTTTTCATAAATAGGGATAGCCACTAGGTGACAAGTGCAGTTGGCAGTATGAAAGGAGTCCAACAGTAATGGCAGAACAGGTTAGGGATTATCTGGAGAAGCTGGATCAGTTGGGATGCATCCCAGGATACTAATGAAATTGGCCGATGTAAATTCAGAGCCATTAGCTATCCTCCTTGAGAACTCATGGAGGTTGGGTGAGGTCCCTGATGACTGGAAAAGGGCAAATATAGTGCCCAACTTTAAGAAAGGGAAGAAAGAGGATCTGGGGAAGTACAGACCAGTCAACCTGACCTTGACACCTGGAAAGCTCATGGAGCAGGTCCTCATGGAATATATTATGAAGAACCTAGAGAAGAACAAGGTGATCAGGAACAGCCAGCATGGATTCACCAAGGTTGGATCATCATGCTCAACAAGTAGTCATCAATGTCTAGTTCAGAGGAGGTATCAAGTGGGGTTCCTCAGGAGCCTGTCCTGAGTCTGGGATTGCATATGACACTGAGTTGTGTGGAGTTGCACACACTTTAGGAGGTAAGAGCTAGGATACAGAATGACCAGATAGACTGAAAAAATGGTACACAATCAACCAGATGAAATTCAAAAAGAACAAGTACACAGTCCTGCACTTGGGACAGAATAATTATATGCACAAATATAAACTGGGGAATGAATGGTTAGGCTGATGCACTGCAGAGAAGAGAAGGATTTACGGGTTACAGTAGACTATATGCTGAATATGAACCAACAGTATGCTCTTGTTGCAAAAAAGGCTAACGGTAAACTAGGTTGTATTAACAGGAATGTTAGTTGCAAATCAAAGTAAGTGGTTATTCTACTCTATCCATCACTTGTGAGGCCTCACCTGGAGTACTGTGTCCTGTTGTGAGCCCCTCACTTCAAGAAGGATTTGGACAGATTGTAGAAAGTCCAGAGGAGAGCCAGAAAAATGATTAGAGTATAAGCATGACTTACAAAGAAAGACTGAAAGAACTAGGGTTATTTAGTATGAAAATGGAATACTGTGTGGGGATTGATGATAACAGTCTTCAAATACCTAAAGAGTGATGGTAGAGTGATTATAGGGAGGATGGAGATGGACTTTTCCTTGTGGCTATAGGAGATAGGACTAGGAACATGGACTCAGACTGTAGCAGAGGATATTTAAGGTTAAGATTAAGAGGAACTTTCTAACTATGAGGGTGGTCCAGCACTGGAACAGGCTACCTAGAGAAACTAAGGAATCTCTATCCCTTGAAATTTTCAAGAGTAGTTTGGACAGATACTTGGCTGGGTTGGTTTAGTCAGGGACAATTCTGCCTTGAGTAGGGGAATGGGCTAAATGACTGTGTGAGGTTCCTTTTAGCCCTACTTCCTTTTGATCCTGTTATGTACCAGGGCAGATCTAGGGCATGTTGATGATGCAGCCATACTCACCTTTAATTCTATAAAACAAACTGCCTACATGGACAGATGCATTTCTATTCAGGTGGACTGAGGGAGTCGAAATTAATTCATGGTAATTATCTGTTTGATTTCTCCTCTTCAACCCATAGGTTTTAACTACTCCTGATCTTCCACTATTCATCCCACAGCTTTCGGATAGATTTGTCACCTGCTTGAAAAGTACCTCATCCACCTCCTATTCCTGATTAGGTGGCCTATAAAAAATCCCCACCACTATATCGGTGCCATAGCTTTCACCTTTCACCTTAACTCAAATGCATTCTGCTTTACTGCGTTCTTCCTTCTGAACCAGGGAACAAGCATAAGTGTTTTTGCCATACAAGGCAACACCATCATCAATGTCTTCAGAAAATCCTCCATATCAATTGGAAGGACAGAAGAATAAACAATGGCATTCTGGCTCAAGCAAACACCAGTAGCACTGAAGCCATGTGTATATGCCACCAACTCCATTGGATAGGACATATCATAAAGAGGCCTGCAACTTGTTCCTGCAACTGGTCCTATATTCTGACCTCATCACTCTGAAAGTGGGCAAAAGAAAACATTCAAGGACACTTTGAAAGCCAGTCTGAAGAAATATGATATTAACAACAATATTTGAGAGACTGAAGCTCTGAATTGTCCCCAGTGGCACCATGATGTACAACAAGTCATTGATCATTTTAAGCAAAATATCTTCACTATGGAGGCAGATAGATATGAGTGACAAAGAGAAAGAGCTGTGGCCCAAAATCACCAATATGTGAAAATAGTTTTTCCTGGAACTATTTGCAGATCTCATATCAGCCTCCTCAGTCATCTATGAACTCAGCAATGACTTCCCTATTTACTGGAAGACTATCATACTTATATCAAGGACTGCCAACTATAGCATAAAGCCAGGCATGGGCGGATCCATAGGGGTTGGATAGGTGTGCTACAAGTTTTCCTCCTTGTGATAGAGCGCCTGAGGGCAAAAGAGGGCAAAAGAGGGCAAAAGCCCAGGCAGAGCATCGCAGGCAGGCAGGCATAGTGACCAGTTAATGGGATTGCTTAGGAGGCAGCACAGAGGAAGTCAGCTGACGAGGAGAGGTGGGATCTTAGGAACATAAGGCAGCTCTAGGGGCTGCCTATGCAGTTTGACTGTGGGAAAGAGACACAGGGAGTTCTGCAAAGGTGCCTGAAACAGAATAACATAGCCTTAGGCCCCTAGCATTTTAGTAAAGCTTCTGGTTCATTTTTTTAATTGGAGAAAAATAGCATTGTGTTTTGTGATGATGCACTACAGTACTTGCCCCCCCCCTTTCAAGATCCTAGATCTGCCTATGAATGCCCTTTAGCTCTTTTTGTTGTTCATTTTATACAGAATGTCTACCAGATACATCTATCTGTAGGCAGGGTAGGTGAAGGAATGCTTACTCCCTTAAATCTGGTGGCTTAGGCAGGACATGCCTAACTGTTCTCTACTCTAAAGGATCAGGCATGCCCAGAAGCAGACCTTGGAGGACCTAGGGAGCTTTATTTATGAAAAGTTGGAAGCCCCATGATTATGTGGCAGCAGAGCAGGAATTCTGAAGGCCTAATTTTTGGATTTGGCCAATTAAGTCTCTTTAGTCTTTAGTTCCTTTTACACTCAAAACCAGTGTGAATGTTTATGCCACAGTGGCTTACTTAATAGGTTTTAACATACAAAGAATATACAATGTCAGGTTCATAATTGGTGTGTAGGGTCCTAGCTCTATTGACCTACATCAGTTTACACCAATAATTCAGTCCAGAAAAATAAGAAGAAGAAAACCCTAAATCCCTTTATACTGTTTGGTTCCTGTCATAATTACTGTGATAAATAATTTCAGGTGCTTATGGTCAATACCTTTGCAACACAGACCACAGCCATTTAAAATGGACAAAGGTGCCCCCAAAAGTGCAAAGATAGATAAAAGTCAGTATTAACCCAAAGGTGTGCAATCTATTGCCCCCTGGTGGGAATGTGATTAGCAAAAAGTAACATTTGTTTTACAGTAGTTCAGATATTATTCTGTTGGGGACTATATTAAAACCTAGCATAGCACTTAATACAACAGTCACCTAGTGTTAGGAACAGAACTAGCAAAGCTTTTACGGAGCTATATAGAAAAAATACAAATGGTTTTTATTGTAGCACACACATTCTATCCAGCCTTCCTAGTGTGTTATGCATTACATCTGTAGGCTATATGTGCCCGTGACTTGTAATTTACTACAAACATCTGCTTCAAAAATCTATGCGCGAGCCAAAACCTTCACATTACATGCCACCCTACCTACAAATGGTACAAAAATAGTTCCATACAGAAAATCTGCAAACTGCACAAGAACGGCTATGGCCTGAGGAAACTGAAGCCATTGGAAAATATCCTAATTATTACAGGCCTGATTTCCAGACATTCTGAGCACCTGCAGTTTATGTTGTTTTCAGCAGGGCCAGTTTTCATAGGCTGTGAAATCCACAGGGGCAGAGCGCTTTAGATATGGAAAGCTGTTGGTAGGAGAGAGCAAATGATACTGCTTTTTTAATAGGAGAAGGGGAGGAGTTGCCTTACAAAGCCATGGGACAGACTGGGCTGAATAGAGGACTGTTTAATTCAAGAGAGATGAGGGAACAGAACTCTTCACTGGGGAAAAGAAGCAGCTTCAATAGAAATCAAATACGTTTCTGAGGATATGATGAATAGTTTATTTCATACACACTGGTATGCTTAATCCTTAAGCAGATAAGAAACATTTTTTAAACCCTGCTCCTCTGTTCCTACTGATCATAAAAAAGGTCATGGAGCCAGTGATACTTTGCAAGAGTAATCTTAACTTTTTTTAAGTGACCTATATTTATTGTCGACGTACCAAGGCAGGGGAAGGGCAGGAGAAGTGGAGATACTTAAGTTTGAGAGGGAGGAGAGGATGTATCCTCTGTTCAGCTGAGTATACACCATTAGTCCCTTTCTTTAGATACCTTTCCCTTATTCCATGTCCTCTGTATATCCCTACCCCTGCTTCTATATCTGTTCCCAAATTTGCTTTTAGGGGTGGGGATCAGATGTTCATATAGGAAGAAGGCCCCTAGTTGAATGTACTTTGAGGCATTCCCAACTCGTTTGCTTCAGTTATAGGCAATTCTGAAAATCAGAACCCTGAATACACATGGAGGGAAAAACAAAGCAAGACTACTGAAAAAAATAGCATACTGAGTACATCTGCTTTACACTTACACTTTGTGCAACACAATGAAACTGATTCAACAAGTTTTCAGGCAAAAGGGGGCCCTGGGAAAATGGCTGTACATGCTTCTTCTTAGTCTTTAAGTAGCTTAGCAAAGACCCAGCAGCATGGCTTCTTTTTATATGTGTATATGTACAAATAGCCTGAATCTTCTCTAGATCAGCGATGGAAGGAAGTGTCAGCAAGTGGTTGGAATACAATACTCAAGACTGGATTGTATTCACAGCTGTACCACTGGTTTATGGTAGCCACATCTACATGACACACTGACTGCACAGTTGTTACTGCCTCGTCATTTAGTACTTGTTTATACAGTTTTCTACATGCAGTAGTGTCACTATATGGCTTTTAGGTGATGCTGACTGCACAGTAGCTCATTGCTACTGCACAGTAGTATCATGTCACACTTCCTGCTACATGACACTACCGTGCAGTAGTAATGAGCTATTGCGCAGTCAGCATCTCATGCAGATATGGCCTTTGTGATTTGGGGCAAGTGAATTGGCCTATGTGCATCCGTTTCCCATTTGTAAATAATATTTCCCAACTCTGGTTACATTTTTCCACTTTATAAAGTCTGACATTTTTTAAAGATGAGGACTGGAAGAATCTAATGCAAGTGACAAATATTAAATACATGACCCACCAATACTGCTAAGTTTTCTTCTAGTAGCCATTCATTCACATCTTTTGAGCCCCAAGAGACAACAGTATATAGTATACGGATAAACCATATACTGTACCATATTTGTCTTCAGATTTATAAAGACAAGTGTGACTGAGTGCCTAGAGCACTTTACTGGGAGTCAGAATATTAGGATTCTACTCCTAACCCTGCCACTGGTCTACTGGTGACCTATGTCTATGTAGTGCTGACTGGACCTATTTGGTATGCAGTGGGTCTCACATTATACAATACTGACCAGCTAAACTGTAAATGAAATAGATCTTTGTCATTGCTGTGTCCATGTGGGCTGTGAGTGATTATAGAACAACATATGGTAAAAGGAGTAAAAAAAGAACTAAGAAAATAACCTAAGTAAAAGAACTGAGTATTCAATAGCTCCATCTGAGCTGAAATCTTCTGAGAACACGGAGAAGGCTTACATAGCACTTCACTCTATCTGCAAAAAGTGGGTAACACAGGAGGAAGGCAGTCAGTAGTTAGCTTTTTTTCTGGCAGTAGTTGATTCTGAAGGACTTGCTGTTCTTAATAGTGTTCATTTTACTCAGACTGAACAAAATGACTCTGAAACTGTACTAAAGATGTACAAGCACCCCACTTCACATAAAGATGAAACAAATTAGAAGGATGTCTTAGGAGAAGAGAACCAAAAAAAGAGTTTGAGACTAATGAAAGGCTGAAGAGTCTTTCTTACAATTTTGGGGAGCTAACTGAATTCCCAGTGAGAAAGCAGATTGTGATGAGGACCTGTACCCAGAACACTTATGGAGAGATCAGAGGACAACATGGAATTCAGCCTTGACAAGGCAATCTGAGTTTGCCAAGCAAAATGAGTTAACTGTTGCTGACTGAAGTTTATGAAAGGTAGACAGTACTAATCAGCACAATCTGTCACATCTCAGTCTGTGGACTGGGATTGTTACAATTATTGCTAAAAATGCTAAGAATCTACACATGCAATTAATGCAGTAAATTAAGGCATGCTACACTGTGCCTGGGTGAACACTGAGCCCAATGGGAGCAGCCTAGTCCAGGACTATGCCTACCCTGCTCTGCCCCCATGGGAAGCTCCAGACTCCCCAGGGTGCCAGCCCCAGGATGGTAGGGGGCTCCAGGGGCAGCCTTAGGCTGGCAGGGGGCATGGGGGATCAGAGGGAAGAGGAGAAACTCTGGGGGTAGCTCTGAGCCACATAGAACTCAAGTTTAGCTCTCAGAGTTGCACAGAACCAGAGGCAGCTCATGTAGATGAGACCCTTTACTACACTATATAGCTAATTACTGCATAGCAAGCATCTGTGTCTACTTGTACAGTGGCTTATTGCATAGTAATTGGCTCTAATTGTGAGTAAATTTGCTACCTGCAAGTACAACTAGCAAATTTGCTCAAGATCACTTACTGCATGGTAGCAGATGTCTGGGCACAAAGAGCAAAAGTGATCCTAGTCAGCTAGGCAGCAAGGGGTAGGAGATTGCTCCCTGTCCCCAGGAACTGCCTGCTACCAGGCTTCACCACCAGAGCCCAGTTGGGGATGATGTCCTCCTGCCCCAGCAGCTGGTAGCTTCAAGCCCCTGCTCCATGGTCACAGGGCTCAGGCTGAGAGATCCTTATCTCCTAGCTTTAGCCCCACAGTTACAGGACCCAGGCTAAGAGATTCTTGTCTCCCAGACCCTGCTCCATGGTCACAGGGATGGCACTGGAAGATCCTTATCTCCCAGCCCGAGTCCCATGGTCACAGGGCCCAGGCTGAGAGATCCTTACCTCTCAGCACCAGTCTTGTGACCATGAAGCTGCTGCTAGTAGATAAGGAACTCCCTGCCTGGGCCTTGTGCTCACAAAGCAGGGACCTCCCTGCTTCCGGGGCAGGGGGACATTGTCCCTGTCCAGGTTCTGGTGATGGAGCCCACTCTGGCAGCAGGCAGCTCCTGGAGGCAGGGAGCAATGTCCCAGCCCCTGCCAGGAGACAACTGTCTCCTGGCCTCTGGGCTAGCAGCCAGAGAGAGCCTAGAGCTCCCCCTGGTTGCTGCAGGGCCACAGGGAGCAGAAGCAGTCTGTCCCATGTTCCTGCACATGTAGACATGTGCCAAAGAGGGTTTACTCTTGAGTAGTTTACTAGACAGTAAACTGCTCCTCGATTATTAGCATGTGTAGATGCACATACTGTGGACTTCCTGAAGACACAGAAAGACTCCCCTGTTCTCCCCACCAAATACCCAGTATGATCTGGTTGGATCCTATAGATATACATAGCATCATTTCCATGATGAGAAACAATGGTCACAAACAACACTGATGTCACAGACAGATGCTATTGTCACCTCAAATAATGTATGCTTCAGAGAAATAAGTAATACCTCCATCTGATATATGGATATGGGTTTACTATGCCATATAGTTTTCTTAATCAAGGGACAGATGAGTGAGTGACTGAACTTATACACAAGATGGAGAAGATCAAGTCAAGGAGGGATTGTCAGGAATCTTCCTGCCTGGAATAACGTAGATATGTTTGAAGCAGCGGGATGCTCATCATCTTGACCATGTAGTCTGTGCCAAATAGCAATCCTGGGTGCCAATTCCTCAGATTACAGAGGAATCCTTCTTTGGCAGTAGAGTGATCATGGTTCCATCTTCAGAAACAGAAATGGTAAAGTCTGGGCTGAAGAATATATGGCAGAATTCTTGGCCTGCTTGTTGGTATTTGCAGATTTACAGTAGGCATTGGACTTCTGAGAACCTAGTCAAAGTGAAAGAAGATCCAGCCAGTCTTAGTCTGATTTAAGGAGTTCTCCCTATGAGGTGCTGGAGATTTCTGCTGAAATCCAAACACTGGTGACAAAGTTGGGATAGAAAATCCTTGCTGTTTTCTTCATTGTAAAAGTTTCAAAGTTGCTAGTGACTAGGCAGACAGTATTCCCCTGCACTTGGGGTTGTCTTCCTTAATGCTCATCCACCATGCCGTGATGTTCAAAAATGCAAAGAAAGATAAAAAGGTAGGTGAGATCTTCCAGTTATCCTTAGTGTTAGGGATAGAAGCATGGTTTTTCTTCATAGGGCTCCGCCTCCCCTATACCTTGCTGTTACCACATCTATGCAGGCAGAGACTATAGTCTCCTTTGGCCTCACCCTTACAGTGAATGTGATATTGTGATTGGTTGTTGCCCAATTATTTTAGTCTCTTGCTCACAAGGAGTGTCCACTATTGGCCCATTCTTTATGGGTTCACAACACCCACTTATTTTTTACTTCATTACCCAAGAAGTTTGTCACCACTGGGTCCTTCCATAATCAGCCCTGAATTTACCCTTTGCATACTATAACAATTTCAATTGATTGGTTTTCCCTCACTCATCTGGTAATGGGTTCATCCACACTCAACTCTGGGCTCATTCCAGATCTATTAGTTAACAAGCATTTTATGCTAATTAATTCCACAGAGTGGGGAGAAAATGAAACCCCTGGATATCCAGGAGTCTAAAAAAATCCACATTTAAAAAAGCAGGACAGGACATGGTCCCTGACCATTCCCTGAGGCAACCAGAGGCAGAGACCTCCATGGAGACACTCTGGCTGCCAGGGCGTCTCTATGGTTGGCCCCTCACCCGGATGCTAAAACATACAGCTGGTGACGTCATGTATTTCAGCACTAGGGCTCTGGTGCAGATGAGTAATGGGTAGGGGGAGCTGGAGGAGGGGAGAGGGGACTATGGCAGGGACCTCTGCCAGC
>NW_017728918.1:57390085-57401434 GCF_001723895.1 Crocodylus porosus | reverse complement strand
CTGTCTCTTTCTTGCTCTCTGTCTTTATAGTGGTCTTTTGTTTTACTTGTGGAGGAACATGGATTTAGGGGTATTTTACATAGTGACTTTGGGATTTTTTTATCAGGGATTTTTCAGTTTTCCAATAAGGAACACCAGAATTCCTGCTAGGGAGGCCAGTGGCAGGACCCTGTCTGCTCAGAGCTGGCACCTTGGACCCATCTGGATGTGGCTGACCTCCTGGACAAATGGAGCCAGGAGGACATGCTTTGACAGCTCAAAGCAGGCCACCACACCCGGAACATCTTCTGGGTGATAGCTGCCCAGATGGCTAGGCAGGGGCACACGTGACAGTAGTGCCGCACAAAGGCCAACCCTGCAACTGCAGTCCACTGGCAGCTGGCCCAGAGGGGCAGATGCCTCTACTGGCTCTGCAGTCCTCATCAGAGTCAGGCAGGTGCACAGCAGGTTACAGCCAGGCAGCAGCTCCCACTGCCAGACTGCTGCAGTGGGTAGAGAGAGAGTACAGGGAACTCTCAGGGCTGCTTTAGCAGTCCAACTGGTACAAGGGGTAGTGTCCCCAGGTACCAATTGGCTGGGCCCCAGAAGCTCCTGAGAGCTAGTGGTCCTGAGCTACTTGCCAGGGTGGCTTTTTAAACTGCTGAGGACAGGACAGGGTAGCTTTTTATACTGCTAGGTACAGCACAGGTGCAGGCCCTGGGCTCTAGCTTCCCCTGACTGAAGATCTAGGAGGATCCAGGTAGGGTTATTGTGCCCCAAGTGGCACAATTTGCTCCACAACAAAGTGCATGTCCGAGCACGTGCACTGAAGCAAAATGCCCTGGCTCAAATTTGTGCCACTTCTATTTGAGCTGCTGCAAGTGCACGTGCTTGCATGTGTGGATGCACCCTTTATGTTCTTTTAGCAGTTTTTTGTGTATAATATTCAATGTATCACCATAAATGTAAGAATAGCCATTTAAAACTGCCTCTCCTGCTTCCCCCTGCAGTTAAGCTTGTTTCATATATGTGAAATGGAAGGGAACATGAAATAAATGACTCACATGCATTTTTAAGTTTATACTTCAGCTAATTTTCAGAGTGTACATGAAAAAAAATTTGGTTCAACCTCTGCAATATTAAATCCATGATGGAATTTACCAAATCTGCATGTCCATAAAGTCTTGATTCCAAATCTGTCAGGCCATGATCAAAATTAATTGTCTCATTTTCAGCCTGTGCCTTGAAAACTAAGTTAACTGCTAAAATAATCAGGGTCAGGCCACTTAATCTTGGGAGTTTTTTTGTTTTGTTTTGATTTGTTCAGTTTTATACACATATGAACTTTGGGCATTTATACACATGCTCTGGGAGTGTGTATGTGGGGTGAGGGGAGGGGACTTTAATTAGAGTAGCTCCAAACCTGCTCTAATTAAAGTGCCCAGAGTGTCTCATGTATCAGCATCCCTGCACTAAAAAATGTCAGCAGTGGTGCTTTAATTAAAGCTCCTGGGAGAAAGCAAGTTGTGATACCCTAGCTTCCTTCCTTCCTGATTCATGCTCTTCAAGGAAGTGTGCTTGGGAAGACTGGCTGTTTCTAAAACAAATTCAGACTGAAAAAGACCTTCAAAATCTGGTATGGAGTCCTTACTCCCTTTTGCAGCCATGGAAACCAAAGGTTCAATCTAGTCATGAATAGAGCTTGGTGAACATTTTTAGAAAAAGTAAGTTTACTAAAAAGCCCCCCAAAAGTTCATTTAATTTCACAGAGCTAGAGGAGGAGGATGTATTATTCCTTTTATCCAATATCTGAGAGGTTACAAAACTCACCCAAAATGTGGAAGTGCAGTTTTAATTTCCTCTTCTGCCAGAGGGCCTCAGAGCACACCTCCCTGTCACCGGGTCAATATCACCTCCTGCGGTAGGTTAGTAAGTCTGGGTGACCAGGTTATTCCTAGCCTTTGATCAGGTGACCTAGCTCATTCCATCCTCCAGGGGAGGCTGTTCCCATCCTCACTTAGTCTTGTCCACCATGACTTCAATGGAGAAATTACAGGAGGGATGTTCCATCTAAGAACAGCCAATCCCTGAGTGTGGAAAAGTATCAGGAAAATACTACCAGTCCTGCTCAATACCGCATCTTTCCTTAGGGGCTGAATTTGGGAGCTCCTCCAACCCCTACGCTCCTGCCTCGTACCTTTGGTTTTATAATTACAGTCTTGTCTTCACCTAGCCTCATAGCTGGGGGCACCTGATTTGGCTCCTACTTTATCCAAGAGTCTGTTCATTATGAGTATAATGAAAGGTAAGCTTCATCCAGGTATGTCCTGTGCATTCAGGTGGTTGTGGCAAGAGTGCAAGCGGGGCTTTTCTCCCCTTTGCCCCTTCAGCTCTGCCACACTCCCAAATAAATGTCCTAGCCACCAGGCTATGAAGTCATCCTAACGTTCACCTTTACTTTCTGGTTCTGTTACTATCTAATACAGACAGAGGAAGAACTCCAACAGGAGGGGTTGAGGAAGACCCATGCAGGATGGTGGCCAGTTTGTGTAGTGAAAGACATGGTTTTGGGGAATCTGGCTAGGCAGGAAGAATGAGGCGAGTGCATTCTGGGGAGGTGTTGTAACAAAATGCCAGTGGAAGACTGTTCTTTCTGTTTTGTAAACATGGCTGGTCAGTCCTATAGCTTTTCCTACTAGTGTTTTAAACAAAATGTGTGATTTGGGATCAAGTAGGAACATTTTTTGTCAAACAAAATAATTTTTTTGTTTTTCCTTTGGAGTAAAAAGCAAGATGTTACTTTTTTGATTTTCAGTTGGCAGGAGAACAAAAAAAGTCAAGCAAGCTTGGCTTTGGGATTGCAAATGTTACCCATTTAAGCACTGGAGTCAGGGAGCTCAATGCAGCCTCAAAGCAAGCAGGCACAGGTCCTATTGGCTCTAATGAGAATTTTACCTGGTTATTCTCCAAGGCATAATCTGGGCTATAGGGCAAAAATAAATTTGATTGAAGATGAGTTAAAAACTTTTAGATGCCTATTACTTAATGTTCCCTTTATTGCTTCAAACACAATAATCCCTCTGCTTATAAAATTAACAAGGGATGTTTTTTTCTGTCCTCACCCGACTTGCTGAATAATCCCATCTCATGTTACTGATGAATCCTGGAAATACTGGGACTGTTCCTTCTGCATGTATCTTTTACACCTTGCTTCCAAAGATACACACTGTACCTTGAGCTGTGTCAGGATCTACTGTGCTTCTCTATCATCTGCTCATTCCTTTTACCCTTTCACGTGCAAGAAGCCCTCCCATTGCCATGGGGATAGCCATTCAGTCAGAAAGCTGTTTATTTAATTTCCAACACTTATATGGCTACAGCGGACTCAGGTTCCTTCTGGCATCTGCTCCTGGCAAGAAGAAAAGCAACTCCTTAATTGTAAAATACACTTCAATTTCCTAGTTATCTGTTTTGTTTTATTTTTTGTCTGAAGTATGTAGCATTGATTATTCACAAAAGATCGCTCTCCTTACTGTCATAGATCTGCAAAAAGGCAGAGATTTTATTCCATCACCTTTTCTGAAAGTAATCTCTTTCCACATGCGCACTACATTTTAAAAACCCTTACTTACTTCCATTTGTTCGAGACATGACCCCTTGTCAGTCCATCCCAACGTTGTGCAAAATAAGGTTTCCTGTCACATTAAGGTACAGCTGTCGTCTTTTCTTAACCCTCACTGCTGTAAACAAGCAGCTGTTGGCAAAGGATCATAAACAGAACTATAATCTATGTGCCTCAATTTTCCACATGTCTGGCCAAGAAAGGTATCTCACCATGACATCATTCCCCATCTCATCCATTTCCCTGTCTCCTCAGCCCATTAAAGCTTTTACGCTCCTTTTTATTTCTTCTGTATTCATTTTCCTTGTATCCCTTTGAATCATTTCTCTGTGCTGCTTTAGTTACTGTAGCCCAGCAATGAGTCATGGAAACTCCTTAAGATTTGCCTCCTATTTATTCTACCAGGCACATCCTGTTATTTGTCTCTCTCTCAACTGTTTTCGTAACTGGACACTTTCTGCTCAACTTTACTTACCTACCTAACAAATGTTTTGGAACAGCCTTATCCCACTCATGTGCTTTTCTTGTCTTTAACTCCAGTCTATGGTATGCTCACAAAGACACTGCACTACACTGATCAACAGACAGTTTCTGCCTATACAAATATAACACAGTAACGGAGTTAATGTGATCATTCTTTCATTTCATGCTTTAACTACCATTTAATAGCCCACTTCTTTCCATTCCTTGTCACTAGTGTTGATATCACATGGTCCAAAGGCCTGCAATAAGAGTTTAACCTTAATTCCAAACTGACTAAGATTTTAATTTATTTTACAAGCCTCTTGGCCTCTTCATAGAGTATCTCTAAAATGCATACTATCAATGAAGCAAAAATTATGTCATTTATGTTTGAATTTTGGAGATCTTGTTTTCCCGTTGTAAAGTGAGAAGGATTCAAAGGAGGAAAGGGAAAGGCAAGGGCAAAGAGAAGAGAAAGAATCTTTCTCTTTACTTGCTCTCCTTCTCCACTAACTTTTCATTTTTCATTTCTCCATTTTGCTTTACCATGGGGTGCTTGCCTCACATGTTGGTTCTGAGACAGAACTTTTTCTTATTTCATTTTCAACCACGTCAATAGATCTCACAAAAACAGGCTATAGCTGAAGATGGGATTAAGAGGGCAGAAATGTAAAAACGTATGTGAATGCAAACCAGGAAATTAACTTCTCTTGAGCTGAACTCTTACTGATGGCATAAATTGTAAGACATGTTGGAAAGTGTCCAACTGTATTTATATCCTGATACTACTGGTAGCTTTAATTGATCTTATTTACCAATTTTGCTACTGGTGGCGGCAAACAACAATACAACTGGGGTTACATTCTTGCTTTTCATGTTGCTTACCTTTTGATGCTTGCGACAAGAGATAAGTAATGCAGTGCTTAAAGGCTAGGGACAGAAATTACACATAAACCAGTATAAGGGATTGGAAACTAGTTAAAATCTGTAACACAACAGAAGTTCAGTGCACATAAACCTTTTTCAAAATGGCTGAGACTGCTTTCGGATAAAGCTGGATGGATGTAGTAGAAGACATAACTGATTTAGGTTAACTCAGTTTATTGAATTTCTTTCCCAGATCCCCTCCAGATTCAAATTAACTCACAGTCCCCCAGCATCCTATGATGCTTTGTGCCTCCACCCCTCACGGGGTGGGCAGGCTAGCCTTGGCCCAAGCTATCTGCTCCAGGTGAGCAGGGGGGCATGCTCTAGTTCCCCCTGGCTTCTGGCTTGAGCCACTCCAGGCACGTGGCTGCATTTCTGGAATCAAAAGTGAATATCTGTTCACTTGCTTACCGGTTTAATGTATGCAGCTTAAGACTAACCTGCAAAGATTGAATTGATTCAGCCTCCAGCTTCTTGACTGTTTGTATTTAGCCAAAGAGTAGAGAATGATCTCAAAGGATATTTTGTCATCCCTCCTTTGTGGTAATGTATGTTTTACACAATAATGAATCAAGAATTCATACATTCATGGTTTTTCTTCTTCTGATTCTTATTTTTGGGGCCCTTTTTTAAAACCTGATTACTCAAGTTTGGATTTGAGAAGCAGATATATTTTGGTGTCCAATATCAGTACTTACAGTCTTAGAGCTGTAAAATTTTAATTTCTGTCCTGGGGATTTCTGCACTAGAGCACGAATTCCACTGAACACCACACAGTTCCCATAGGTTGTTTACAGTTTTAAAACTTTCAGTAGACTGGCTTAGGAACTATAACATTAGGTGCATGTGTAGGCAAACCAGGGGGGTCCGTATGCCTGCCAGTGGCCTTCCAACCCACCTTCACCTCCCCTTATTCATCTGCCATGACTCTGATGTTAGGTTTGTCCCTGTGAGGTGAGCAGACCTGTCCTTCTGCCATGTTATACCTGGGCTTCTATATCTACTCACAGTAGCATTCATTTAAGGAAACACCTTCATAAGTTTCAGGGTACCGGTCGGGGTTTTACTTGACACAGCCTGATCCCTTTTGCTCTCTGACCAGGCCCTTTGTCTGGGTCTACTATTCAGAGTCAGCCTCCAGGACTCAGCTATTCCTTGCTGATAATTCCCTAGGCTAGAGTACACTTTCACCGTCTACACCTTTATAATTCCTGTCCCTCTGCCTTGAAGGGATTAACTTTCGGTGCTTGCTTCCTAAGGGAATCCTCAAGCATCTGTATCCATTGTATGTGTGCATAAAAAGGCAGAATTTACTCCATACTGTAAATTTCAACAGGCTGGTTACAACACTAGTATCTCGAAATGTCTTTATTGATTCTGAAGCCAGGTGCCAAAGGATTCACAAATCATTAGTCAAATGTTGTCATTTTTTCATTATCTATTTCTAGATATGAAAAGTTACAAATTTTGCATTAGTTCCAGTGTAAATTCTTCAAGAGTAATTAAAGTCACTTATGGTTCTCAGTTCCATTTTCAAGTGACTTTTAGGTACTTTAGGTGCCTAGGTCTCATTGAAAGTCAGTGAGAATTAGGCACCTACATATTCCACAAAGTGCCTGACTTCATTTTTAGATACATAATTACCTTTAAAAATCTGGCCACAAATATTACCTGTAGCAATGATATACATGTAGATAATAGATAGATACATAGTTTTGAATATTTTGAATGTTTAGTCTGCATCCACAATTGCAGTGTACAGTGTAACGAGTTCATTACAATAACATGGTATACGATTTGTGTTTACAGTAATTCTTTTGGGTATAAGCAACTGTACAAATTTCATGGGTACAAAATGTACCCAAGTAATATTGAACCATTATTCGTATCATGAATAGACACTGGGCAAGGTTTACATCCTTTAACAGCTCAGTTTAATTCCTACGTTTAATGCTCCAGTAGAGGATTTAGTGTACGCACGAGGCAGGGAAGAACTGTACTGCTGTCAACACAGCGTCCTGTCTTGCATCTGCAGCCCTTTGCAACCCTTCAACAGAATGCTTCCATGCCTCACCAGCTGCCCTACATTAAGCTGCATGTAACAGTTTGGCAGACTAGTTAGGATCTGCTAACTCATACCACTTTTTGATTCGTTACAAAAGGATCATTTGTACAGAAGCTGCAAATATTGCAGTTTCACTGTGCAGTCTTCTCACACAATTTTACCTGCATTATAAACTGCATTGAATAAGGAAGACAGAAAAACAAAACAAAGTAAAAACCCCCCACATATCATTCTGTTAAACACATTGTTTTAAATCCAGATTACAAAATCAACTTGTGCCAATTTACATTAATATTCTCATAATGCAGTTCCAGTACTATGAGCCTACAATAATAAAAATATTCATTAATATGTTGCAAGTTAGACCACAAATAAAATATTAAAAAATACCAGGTAATATACTAAGTACAGACAAGACTGAGATTTTAATCAATCATGAAAAGCTAGAATAAGTTTTGAAGTGATTATGTCTAAGAAAAGGGTACAGATACAGGATGCATAGTTAAATTAGATGCTTAGGTGAATTAGTGCACAGGAAATAGATTTGCTAAAATAAAATTATTTCCAGTACTTCACTCAAATTCAGACTGAACACAATGTACCCATTCGCAGAGTAAAACAAGAAGCACACACAAAAAATAGGAAGATAGAAGTCTTTGTAGCATGTAATCCCCTCAGAAAATCAATTCTTTTCTGTCTCACTAGTGCTATTACCAAATAGGTGTCAAGAAGACGTATTGAAGTATTTCTAGAGATAAAGCCTGGTACAAAACTAAATTTCAGTCTGTGCTACTTCATGTTCTCTGTCTGTGATTATGAGGTAAGAGGTATTTTTGGTGACAGTTTAATAAAATATATTTTTAATTTATTTTTGTATGCACTTTTATTATACAAAAAGAAAATTAAAACAGAATAAACAGACTTTGTGACAAACTAAAAATATTATAGACAAAAGCAGAGCTACTGTTAGAACTCTGTCAGATAAGAAATGGTTCAACAAAAGGTATAATTCATTAAAAGCTATGGTATCTTGAACAACAAAATAGGTAGAACTATCATAATGTTAGAATTTGGTACAGTAAATTGCAACAAATAATAGACTCGCTCAGGACTGGATGAAGGCAGGGCTGCTCAAGGTATATGCCTGGATCCCCGGTTCCTGGAATCACACAATGCTGGCAGATTTACAAGTATCATTTAAGAAAATTCTAGATGTTACAAATGCACAGAAAGACTTAATCTGACACAGGTTTAACTCATGCAGGGAAAGCTGTTCGGGCCTTTGAAAGGAGTGAACCTCTAAGCCATCTCAATCAATTAATTCTGAAATATACTAGGGTAACACTGATAGGAGTACAGCCTGTGTGCATGAGGCAAGGGAAAACTCTACTGCTTTCAACACTTGGTTCTCCTAAATAATGTCAGTGAGCCTGTCTCCTTTTCCCATACCTTTCTTCCTGGTTAGATAATAACTGAGCCACCCAGGTGACCAGGCACAATGGTCTGTGAAAGAGACAGATTATTAACAGAGTTAATAGAATAATAGATTGTGTTATTCCAACCACTTAAATCATAGATAAAATATTTTAACTGTCTACCCTTTCTATGTTTCCCACCCCCAACCTACGCATTTAACGTTTTCTTGCCACCTTAGATTCATAGATGCTAGGGTCAGAAGGGACCTCAATGGATCACTGAGTCTGATCCCCTGCCTGTGGCAGGAATTACTTAGATTAGATTACTTTTTCCCCACACTTTAAGTAGTATTTACAGTAGGTTTGCTTTCATTAGGTAATGTTCTATTGAAAGTGATTCTTGGAAGCTACACAAGCCAAACTTATCCTAGTGTAATTCCACAATCATCTGACTTCCATGGAAATAAATCAGGAATGAGGTTGACCCTGTAGGCATAAGACGGTATCACACCTTAAACTTTCATCCACACAGCACTATCACACCTTAAACTTTCATTCACATTTTTTATCCTGCTTCTTTGCAAAGGTAATAATGAATTCCATTAAATGCATTGAGTAGTTATGCTTAGCTGTGCAAAAAGCAATGCAGGAATGTGTGAAGAAGATTAGAAATTTGAAAGGGATGATTTTTCTATAATTTTTTCACCAGAAAAAGCAGCTACTTTGAGAAAATTGCAGCTACACTTTAGAACCTATATACCTTAAAAAAATCTGACTCCTAATACTTTTGCTACTATGTATGTACCCCACATTCGATCCCCAAAATCAATACAATCTTTTAGTCATCAGCTAAGAGGACGTTTTTATGCTTGCAATCTATAAGGTAACAGAACATTTGTTCAGCTCACTGGAGGAGCATTTCCATATTGTAAGATAAGAATTAAAAAAGAAATAGGGTCTGTTGCTTTTTCAGAAGTCTTAATTTTCCAGCATGGTGTGATTTATATTGCTTTAGGGCTTATATGATTGCAGGGACTCAGGCAGGAAGCAAACCAACAGTGCTTTGCTGAGCATGGTTGTCTTCCATCAGGAGCTTGTCCACGTTAGTAGTCCCAGACACTAAGCAGGTCCTAGGTGCAGCAGGAAAAAATATGCCAGGAAAAACAGCAGTCTGAGATAAGAAAGAAACTCAATAGCTGTGCCATTGGCTTACCTGTCATCAGGAAAGCTCCAGAATCTAGTATGCTCTGATTAAGGTTTCGCCTTCTCCAGTACTTCCTTCAGAGAACTAACACCTAGCCTCTCTCAGATGAGCTGATCTACCCCAGATAAGCCTGAAAGCTTTTGTAGTCGAAGCAGGGCACAGCAAATTGGGCCCCAAAAAAGCACATTAACCCTTCACTGGTTAGTGTCAGGTTTATATGTTCCATGACTGCTTTTGTTTGGCACCAAAATACTTGCCTCAGACACCTCATAGTTATTCTGTTTCCAAGTATAGATCTAGACCCTTAATACTCGATTAGGAATTGGCAATTATTTCAGGTGAAGGGCCACTTACCAGGTTTTGGCAAGCTGTCAAGGGCCGCAAGGGTAACCCTGCCCCCTGGTCACCACCTTGGGACCAGAAGTCCCACCACCTAACCCCTGATCCTTGCCACCAGAAGTCCCTCCCCTTCCACCCTGGCAGTGCTCCTTTCAACAAGGGGATTTGCCAGCTCAGAACCAGAAAAATACCAAATTATGTTCTAATAATAAAACATCTACTACAACATTCATTGATTTGATTTCCAAAAATATTTGGGGGTATGAGTTGGTGGGTATAGGTTTATGGAGGGCTGTGGGTGTGTGGGTTTGTGGGGGGATGGATAGGCATGGGGGTATGGAGGTGTGTGTGGATGTGTGGGGTGTGGGTGGGTATTGGGTTTGTGGGGTATTGTGAGTGTGTGGGGAGAGGGTGGCTGGGGAGGGTGGTGGCATGTCTAGAGGGGGAGGATTTGACCAAAGCCTGCCCCACCCACATCAGGCAGAGCCATACAGTGCTCCTGCAAGCCCGGGCTCTGTGCTTTTTCCACTTTGGGCTCTGGGGCACCAGCCTGGGCCTTATACTCCTGCTTGCTGCCACTTCCCCCTCCATCTGCCACTGCTGCCCTTCTGCTGCTTACCTGTCCCTCCCCTCTGCTCGCCGCTCTGGCATCACATCACACTTGCACAGCTGAGACCACAGGATGCCGTACGAGCCAGCCCAGCCTGACAGGAACCGCACAGAGCCAGCCAAGAATTGCAGGGGTCAGGGCAGCTCATAATGAGTCATGCAGCCTGGCAATGCAGTCAGGAACCATGTGGTGCCAGTGACTGGTGGGGGGTGTGGAGGGAACCAGCAGCAGCTGCAGACAGGAAAGCAGGGAAATGGCTATGGCAGGCAGGGGAGAAGCACACCTACAGGCTCAGGAACTCCCCTCTAGTCAGCACAGAGGCAGAAAAGGATCTTGGTGTCATTATTGATTCCAAAATGAACATGGGCTGCCAATGTGGGGACATGGGCAGGAAGGCTAACTGCACCTTATCATGCATCCACAGGTGCATCACGAGCACGTCCAAGGAGGTGATCCTCCCCCTCTATGCAACACAGGTCAGGCTGCAGTTGGAGTACTGCATCCAGTTCTGGGTACCGCACTTCAGGAGGGATGTGGACAGCATCAAGAGGGTCCAGAGTAGGGCCACTTGCATGATCAGGGGGCAGCAAGGCAGGCCCCTACAAATGGAGGCTACGGAACCTGAACCTGTTCAGCCTCCACAAGAGGAGGCTGAGAGGGGATCTGGTGGCCATCTACAAGCTGACTAAGGGGGACCAGCAGGCTATGGGAGTCCGTGTTCCCCCA
>NW_017728918.1:57369506-57382212 GCF_001723895.1 Crocodylus porosus | reverse complement strand
CCCAGCTGACTTCCTGGCCTTTGGGCAGGGGGCTGGACTCGATGATCTCCCGAGGTCCCTTCCAGCCCTGATGTCTATGAAATCTTTGAAATCTACTCCAGGCATTTCACTCTTCAGCACAACTCCAGATACTCTTGAACATGGGGTGGCCACCCTAGCACAGGAAGCAGAATGCTACAGCTTCGAGGTTGTCAGATCACAGGTAATAGTGCCCACCTTTTTATAGCCCTCCATGGTGACATGCCAGCCCTTCCATACTCACCAGCCATGAGTATACCCACATGGTCAAGCTCAACATTGGAATCTAGAGGTGAATTCTACACATCTCACAAGGACACCCTGAGCTTAAGCGATAGCTCCACAGCTATTTCTACCATCATCTGCAAGCATGGTACAAACTGGAACCAGGACAAAGTAGTTGACCTGATTGTCATTTGGAGAGACATGGAGAACCAGCAGGTGCTCCATTCAAGCTACTACAGCCAGTTGGTCTTCAAATGCATCCCCATGGTAATTGTATCCTGTGGGCACTTGTGCAAATGGTAGCAGGGCTGCTCAAAATGCAAGGTGCCGAGGCAGTGGTTCGTGAGGACCCATGAGGCTCACCAAACATCCTGTATATGCAGGAATAGATGTACCTCCTAAGAGTAGCTATTTCAAAATAGCTGATGCACAACACAATACAGGGCTAGCATATGGTGGACACAGCCCTCATTTCCTGGGACACAGATACACTGCTGTATAATAGATATAATAACTTAATTGCTCAAGGAAGTTGGTGAGACTTTAAAGGTGACCACTTATTTCATTACTTAGTTTGCCTGCATTCTTTGAAAAATCAGGATGTTAATGCCCTACACAGCAGCTGGATCTACACATGCACTTTATTTCTGAGTAAACTAATTATCTGCAGAGTAAAACATCCCCATATACATGTGTGATGGTTTTAGGCCTCAATAAAATAACACTGCCATAAAACAGTACTGCTGGAGACTGTCGGGGATGGTATATCTTATGGAGGAGTAATTGACTGCAATTAAATGCACATATAGACACTGAGCTTGGAAATAGTTTACTCTGGCTCCAACTGCTCCAGAGTTTATTGTTCTTAATTAAGTGCATGTGTAGACACACCCGTATCTTTTATTGGACAAACCATATAGTTGGGAAGAGAACACTTTTCATAGAACAAAGTGCTCCATCTGACCTTACCATCCCTGTACTCAAAAGAAACCTATGCAATACCTTTAGAAGATAGGCCTGGGAACAAAAAATTAGAAACAGTAACTTTACTGTACCATAAAAACCATGAACTCAACACAATTGTTGTTACAATTTACTAACTTGCTCTTTCTGCTTACCTCTCTTTACTCCATGTATAATAATGTCTTTCTTCCCTTTGGAATGCTCTCATTCTTTTACATAATTAAAGTTATCTACTTCAGCTTTACTTGGTTTGTACCTACTTTTGATAACTTTTTTTTGCTTTACAAATTAACTAGCCTCTTTTTCTTTAAGTGACTATTTTTAATTACTTATCTGATAAAATAATTGCATTTGTTTAACTCTATTATTTAGTTAAGGCTATTTAGCTTCTTTCCCAGACCTGAAGAAAGGCATTTTTTGCTTGAAAGCTTATCTAATATGTCTTCCAACTCTGAACATGGTCTAATAGAAGATATTGCTAAACAAACATTTCTTTTTTCACTACAGCTATAATAGCATGATGACCCAACTAGACAGGCTTCTAATCCATGACCAGCATCAAACTGTAGCAATCTCCAGTCATCTCCATCTTTATGAAGGAAATGTTTTATAGTCACACGATCTCACAACATGTTAAGTATTAAGGGCCAAATGGAACTCACAATAGTAAGGTGAGCAAGACTGTCTTATATTTAATTAATTTTCAACATCCCTTATGAGTAGATCTAGGTGGCAAACAGAATCTCCATTCTGAAAAAATTTCGATATTTTAATATTTGTCTTTAATCTGAATTGAAACGAAAAGTTAACATCTGAAAATTTCTCATGGAATAAAAATTGCAAAAATATTGGGTTCAGAAATATCAAAACATTTCATTACAATAATGTCAAAATAATATAAAACAATACATATATTTAGAACGAATAGAGAAGACAAAATGAAATTATTTGAAATAAAACTGAAACAATTCATTTAATCCCTCTCTAAAGATTAAAATCAATATGGTCCTGTGAAATGGTTCAGTTTCTATAAAACTGCATTTTCCCATGGCAAGTGGTTCCAATTATGAGATTTGGACCAGTCCAACACTCCTGAGATATTTTTTTAACTTTCAGTTTTTTTATGAGAATATTTTAAGTAAGGAGACATGGGATAGCCTGTGATCCAGTCTGTAACAGAGCATAAGACCATTTTTAGGAAGTCTGTGTGCGACTTGTTACTAATATTTTACTTTATTTATCAGTAACGGTAATTACTACATACGACCATAAAAAGGAGAAAAAATACCTGAACTTACAAGCCATTTTTGTATAGATTTCAATCTTTTGCTTTGATTTTGAACTGAGATCTACAATTATCTAGGTCTCGTGTGTGACACTTTAGGGAAGGTGTTTACAAAGGGATATTGGAACAGAATATTTTTTGCTTTTACAGTGAGTGTTATTAGGCTAATGGCCTTATTAGCACACTTCAAAACCCAGAAGACATTCATTCCAACTACTTCCTGGAATACATCAAAATAAAAGCTTCTGAAGTTATGCGGTTCCTCCGCTTTTAGTATTGTACATTCTTCAGCTATCTCAGGACATCAGTAAATCAATAATACTCATCAATACACATTATTTGTTATGTCTGACAGATTTACTATTGCCAGGACTTCTAATTAAATAATCATCCAAGTAATATTCAATATAAATTACAAGTTAGTCATATTTGCCTTTTCACAGTCCACCAAGGAACCCAGTTGGATGGAAACTGCTTATAAAAATATGAGGAGGCGTTTGCATTTTGTGACATGTGATGTGTCACTCACATCATGCTGCATATTGAAATGAAAAGTAAATCATATCTGATTTGTGTACAGTGGCACAACACAGTCGAAAGTCAGTTCACGATTCACTCTTTACTAATAGACCTGTCCTAATCCAGGGACTATTGCAACTTTTAGAAGTCACACAAGTGCTCAGGCAAAAAACTTAAGTACCTTGTTTTGCATAGTATATTGCTCATGCAGAACTAAATTTGGGGTTTTCACATTTCCTCTACTATTTTCAATTATGGATATTTTTGTATTTGTATATGATATTTTTTGCTGCATTCTTTAGTCCAAGATGTACTTACAGAACACTAAGCTTGTTGGCAACTTGCCTTGCAGCACAGAAAGGAACTCAGGATTGGAATTGTTTCCTTGCATTTATAGGAATAGTAAAGGATTCATTTTAAAATGTTTCCAGTACTGTTCACTATATCTCTGAGAAGCAGTAGATTTTGTTATTATTAAATTCTGCACCTTCATTAGATATAAAAATCCTATATATTTTTTCCATGAGAACTACAGTACAACTAACTTGGAACAAGAATGGTTTATATAGTGTTATTCTAGATGTCTGTTGTTGAACAAATCATCAATTTTCTTTTAGAAGTCTTTGATAAATCAGGTAGAATCTTAATTCACAGTTCTCATTAACTTGACAGCTCATGACAAAAATCAGACTACATACTTCTGTGAACAAGAAGACATCAACATTTTTTCTTTCATTAGTTAGAAATAAAAGGCTTAGCTTGGGAAAAAGTCAAATAGTGCTTGTTAAGTGAGACTTTTTGGAGCCGTGTGTCTTTTAAGGGTTATCTTCCCCAATACTTATATACTTCAAGTCTCACTGGGGAAATTATCCAATTATTTTTAATAAACAACAAGGATCTGGTACAAACTAATAACCAAGGTCCTAAAGCTGACCTTTGAGATTTGTCATTTGTAATTTTCTTCACATCTATTCTACGTTGTCTTTTGTTCAGAAAGAGTTTATGCAACAACTATCCAGTTTTGTTTTGCAGATTGAATGTTTTTTCTTGAGCTTCAAAATAATAGAAATTGGCCAACAAAATCTGTTAGCACTATCCTTTCCGTTTCCTTTCTTTTTGTTTACTGGTATTTTTTACACACATTCAGTCACAGTGTACTTTTTGCACAGATATTTTCCATTTATATTTTTGGTTTCCCAGGTACTTCTTACATTTTGATTTAGAAATAAACAGAATAGGCTTTTTTGGAACTCTTTTACCATTTTGCTTGTGCCTTCTTGTTACTTGTTCATTTTAGTAAATGTACTGTAATAAATTCGAAGATTTCCCTTCAGATGAAACACAGAGTGGTAGCTATGCATTTTAGCAATACTATTGAAAAACCACAGTTTTCAAATCTAAGTGTCAAAAGTTAGGCTCTTAAATCTGTGGTTACGTACCTCTATTCAAGTGAATACCTGCAGCTCACACAGACTCCACATAAGCTGATTAACAAAATACCTCTCGGAAAAGAAAAAAAAGCCCAGCATCTGTATTTTTTTCCTTAGACTCAGAAAATAAAACTAATCACCACTTTATTAAGAAGTTCATTCCAAGGCATAGGGTAAGTTAAAAATCCTGATCTATTCAAAACTTCATCTATACAATTCAGCCTGCAGGATACTGAGTGACAAAATTAAACAGTCATAAAATTATCAGTGGAAAAAAACGTAGTTTGACGGACATTTATCCAGTAGTTTCTAAAATTCAGTTTACCTTCTGGTTGATGTCCCCTACAAAGCTAGGAACATTTCTAAATCTTGTCGGCTTTAGGAGCACTCGTGGTGCTTTGGTGTGGTGCCAGAGGACTGGAAGAGGGCCAATGTGGTTCCCATCTTCAAAAAGGAAAGGAAGGAGGACCTGGGAAACGATAGGCCAGTTAGGCTTACCTCAATCCTGGGTAACCTTTTTGAAAGAATCCTGGCGCATGTCCATGAGAGGCCAGCAGGGGAGATTATGCTTAGGGACAACCAACGTGGGTTCATTAGAGGCAGGTCCTGCCAGAGCAACCTGGTGGCCTTCTATGACCAGGTCACCAAATCCTTAGGTGCAGGGGTAGCAGTGGACGTAGTCTTTCTGGACTTTAGAAAGGCCTTCAACACTGTTTCCCACCCATTTCTTATTAAAAAAATAGGGGACAGTGGCGTTGACACCTACACAGTCAAATGCATCACTAACTGGCTGGAGGGCCGCACCCAGAGAGTGGTGCTGGATGGGTCATTTTTGACCTGGAGGGATGTGGGCAGGTCTTGGTCCTTGGACTCGCACTATTCAACATCTTCATCAGTGACTTGGACAACAGGGTAAAAAGCACCCTGCTCAAATTCTCAGATGACACTAAAATGTGGGGAGAAGTGGGCATGCTAGAAAGGAGAAAGAGGGTGCAATCAGACCTAGACAGGTTACAGGGGTTGACAGATGAGAACAGGATGGGTTTCAACACTGACAAGTGCAAGGTGCTGCACCTGGGGAGGAAGAACCAGGAGCGTACCTAAAGGATGGGGAACTCCTTTCTCATCAACGCAGAGGCAGAAAAGGATCTTGGAATCATTACTGATGCCAAAATGAACACGGGCCGACAGTGTGGGAACGCGGTCAGGAAGGCCAACCATACCTTGTCATGCATCCACAGATGCAAGTCCAAGCAGGTCCAAGGAGGTGATCCTCCCCCTCTGCAACACTGTTCAGGCCACAGTTTGAGTACTGTATCCAGTTCTGGGTGCTGCACTTCAAAAAGGATGTGGACAGCATGGAGAGGGTCCAGAGGTGGGCCACTTGCATGATCAGGGGACAGCAGGGCAGGCCCTATGAGGAGATGCTATGGGACCTGAACCTGTTCAGCCTCCACAAGAGAAGGCTGAAGGGGAGATCTAGTGGCCATTTCCAAACTAGTCAGAGGGGACCAGCAGGCATTGGGGCAGTTCCTGTTCCCCTGAGAAGTACCAGAAGTGACTAGAAATAATGGTCACAAGCTGGGAGAGGGTAGATTCAGAGTAGACATCAGGAGGCGCTACTTCACAGCCAGGGTGGCTAGGATCTGGAACCAACTTCTGAGAGAAGTGGTGCTGGCTCCTACCCTGGGGGTCTTTAAGAGGAGGCTAGATAAACAGCTTGCTGGGGTCATTTGACCCCAGTACTTTCTCCTGCCATGGCAGGGGGTCAGACTTGATGATCTGCTCAGGTCCCTTCCTGTGTATCTGTGTTACTTAAATGCTGTGGGCCCTAAGGCCCACCAGACTAATTAGTGGCCCCTCTGGTGTGGGGCCAGTGAATGAATAACACAACAAAATGTTTGGAACTACCAAGGCAAAAACAGGGTGGGAATGTTGTCTGGGTGAAAGGTTTAAAATGTGAAAATAAGTGCGCCTGAGGGGGACACTGAGCAGAGCCCCCCCGGGCCACACCCAGTGGTCCTCAAAGGCATTAAAGGAGCCAGTGGATGCTGCCCACTGGTGCTCTGCCTGGAAATGTGCACAGATAAGTGACAGAAAAGTGGCCTCACAGTCTCTGGGCACCTTCCCAGTCAAGTACAGGGCCTACTTGGCTAGGGCCAGGAGGAAGTTGACCAGGAGGTCCTGGGACTTGGTGGGGGCCACAGATGGGGTAACCAAAAACAAAAAGGTGGGGGGTTAAATTCAACCAGAATCTCAAGAGGAGGTTCTGGAGGTGGAGGGGCTTCAGCCTGGCACACTCAAGGGTCATGTACACCAGGGTCTCCCTCTGCCTGCAGAAGGAGCAGGAGACTGGGGTGTCCATGAAGCTCACCACTGGAAAGGCTCCATGGAAAAGCCACCAGCTGAAGTTCCCAGGAGCTAGTGGGATGAGGGTGGAGTACAGACACAGCCACTGGGGTGCCCCAGACATGCCATCACTGAGCAGGTCCCACCACTTTGTGGGTGGGACGCAAAGGCGGCATAATGGATCATGTGGCACATGAGCGCGTAGAGGTGGGGGCAATGAACAGTGGAAAAATGGACTGGCCTGGTGTCCTCCAGCTGGCTTAGGTGGTGGAGTGGGGAGCACTGTGAAGCTGGGCAAGGTGCCAGCCCCATGACAAACTCTGGTGGGCTGGTGGACATGGGGAAGTGGGGCAGGGACTGCCACTGCACAGGACCTGGTCGACAAGGGCAAGGGTATCAGGAGGTAGGGCAGATTTCACCTCCTGGACCAGACAGCAGGTCGCATGTGTTGTGGGTAGACCCATGCACTGGCCCAGTGCAGCGGGGTCCACTCACTCTTGCTTATCATGGTCCAGGAGGTCTCCAATACAGGTGACACCATCCAGCATCAACCTCTGTTGCAAGCAGGGTGCCTCTACTGTTAGCACTTTCAGCTGGGGTTTCCAGCGGAGGGGCTTGACAAGCAGGTTGGTGCCCTAGGCAAGTGTTGCAGGGGACCTGGAGGTGGAGAGGAGGTTCTGGTAGAACTCTGGCAGCCCTCACAGGTCCTGCAGGGAGAAGCCCCCATATTAGAGCCCCCAGAAGTGGCAGAGAAAGGTGTGCACCAAGTGGCCTCATGGTTACTGACAACGTATAGCAGTTGCTGCAGGCCATGAAGGTGGAATGTCAGGGCCTGGCTGAACAACTCCAGTGCCCATCTCTGGAACCCTGCCGGGACTTCGGGGAGCAGGGTCAGGGTGTGTAAGCAGTGCCAGACATGGACAGGACCAGCTGGTTCAGCACCAGCACTCTCCCACGCAGGGAGAGACACCTCAGGAGCTCTGCCCATGCCCGGAGCCGCTCCACCAGCCTCACTTCCAGCTGATACCAGTTCTCCAGTGGCAAGGAGTCTGTGGGGGACAAGTAGACCCCAAGTAGAGTAGCGAGCCCATGCTCTAACAGATCCTGTGGAGTATGGGTGGGAGTGAGCCCACCTGCCACCCGTCACCCATTGCCAGGCCGAAGCTCTTAACGCAGTTGACCCGGGCAGAGGAGGCTGCTGAGTACACTGCCTGGCAGGCCTCTACCCATGCCAGGTCCCCTGAGTCCTGGACCATAAGGAATACATCAGCATATGCTGACAGAACCAGCTGCACCGCTGGCTCCTGGAGCATCAACCCCACCACCTGCCTCTGCAGGAGAACAAGAAAGGGCTCCAGGATAAGGTGTACACCTGGCCTGACAGTGGGCAGCCTTGATGTACCCCTCTCCTGAACAGGATGGATTCCATAAGGATCCAGCTGAGTTTGACAAAACACTCTACAGAGGTGTATAGCAGCTGGAGAGCCTGCATGAAGCGGGGCCCAAAGCCAAAGTCCCACAGTGTACCTGTGAGGTACCAGTGATCCATTCCATCAAACACCTCCTGGTCCAGGAACAGGAGGGTGAAAGACAGGCACTCCCAGCATGCTAGCTCCAGGAGGTCTTGAAAGAGGTACAGCTTCTTGAAGATGGAATGTCCGGGCACTGAGTATTGGTTGGGAAGGATCATGCCCATCAGCATTAACCACAGTCACAGTGACATGGCATTCACTGCCACCCTGTAGTCCATGCACAGGAGGGACATGGGACTCCAGTTTCTCAGGTCATGGAGATCCCCCTTCTTTAGCAGAAGCATCAGCACAGGCCTCCATCATGACAGGGGGAGTTCCCCACTTCCCTCAGTTTTGGACCGGACCACAGCAAAGTCCAGGCTGGGGACATCCCAGAAAGCCTGGTAGAATTCTGTGGTCAGCCTGTTGATGCCTGGCCCAGCACCTTGTTGCTAGGCATCAGGCAGAGGGTGGCGGAAAACTCAGCGAGAGTGAGAGGAGCCTCCAGCCATTCCCAGTCTCCCACACTGACCTGTGGGAGCCCCTACCACAGGGTCTGACAGGCTTCAGCATCAGTCAGATCCAGGGAGAAGAGCTCTTCATAGAAGCCCTGTGCACACCGGCACATCTCAGCTGGATTCGTGAGGGGGGTGCCATCAGAAGGCAGGTGATGTATTTCTTGGCCCCCTGCCTCTTCTCCAGGACAGAGACCATGGCTCCCATTTCTTCCATCTCCTGAAGGAGCTGGACACACAAGCAAACAAATGCACCATGGGTGCAGTGATCATCCAGAGCACGAAGCTTTTCCCATCTCTCCTGACACTCTTCGCAGAGGGACGGGTTGGTTGGGTTAGTGGCCAGGTGCCTCTGTAGCTCTAGCACTTCCTGCTCAAGCTCCTCCCGGACCATCTCCCTCTGCCAGGTGTGCCCTCTAGCATAGTTGCAACAACACTAGAGCCAGATGCACACCTTCCCTACGTCCCACCATCTCTGAGTTGAGGGGAAAGCTGCCCGCTGCTCCTGCCTGGCCAGACAGAACTCCCAGAAAACCTCTCTGAAGCCCACATCCTCCAGCAGACTGGCATTGAAATGCCAGTAGGCTGACCCTGGACATCCAGGCCCTAGTGTGGCCTAGGCCCAGACAAGGTGATGATCACTGAAAGGGGTTGGCCAGATGCCAGAGGAGTGGGCCTGGGCAAAGTGCATCAGAGATATAAATCCAGTCCAGCTGGGAGTGGCATGCCGGCTCCTCCCCCACTCTCACATAGATGAAGGCGGGCGGGGCGGTCAGTAGGGTGACAGGCATGCCAGACATCCACCAGGGAGTAGTCCATCATGATCTCCCTGGTCTCACGCTTCTAGGGTGATGTTAAAGTCCCTGCCAAGGACCAGGCACTCATGAGGGTTGAAGGTGCTGATGTAAGTGGCCATCCAATGGAAAAAAAAAAAAAATCAACCAACTCTGGACCTTTCTCAGGAGCATACATGTTCAGAAGGTTCAGGACCAGCCCCTGCACTTGGACCCAGAGGTACAGTAGGCAGCCAGGTACCACCTCAACACTGGAGAAACACTGTCTGCAGGCCTGAGAAGAACAGGGTGGCCATCCCACAAGAGGTGGCCAAGACATGACTAAAAAGGATCCTGCCTCCACACTCCAGCCACCAATTAGGCTCATCGGCCAGAGTCATCAGGGTCTCCTGCAAGAATACCATGGGGTACCCTCCCTCCCTCCTGAAGGAGAGCACCTGGCATCTCCAAAGATCCACAGCAGCCATGGAGGTTGAGGGCTGTGATCTTAAATGACCTCATTGCTGGGGGAATGGAGTGGGTGCTTCAGCAGGGGCCTCAAGCACCTCAACACCTGGTGTGGGGTTCACCAGCTCACAGAACACCCTCCCATAAGTATAGAGGATGTCTATGAAACTGCAGGCCCACCTATAGATCCAGGCATTGCAGCTTTTGGGCCCCTTGCCTTCTCCCACCAGTGTTCTCACATTGGCAAGGATGCCATCAAAATCTCCCCAGCAGTTCAAGGCAAGCTGTACCTTGCTGGCAGACCGCCATGTGTAGTCACGGTCAAGAAATGCAAGTAGCTCACCCCTGGGGGTCTGCCGGGACTGAGAGGTCCACAGGCTCCATGGAGCCTGCCAGTTCTTGGGCATCCTCCTCCTGGTCCTAGGGCTCAGCAGGCTCCTTAGGCAGTGTCTGAACCCCTCCAGTCCACTAAGACCCCAGACTCCAGTTGGGATTGGGAGAGCTCTGCAGCCCCTTGGGACAGGGGTGCAGGTGGGGGTGGGGCTCCTTCACAAGATGGTGGGGTAGAGCTGGAGCACCAAGTGATCTGTGCAGTGTCCATGACAAGATCGGCTTGTTGATTAGGGGACTCCACCCCAATCCCCTCTGAGGCGGGACCATGAGGCAGGCTGGAAGTGAGTTTTTTCTGGGAGGGGCAGGAAGAGACCCATCAGGTACCAGGGTGGCTTTGGCGTCTGCCTCAGGGTCCTGGGAAAAGGGACCTCCATCCTCAGGACTCACTGGGGTGAGCCCCAGGGCCTCTGTCTCCACCAGATTGTTGCAGGGGTGCTTCGCTGCTGGACCTTCCCTTGGGTTGGCTGAGGCCTCAGCCTCAGTGCCTGTGGTCTCAGAGGGTAGGCCCTGTCCAGCAGAGTGAGGGGCTTCCTTCATGGGCTCCTGTTTAGGACTGTCCAGCAGCCCCAAAGCCTCTTCCACAGGGATCACCTGTTTGATCTTTCCAGGGGATGGGGTGTGAGGGAAAGCCAGGGAGGCCCCTGGAAGCTGGGATGTTCCTTCCCTGCATGTGGTGGCCTTGGGAGTGGGGGAGGAGTCCTCCATATCAGAAGGTTCCAACCAAGCCCGGACCTTCCTCTTGGTTTTGCGCCCAGAGGGGACCTTGCTCCCACTCAGCCATGGGGTGGTCCTCTCCAGTAGGAGAAGGTGACAGTTGGGGGTGAGTGGCAGCTACACCAGGGGGCATGGTTGGGGGCAGGGGAGTCCTTCTCCTTCTCTCTCCTTCGCAGGTGATGTCCTCTCTGGGACCGCACCAAACTCAGTTTGGGGATGGGGTCCCCTGAGCTCACAGGGGAATGTATGATGTGGTTTGGGTACAGGGGAGGTAGGAGGGGTACCAGTGGCGGGGACACCCCTCTCACCAGTGTGACCTGCAGCTGCCCTCCCCCTCCTGGCCCATGGGACACTTGTGACAAGCGCTCCAGGGCGTGGCACCAGAAGCATCTCAGGTCCCCCAGTTTATAGAAAACCCTCACCAGGGCCCCCCGAAAAGGAATCATGAGGCACCCCTTAGCACCTAGCTGCATTCCTACCACCAGCTGGATATATATTGGTGTTCGAAAGAGTGCACACGGTGGAAGCCAGGGTCTCGTCCCCCCAGCAAGAGGGACACCACCAGAGAGATAACTCTCCCTCGGGTTTGAAGCTGGGGGAGCAGGGCTCAATTAAAGATATAGGGAGGGAGGGAGGGAGCTGAGGACCACCCCAGACCCCAGCTCTTCTAGGGGCTGAAGGGGAACATACTCAACCTCCACCATGAGCCCCCTCTCCACTGCCTTTTGTGCAGTGGCCTCCAAGGCAAGGAAAAAGACCCCCTTGCCATGGAAGTGGGAGGCCGTTAAAATCTTGGGGGGCCCTCACTACCTGAGCCAGGGCCTGCATCCATGTCTTAAAGTGCAGGTCCTCCCACTTGGGCAGTTGGCACTTCACCCTGTGCCTGCAGGTCAGTGCTAGAAAGGGGGCCTTACCAGCTGAACTGGAGCCCAACAGTGAAGGGTCCAGGCCCCATAGCTTTGGGTCACTCTGAAGCTGCCTGTGCATATCTGTGAATCCCCTGCTGAGGGGCCACATTGGTGGGGCTAGGGCCAAGGACAGGCTGTGTGATTGTTTTGGCTGGTGTAGCGCACCTGGTCTCCTCAGGTACTGGTGGTCTAGACTTGGGGGTAGGGCCCTTGCCCTTCCCACCTCCAGCTGTGGAGGGGGCTGAAGAGGAGCCCTTCCCACTGCCCTTGCCCTTACCCTGGAGGGGTTCCCAAGCCCCCTCCCCCATCATCAGGGGGTATGGCTAGCTAGGGGAGATCCCCTGGCCCTGTTGGCTTCCTGCCAGAGTCCTGCCTGCCCCTGCTTCTTTACCCCTGGAGGAGGTTGGTTGGACTCTGCCTCTGGGGTGGGAGCTGTATGGGCATACATCCCCTGGGGGCTTGTCTGGCATCTGCCCCAAATAGTGGGGCCTGCAGGAAGCTCTTTGGGGGGGGTATCTTCCCCCCGGAAGATTCTTGCCCTGTCATTGCATCACATGACACAGGGAAAAACAATAAAGAAAACCAACATACATAGTAGGGATGGGGAATCTAACAGAAGGAGGCTGGGTTTGTGG
>NW_017728918.1:57359038-57369406 GCF_001723895.1 Crocodylus porosus | reverse complement strand
CTGTAGCTCACTGAGCTACAGCCTCACAGAAAAAAAAAAACTGGGAGGGCTATACTTGGGGAATGTGGGGGAGGGGGAAAGACACACACAGGCTGAGGAGGAGACTTTAGCTGGCTTACTCAGGCACACAACAAAACACCAGGGCAGGGGGAGTGGGCTACAGGACTTACCACACAAGGACAAAAAACACACAGGGAAGGCTGCCAGAGCAGTGGAGGGGCTGTATTTGTTGAAGATCAGTCCAGAAGCCCCTCAGGCCTCCATCCAGGCACTCAGCAGCAGAGCAATAGGCAGGAAAACAAACAGGATCATTTGCAGTGAAGCAGCTGTGAGTGAGGGCAGGAAGAATCAGTCAATTAGGGAGTAATTTAGTGCAGATGTGGTGTTGAATGGTGCAAGCTGGTGCAGTAGGGAATCTCCCTCTCTCCTGAGAGGGGCAGCAGCAGAACAGACAGCAACAGCAGCAGTGGTGGGTTAAGCCACTCAGGGTGTGCTTCAGGTAAAAATGGAGGTGAAGGTGGAGAGTAGCCTGTAAAGGCAGTTGGGAAGGCAAGGCACCTTTAGGTACTGGCAGTGATGGTGGAGGAGGGGCCCACAGGCAGTGCAGGCTCCTTCACCAGGCTGTCCCTCAACTGTGGCTTCACAGTGAGCTGGGCAACAGGCTGGAGCAGGAGTGCAGAAGCTAGGATGCTTTGCTGGGGTGTGGTGCAGTGTAATACCCTCCCCCCACCAAGGGGAGGCAACAGCATATGGCTTGCAGCAGAGGACCCCCACCCATGGGGGGGCAGCAACAGCAGCAGCCCAAGGCAGGAAGAGGTGAAGCCAACTTATCCCCAAAAGCTCTGAGAATAAGCCAGCATCTAGCACTAGCCAGAGGCAGGAAGGGTCCCGGCTATCTTCTCCCCAGAAGCTCCTGAGAACAAGCTTGGAGCAGCCTGTGACAGAAAGGGGTGTGGCCAACATCCTCCCAGAAGCTGCTGAGGGTAAGTAGCCCTGAGCTACTTGTCAGGGCAGCTTGTTATACTGCTGGGACCAGTACTGGTGCTGGCTCCAGGCTCCCCCTGGCTACAGATCTGTGAGGAGCCAGGCAGGGTTATTTTGCCCCAAGTGTCACAATTTGCCCCACAGCAAAGTGCATGTCTGGGCACCTACACTGAGGCAAAAAGCCCCGGCTCAAATTTGTGCTGCTTCTGTTTGAGCTTCTGCAAGTGCACGTGCCTACATGTGTGGACATACCCAATAAGGGTAAAACAAGTGTGAGTGTGGAGGTGAATATTTCTTGCCTAAGTCTGTTCTTCTCCTGCTGTTTATTGACTACAAGTAATTATCACACAGGCATTTTTGAAGAGAACTGAAAATAGCCTACTATCAGCTACAGGCAGCAAGTTCCATATTGCAAATCACCAACATATCAGCCTCAAAACTCTGGCCTTTTCCTCTGCAGTTGAAAAGAAAGGTTCAAAACCTGCTTTGGTAATCATATAACTCTTGAGTTTCAAAAATCTCTAGGTTTCTTGCTGCTGTCATAATCATGCAATTTAAAACTTAGAACCAGAACAACTACTCAGTGCACTGCTATAGTAGTAGTCCCAAACCAACTAAAAATAAAAATAAAAATAGATTTGCACTTGTGAAAGGGAATTTTTCCTTCTTTTGGGAGCCAAATAGCAATAACTGTTTTAGCGGCTGGGTTTTCCCTTATGCTAAAGCACTGACAAGCAATGAAACAAATAGCTGGGCCAGGGTCTAAGAGGGATAAATGAGAAGCAAGGCTCCCAATCAGACCACAGGGCAACTGTGGAGCCATTGCATGAAGGCTTTTCTTAGCCAAAACTGAAGAAAGCTTGGAGGTCCACCTAAACCCAGCAACACACGATGGCAGTATAGAACATACACAGAGACAGGGAGGGCATTTTCCACTCCCAGCATATACGTTTCCCACCTTCTATAGCCACAGAGGAGGCAGGGTTTGAATTTTAGGCTTTTGTGTATCATTATGACACCTCAAGAAACAAAGCTTCTCTTGCACAGTAAAAATAAGTCTCATCCTAATGTGGTTAAAATGACAGGATACAGAAGGTCAGCATTTCCACCTCATGCAGGCAACTTCTGGCAGGGCTGTTCCAGGTGTGGTTGCAGCCAACAGGGTGCTGCTTTGCTCTCTTCACCTCCATCAGGAGCCACACTGCTGAAGCATCCCTAGCTGTTCTGTTCTCCTAGCCCCCAGTGGCAGCTCCTCCCCCTGCTGTGCTGCTCTGGGCAGGTTGGGGGAAGCTTCAACTGGGCTGCTCCTGAATGGGGCTCTGGCTCCAGCTTCTAGCTGCCTTCCACCCACTCCACCAGCTGTCCACAGATTGCTGTTTATTGTACTGGGTGAGCAGAGCAAATGGAAGGCAGCCAGGAGCTGGAGCCAGAGCCCCACATATTGAGGTGGGAGCCACCTGGTTGAAGCTCCCCCCAACACTCCCAGAGTGGCACGGCAGGGGCAGGGGCAGGGGCAGGAGGAGCTGCCATTGGAGGCAAGAGGAGCAGAACAGCTGCACTTACACAGGCTCTGGCCAGCATACATACACACACGCACCTTCATGCCAGGTGCTGCTCTGCTCCCTTTGCCTCCAGCTGTGGCTCCTCCTCCCACTCCTGCCCTTGCTTCACTGCTCCAGGTGGTGGTGGGAGGGAAGCTTTAGCCAGGAAGCTCTTGCTAGAGGCAAAGGAAGCAGAGTTGCACCAGAAACAACCCTGCTGGAAGCTGCATATGCTGATCAAGACATAGGCCAGCGGGCAAGGGTAGGAGTGCAGCATGGGCATAGGGTCCAGTCCCATGTGGAGTGCTGTGGGGCTACCTGCAGGCCAGATCCAGATCCAGTCAGTCGGTTGGCTGGATCTGGCCCATGGACTGTATTTTGACCAGCCCTGCTTTAGGCAGAGTAATTAACTGCTTGTATTGAGATCTATTTCTTGTTGCATTCCAGATGCTTATACTGCCTTCACTGACATAGTACTAGTCTGTACACCTGCTTTACTGTAAACATGCATCAACTAAAAAATGGCATGTGACAATCTTTTGAAGATCTGAAGTTCAGTTTATCCTAAACAATAAGAATTCCATATTCAAGATTAAAGAAAATTACTAGAATTGTAAGACTCCCTGAGGGTTTTTTTGGGAGAGGGAGGGGTGAGGGCATAGAATCAAATAAGTCAGTAAATAATTGTTTCTCTTTTCCTTTACCTAGAAGAAAATTGTACATAGACTAAAAAGTACACATGCACACATAGAAACATGTATCTTACACTATACACTGTATTGGTTAGAGATGGGACCTAGAATCTAAAACTTGTGGTGGTGTGAGTTTGTATAGCATGTTCCATAAGCACTTTGGGGGTAGTGACAAAATTATGATGATAAATACCACATCAGGAAAAGTATTATCATAGAATAAATCTAAGTGAGGAAGATCACCCACAGCATAAAACAACAAGATTGGAATAAAGAAAGATGGAGAAAATATTACAGAGCCCTGCCCCTCCAAACACCTATGTGCATGAGTCACTCTAGTAAGATCAAGGATGCTATGCATGTACATAAAGCTACTGAAGTGTCTAAATGTTCTATGATTTTACTATATGAGAATTAGTACATGGTGATACTATTCTACTCCATAACTATATTGGAATCAAAATTTGGTTTCAAGTCTGAATTTAGTTTTCATAGTTTGTTTATAGTTAAATTTACTACTTTCAACTTTGTTACTATTTTGCCTATTGAATACAACTTGGTGAAATATACTGGACAGATTTTTAAAGAAAGTTATGTAAAGGCATGTGCAGATGTTGCACTTAGATCAACCTAACCAAAGTTAGATTGATCCAAGTGTTGATCTGTACACGTGTTCAGGGAAGTTACATTGGGCAAAAAATGTCTGGCCTGATCAAACTTAGTTCATCTGAGGTGTACTAAATTACTTTAGGCATGGGTTAGCCCAATCTACTGAACATCTATACACATTTGATGCACAGCCCCAGGGCTGGGAAAAACTTGCCCTAGCCCTGGGGCTGCTCTGTACCTGCCCCCCCCTCCACCAATCAGGCTACTTTTAGTCCCTGACCCCTCACCCCCACCCCCTCCCAATGGACAACCTCCACAGTGACCTGACCTTTGCGGACCTGCCAGCCCCCACTCCCCCCGGATTCACAAACCAGGCCCTTCCTTTGACCTGCCAACCCCTCTCCCCTCCCAACAGCTCTCCCAATCCCACTCATCCTTCTCCCCACCCTGACTTACTTAGATTGCATTCCTGGAGCAGCTCCCAGCACCAGCAAACATCTGCACAAGTGGAACCTGATCGAGGATCATTTGACTTAAAGTAAGCCACATGATCATAGATTAGGTCCCAATAATGTCTGCATGTGCCCTAAATGTGTGTGAAAATGCAGAACGGCATATTTATGGAACAATTTTGAAGACATATCAGTGCAAATCATTAGGCACTGAAAGTGAAATAAGAGTGGGCACATGGTTTGATAACTTATGCAGGATTATGGACCAGAATTACATTTTTCAAATGTTACTCCCACTACTAATACAGCTCATCTGGTAGGCTGGGGTAGAGAAGCATTTGGGACCTGTCAGTGTTGTTCTTTGGTCATGCCAATACCTTGTGCCCATGAGGAAGATCTATTACCACCTATCCCACTGAAGGGTGGGGAGACTTACCCCATCTGTGTAAGGCACAGCCACAGGCACATGCTCCTGCCCAGCCATATTCCCCTGCCATTTGACTGGTATTACAGTGCCAATGTAGCCCACACTTTATTGTCCAGATGTTTCCAAAAGGAGGTGTGACATTACAGATTGGTTTTCTTAAAACAGGTTGCTCTCAGAAAATGTGTTTCCATAGCAACTCGATACATATGAGACCTTATTTTCTGAGTGTCATTTTAGAACTTAACTGCAGTTGCCATAACAGCATAATGTGGCATAAACATTTTTACTGAGGTTCAGCACAGATATTGCAAAGACATAAACCCACAACATTTCCATTACATATGGTATCTGGGGAACATCATAAGAGATAAAGTCCTGCCAAAAATGATTATGACAAAACCTAATTGCTCCAAAACTAAATAAAGCTTGATTTTTTTTTTCTATAATCAAGATATACAAACGCATGGAAACATTTACTTAAAGTGATGATAAAATGAGGAGATCCTTAGGAACACAGAGAGTACATTTAATGCAATAATACTTGAAGTACCAGTAAATCACATTTCCAGGTGCTGTTATGGAAGTAGCCATAGCACTTTTATTACCCAACACTGAAAGCATATGACTGTTCCCATGGGCAGATCTAGGATCTTGAAGCGGGGGAGTTGGCAGTGCAGATATTCTGGTGCATCTTGACATATAACACTATATATATATGTTTCTCCAGTTAAAAAGAAACTAGAAGTTTTATTGATATGCTAGGGGCCTGGAGCTACATTGACCAGTTTAAGATTGAACTAACAACAAATATAACTTTACTAGAATATGTATTGATTTGCTATATTTTATATTAATGTATAAAAGCAAAACAACCTAACCCAAAAAAAGAAAAGAGATGCTGTTTCATTAGACATGGAGTGGACAAAATTCAGCCCACGGGCTGGATATGGTCCACCAGACCTTTCTATCCTGCCCATGGGGCCCCTAAAAAAAATTTATAAAATGCATATACATATATCTGCTCCCAGGTGAATGTCAAAGATGACAGGAGCCAAGGGTAGTAGCACCAGGAAGGCCAGCCTGCCCCTGCCCCCAGTCCCCTCCTACCCCCATCCGCCCACCAACCAGAAGCCTCTGCCTGCTGCAGCTTTTGGACTGCTCCAGCACCACGTGGCCCCCAACAGCAGCACCAAACCATGGGAGCATGGGGCCTGTGCCGGTACCCTGGAGCCAGGAGTGGGAGGGTATGTGTGTGTGTGTGTGTGTGTGTGCAAATGTGTGTGTCTCTGCAATGAGGAAGGGAGAGACTGTGTGTGTTTTGGGGGGGAGGGAGAGAGAGAGAGTGTTTGTGTGTGTGTGTTTGTTCATAGGGTGAGTCCCACATGCACACCCCATCATACACATGTACCCACACATCCCCTCACACACCTCAGCCACCCTCCCCCACACATAGGCCCCGCAAAAACCCCATACCCACCCACACCCCACATATCCACACACCCCACACTCACACTCCCACCCGCACACCCTCTCCCACATACCTATCCACTAACAGCCCTCCACAAACGTATACCCATGCCCCCACCCCCAACAATATACAAGAGTAAGACTTGATTTAAGCTATTGTGCAATCACTTCTGTGTACACTACAAACACACATGTAAATCAAGACTTTTTTTTTTGAATCAAACTAATGAATATTGTAGATGTTTGATTTTTAGAATATAATTTGGTACTTTTTCTGGTTTTGAGATGGCAAAACCTCTTGTTGAAAGGAGTATTTCCAGGGGCAAGGAAAGGGACTTCTGTTGGCAAAGGTCAGAGGTTAGGGGGCAGGACTTCTGGTCACAAGATTGCAACCAGGGGGCAGGGCACCCATCAAGGGTCGGGACTACCAACGTGGCCCTCAACAGGTTGCCAAAACTCAGTAAGTGGCTCTCTTGCTGAAATAATTTCCCGTCCTTGCATTAGACTCATCATCATTAGAATTAAATGTACATCTCTTTTTCAGATTCATAAAACAAATATAGCATTCTTGAGCACCTATACAGCGTATGCACTGCTTCACTGCAAGTTATTTCTACACCTAAATTAACATTCACCTGAGTTAATGCATCTAGCTAGAGTTAAAAACAGTCTGCAGGGATGTGAAATGGGAGCTCCATTACCAGGAGCAACTAGCAAACAGAAGAATGGCAGAAGAAAAGGTAGCTTAATTATTGGAACATCAAGACCATTTAAAAAAAAGAGAAAGGGTTGTTAACATTGGTACAATGAAGAGTTTAGAAGGAATTAGGATTAGATCATCATGAGCCATGAAGTCAAATAACTTCTTCAGCACTGCCTGACTAGAAGTCTGCTGCCACTGACAGGCAATTGTTTTAAAGCTTTGGGTAGGCCAGGAATCAAAGGGAGGTGCAACTGCACCACTGCAACCCTCTGGATCCACCCCATTGGTTCCTACCTCAAGTAGAAACTGGCTAGTTGTGTTCCCCAGGGTGAATCTCTGCATCTCAGCACTCCCAGTCTTTAAAATGAGAGCAGCAGTACTCTCTTGGTCAAGTTCTTCAATATCTTTAGTTGTAAAAGTCTTCCTTTACATTACTGTTAACTTTCTCCACTGCCCCGCCCATCTAGCTTTCCTCTTTGATATCAACTTCTGTTTTTCTCTCCTTGTCTTTTTATAGCCTTCTTTTCTCATCCTCTCTGCTTATTACTTCAGCTTCCATGTCGATTTTAATACTCTTCTGGCAAGATTCCCAGTGGAATTAATGATTTGGAGCTTGGATATATCCCTATGGAACAGAGTTGGCCTTGAACATTATTCAGGACAATATTTTCTTTCCGGCATTTCAGTCCCAGATCACTAGTAGGTTCCCAGGGAATCAAAATGACACATACCAAACTCAATGCAAAATTGAATCTTAGGTAATAAGTAATTCATCTTGAAGAGGTGTCCTTACTAATGGATAAATCTGTTACACATCTGTTACATGCTGAACTCACTGCAGATTTAGTGAGAGAACTTATTCAAAATTGACTGCCCTTGAATGTAATGCAAATCTCTGTGATTATGAAATGAAACAAATTTTCCCTAGAACATTCAGTAACACTTCTCTTCAGTATGGAATACATTTCAGCTTTCTAAGCCCCATTTAGTAGTGCAGAACTGATAAAAATAATAGAACAAAACTTGTTTTTGTAATAAAAAAAACTGTTCCTAATTACCACATATAGCCAAGAGTGGATCCAGAGGGGATTCAACAGCATAGCTGCACCTCCTTCACTTTCCAATCTTGTGACAGGAGTACCAGCTGGGGATTTTTTAAGTTCTTCAAAAATGTAAGTATTTTCCCCCTGCACTTCCTTGTCCACTACTGCCACTGTACCCAACTGGTCCATGATCAGGGGAAGCAGGAGGTTCTAAAATTACTCCTGTCTGTTCCAGCCAGGAATAGCAGCAGTGGCATGCAACTGTTCCTTTTTGCTCAGTTTCTGCAGGGTCTCTCAGCTAGCCTGGAAGCAAGGGTGGTCTGGGGGGACCCCCACCACTAGTGCGGCTGTCCCCTGCCAAGCCCAGCTGCAGTGGTTCTAGAGCCCCCCACCCCACAATGCTCCCAAACCACAGCCTGGGGGAAATGGGCAGGGGGGAGAAACCCACCCATAAACACCCCTGTTTCTGTCTGGAGTGAAGCAGAAACAGCTCTTGATTCTCCTTTACCATTCCTGGGTCATCCAGGGACAGCAGAGCAGTGAGCAGGAAGAGAATAATAGATGGGGAGAGGAGAGAAAGAGAGGGGAGGGGAGGAGATGTGCTACTGAGGATGGAAGAGATGTACCCAGATGCTGAGGTCAGGGGGAATGGGATTCTTACCTTTTTGGGGACTTTGGGAACTTACTTCAGCAAGGTCTGCCCACTCCAGGGGGCAGAAGCGGGGCATGGAGCTGGGATGCAGCCATCCCTGCAGCACTGCTTCCTGCTCCTACACCTCTTCTTCACAAAATCTTGAATCCACCTATTCATATAATATATACCTTTCCCCCCAGAAAAACAACTGTTGGAAATCGTAGTGTACATCATATATCAGAAATATGGTAAGAACAAGTTCTCCCACTTATCAGGTGAAGCTGAAATTAAAATCTTCAGCAATCCACAAGGAGCAGAACAATGAACAGGCTCAGCTCCCTTGCTGCTGCTACTCATTGGGTGTTTACAGATGCATCTGATGTGGGAGAAGCTTACTCATGATAAACTACTCATGAGTAAATGCTCCTAGGCAGGCATCTACACATGCAGGGAAGTGGGAGCATATTTGCTGCTCCTAGTAGCAAACTGCTCCCACTTTCTGCAGCCCTGCAACAGGCCCCTGCCACCACCGGGGGGTGTTGGAGGCTCCATCCACAACTATGCAGACCAGGGGCAGCATACAACAGCTCTTTTACCTACCCACATCCTAGCTGCTCCGGCCCCTTTCCCTGGCAGTGATGCCCAGCCATAGGAGGCAGAAGTGGGGTGGGGCTAATGATGCTCAGCCCCACCCCAAACAGGTGGCAGCAGCAGGCATAGCCTTAGGCTGCATGTGGGTTCCTTTACAAGGGGTGGTCACACTCAGATACCCTGCACTCACAGCCAGCACCGCAGCTGGCCCAGCTGCATGCAGGCAGGTAAGTTTCTTTTAATCTTCTTTATCACCCTGGGCTCGGGGGGGTGGGTCAGGGAAGAGAGGCAGGTTGAGACCCCCAGAGTGCAGGAGAGAGTGGGGTAGGGGAAAGGCAAATCATTCATCCCTGCCCCATCCCTGCTGTACTATGGGGATTGTCTGATGACTCGGACTGGCTGGGGCCTGATTCATCATGACTGGGGCCCCGACTGGGCTGGGACATGGGACAGTCAGAGCCTGGCAGCTCCTCCAGGGGTATGGGTGGGTGGCTTCCACCACTGGGGGTGTTCCACCCTGCTCCCAGCTCCCCCACACTGCATTCCTGGACAGGCTGATGGGTTCTGATTGCTCCACAACCCAGCCTGGCTGGGACCCCAGTCACAGGGAATTGGGCCCTGGCCAGGCTGGGTCATGGGACAATGGAAGCCCAGCAGCCCCTCCAGAGGTGTGGCGTGGGGGCAGCCTTTGGTGGGGCACGTGGCCCCCCAAACTTGGCATGGGGCAAGGGCAGACTGCAGCTGTGAGCTGCAGTCTGCTCCTTGCCTCCCTGCCTCACTGCCACTTCTTTTAAAGCAGCACCATGTGCCTCACTGCCTGGCCTACCCAGTGGCTGTGTGCACATAACTGCACCCACCACTTTTAAAATAATGGGAGCAGGGAGGTGTGGAGTCAAGAAGCCCTCCAGCTTAGCAGTGCAGCTAAGGCTAGACCTGCTCTGCTCCTGGCTCTGGGCTCCCCCTGGGTGGTGTGCAGCTGGGGCCGGGGAAGAGAGGCAGCTAGGGCCAATGCAGCCAGGGCCAGGAGCCAGCTGGGGACAGGAGGTGGATGGGCCCAGATCTGGGGCTAGGACTGGTGTGCCAGGGCTGGAAGGCAGCCAGGGCCGGTGCAGTGTGGTGCCAGGCAATGTCGCTCCCCTGCCATGGCCATTTCCCCTCCCCCCACAGACTTTTCCATGGAAGGGGGCACATTTAGCATCCCCAAATTTTTTTTCTTTCTCTGCCT
>NW_017728918.1:57355170-57358938 GCF_001723895.1 Crocodylus porosus | reverse complement strand
AACTTCCTAGGGAAGTGGTGCTGGCTCCGACCCTGGAGGTCTTTAAGAAGAGGCTTGATGCCTACCTGGCTGGACTCATTTGAGTCCAGTTTTTTTCCTGCCCAGGCGGGGGCTGAACTTGAAGATCTACAAGGTCTCTTCCAACCCTACTTCTATGAGTCTATGATTCAGCCACTTTGGCATGGGCAAGGCCACTGCTGGGAAGGCCATCCTGGAGGTGTCAACCACCCTCCAGGACATGTTGGGTACCCAGTGCTCTGCATGTATAACTCCCTGGTAGTGGTGATGGGGCTCTGAGCCCTGGGATTCCCCCAGTACACTGTGGCCCTGAATGGGACCCACATCCCCATCACCTGCCCACCCCACAAGCCTGCATGTTTTGGAACTCCATCCTGCCAGCCCTGGTGCAGAGTGGGCATTTCGTGTTGGGGTGCCAGAGCTCCAGCTGGGCACCATGGTGGTCCTGTTTCTGCTCATTGGGGAACCCACCTACCCACCCCTCCCCTGGTTCATGCAGCCCTACACTGGCCAGCTGAACCCCACCAAGCTCACTTCAACAGGTGCCTGTGCGAGACCCATGCCCTTGTGCAGTGTGCCTTTGGCTGGTTGAAGGGATACTGGCACACTCTCACCACCTGTCTCAACTGTCACTGAGTCCAATATCCCTCAGGTCATCACAGCCTGTGTGCTGCATTTATGAGGCCTGGGGGAGGAGGTGCAGCAGGTGGAGGATGCCTGCCAATGGGAGCACCAACTCTGGTAACAGTGATAGCATTGGGCCTTCTCCACCAAGTCCCTGAATGAGGTGGTCCCACCAGCAGGGACCAGAACACTGGGAGAGGCACTGACTGACCACCTGCTTCTGCACTCTGTGCTATAGCCTGCCTAGACAGCCAGTAAAGGACCTCTGCCCCTTGGCCACCCACAGAACTATGCTCACTGCAGACAATTCTCCAAAAAACACTTTATTGCCCTGACACAAACAGTTTATTGTCCCTCCCCAATAACAGAACCTGTTCCCCCTCCCGCCCCCAGGGTCCTTCCCCCAGTACGGGGCTTACCATGTATGTGGGGTTGGTGTGCCTGATGGCTTAGGTCAGTCCCCACTTGCTGCAACAGTGTGTAGCTTCTGGCTGTGTCATTGGTTGGAGGGGCACAGTGCGTGAGTGCTTGGGTAGGGCTCTCCCCAGGAAAGAGCTGGTGCTGCTGGTAGCTGGAACTGATATGGCTGGCCAGGCCTCGTAGCCAGAGTTGAAGCTGTAAAACTAGCAGGGCAGGTGCTGGCCTGGGTTCTCTGAGCTGATGAAGGATGTTGGGGGTGGGGAGCTCAGTAGGATAGGATTCTGGCGGCCCAGTGGGCCCTCCCCAAGTGACACATCGCCTTGGGTGTCAGCCCATAGCAGGCCTCCTGTGCTGTGGAACACAGCACAGCTATGGCCTGGGTCCCAGGGCATGAGGATGGTGTGGTGTCTAATTGCTGCATAAAGGGCACAGACTTGCGGGCACTCCCAAACTGATGGTTGTAGTCAGTGATGGTGACCCACTGTGCCCACAAAGCCTTGACCTTTATGCAGCACTGCCATGCTGACAGGTCATGCCTGACAGCCCACTTTCAGCCTGACAACCTCACATACACATGCATGTTGGAGTGCCCGCCCAATGTGAACTTCCTCTGCACCTCCGCTTTGCCCCACAGTGTCATGAGTCTTCTGCACTGACCAGTTGGAGCCCCAGGAGACAGTATGTGGTGTCACTGAAGATGTGATCCTGGCTCCCATGGTGGCTTGCTGGGCCTCCGCATGGCTGTACCAGTACTACTACTGGGCCTGGGCAGCTGCCTCTAGCACCCAGTGCAGGGACACAGTGTGGGACTGGCAGCCACATGGTGAGGTGGTACACTGAAGCACCTGCAGGGTCTGGGCAGGTTGCTGGGTGTTGCCTGTAGCTAGCTGGAGAGCTGGCTCTGATGGCGAGGAGCTGGCTGCAGCTGGGCCCAGGTGCTGGCAGGAGCCTGTAGCACCCTGCAGGGATAGATGGTGTGACCCTGGTAGCTGTGTGGCATGCAGAAAGGCTACCAGAGCTGGTCTGTAGCCTGTGCAGGGGGAGCTAGTGGCTAGCAGTTGGCACAGGCTCTCTGCACGCGTGCCCTAGGGCTCACAGTACTTACAGACTTTTAAGGGCCTGAGGCTGGGGTTGTCATGGATTTGGCCAGGCCCCAGGCCCTTGGGCTAGTCCAGGAGTGGGAAAAATATGCCCTGCAGGCCAGATCCAGCCTGTGGCAGGTCTTTGTCTGGCCCATGGTGGGTCCCTCAGTCCCACCTAACCCAGGCAACATCTGATTGTGGTGCATCCTGCTGTCCCCTGAGCATGCAATGGGGCTGGGGCAGAACTGCAGCTGAACTGCTTTTCTAGGCAGCCCAGGTGGTAGCAGCTCCTTCCAGCTTCTGCCACTGCTGGCCCCAGCTCTGTGGTACTGGCAGGGATGAAAGTTGCACAGCCTTGACCCTGCATGCCCCATGCCTGCTCCAGGCTCACCCACCTAGTCTCAGCAGTGGCAGTGCTGCCCTTACACACACAACCACACACTTGTGCAGCTACACACCCCTATGCACACCCCCAGACACTCTCTCTCCCACACATCCCACATCCTCTCACAAACCCCATATGCACCCACATACACCCCTCACCCTCACAAACACTTCCCCACCAATTGCCCATAATCACCTACCCACTATAACCAACCAGCCACACCCCCTCACACCCCACATACACACACCAATACTCCCCCACAAACCCCATACCCACCTCTCTTACTCCCCCTTCACACACACCCCCAACACCGTATACAAGAGTGAGACTTCATTCTGAGCTATTATGCAGGCAAAACAAGGTGTGCATTATATTCCAAGGCATGCTGAATGTGAGAAAATGCAGTATTTCCTCATTCCAAAGTTTTAAAGTCATTTTTGTTCATATTATAGTTAGACAGAGATTTCTCAGATTTTTCAGTCTTATATGACTGACAAAAAGGGACTAGGATGGGGTTCCTCCATTGCATTAAATGTGCAGGATTGGGATTTATCACAATAAAGATGCAAAAGGGAAAAAAGAACAAGAATAGCAGCAGAAGACCACCAAGAGTTGCCCATGAGAAAGAACCTGAAAACATAAAACAGAGGCATATACCCAATAGAAGGGAGGGGCCATCACCAGGGAGGACTATACCTCTGTTGCTCAGGGCTGCAGGGGGGGCGGTCAGGAAGGCCAAGGTGGATATGGAATTTGGACTAGCTACCCAGGGAGAACAAGAAGTCCTTTTTTAAATACATAGGGGGTAAAAAGAAGGTACCGGGTAATGAGGGGCCCCTGCAAGACACACTAGGAAATCTAGTCATCACACCAGATGACAAAGCTAACCTATTTAACAATTCCTTTGCCTCCATTTTCCTGAGCAGGGACCGGGTAAACCCCCCCCACCGGGTCCCCCATAGGCCCCAGGGGAGGCGAACCCAGACCTAGGGTCAGTGAGGATCTAGTCAGAGAACTTCTGGAGGGACTGCATGTATTTAAATTAGCTGGTCCAAAAGATCTCCACCCCAGAGTGCTGAGGGAATTAGCAGAGGTCATTGTGGGACACCTGGCACGGCTTTATGAGTGCTCATGGTACTCTGGTGTGGTGCCAGAGGACTGGAAAAGGGCTAATGTGGTTCCTATCTTCAATAAAGGGAGGAAGGAGGACCCAGGAAACTATAGGCCAGTTAGTTTTAC
>NW_017728918.1:57339374-57355070 GCF_001723895.1 Crocodylus porosus | reverse complement strand
CCCAGTACACTTTTCTGCCATGGCAGGAGGTTGGACTTGATGATCTGCTCAGGTCCCTTTTGACCCTACTAAATATGAAACTATATGTTTTAGATTTTTTAAGGCCAGCTTCATGGAGGTGGGAAACACCCATGGCTCCTGTTGTTTAATTGCAACCTGTCAGGACTCCTCAGTTTTGAGCATAAGACCTTTAATGTGGACAAACACCTGGGCAGCTATTTAGAAGGCAGTTTTTAAAGACAACGATCCAGGCTTCTCATTCTGAAGTTTGCAAATGTATTTTACCCTTTATAAAGAACAATTTGAAAGTGCCGCCATCTGTTGTTTGTTTTGTATTCCAGTTAAGGTTTTGCTTTGAATGCAGACCAGACAAGGTGGATTGTGCAAACATGTTTGCAGCACCATATACCACAAAGTGCAGTGTTCTCTACACTGCAAGGATGTGCTGCCAAAGCATGTGCTATGCCAGGGGGTTTTCTGCAGGTTTTTTTGACTCTTGGATATCCAGGGGTCAAAAAAAAACCAAGGGAAAAAACCAAAGCAGCGCACACTTGGACAGCATGCACTGCTCCCAGTCAGGCTCTGCACAGCAGAATTGCTGTGGCTACAGTCCCAGGATGCTCCCAGGACCCCAGCTAAGGCTGCTGGGGCCAACCCGGTGCTGGCCCCAGTTCCCCCTACCCCACCTGGGGAAACCACGCGTGGCACAGGCGTTCTCCAGTGACAAGTAGCGGTGGCACAAGGTGTGCCACTGCTACTTTTCCCCAGGGAACCAAACATCCACGCATAGCTGGACACACCCCTGTTGTCCAGTAATAACAATGGCATACCACAATGTAGTACTTATGAAGAAGCTGTTAGGTTTCTAAGAATGAGCACAGTCTAGACTTTTTACACATTAAAATAAACAAAGGAACGATTTTGAATATTTAGAAATATTAATTGAAAGCTGTTGCTTACCTATGTGGAACTTTTTACCTCATGTGTTTATGGCACATATGCAAATAATGAAAATAAGGGATAGTGACTAAGGCTGCTCTTATGTACTGTGTAATGTGGATTTTTAAAGAGCAAGTACTTGCACCAGAAGGCAGAAGATATGACTAAGACGCATAGTCAGTGAAAGCACACAAAAGATTTCAGGCAAATAATACAGCCATACCAGATTCTTATCACGTAAGGCTAGTAATTTAGGGACACCAGTTTACCAATTTCAGATTAAATAACTTTAAATTATGCACAACACTATAGCTTCATTTTAGCTCTACACCCAACTTAAATATAGTACACTTCCGAAGATACCATGAATAGCATTCATCCTATTAGAGCTAGTGAAATACTTCAAAATGAAGCACAAAACTTTTGTTGTAAATTGAAGCAATGATCTATGTCAATTAAGTTTGTACCCTTTCCTATAGCTATTTCATAATAATTTTACAAACAGAAATTTCCTTGTGCAATTATCTGGAGACTTGCTATTAGTTTTTCAAATGCTTCTTTTCATAAACAAACAAGGATGTGTGATACTAGGGAGCAAAACCAGCAAATATGACTTAGGTGACCTGTGAAAGGCTGTAAATAGTTAGAGCTTGCTACAACTGGCATGTTCTTTAAAGCCGTTCAAACAGTACTTCAGTTGAGCCATCTAGGGGTATAACATTAAAAATGCATTGTCAAGTTTGCAGGGTGGGAACTAATTTCGTACCAGAGAAAAGAGTAAGGATGCAGAGAACAAAAAGTGGGAGAAAAGCCCTTTGTGAATGATGTGCATAATGCATAAAGAGTACAGCTGGTCAAAACCTGAAATCACCTTTCCTTGGAATATGTAAAAAACCTCTTCTGGTTTGTAGTGAACAATAGAAAGTTTGTGGGAAATTCTAACAAATCCATTTGAAAACTGAAACAAAATTCCACGTGGTTGCTGACTAGGAATTTGTGATTTGGGCATCTTGTTCTGTGCATCCCTGTACCCTGACATTCTAGAAAAACCTTGTCTCAGCAAGGTCTCAACTTGTAACTAGGGGTGCGAACAAGTGTTTGTGTGATCTTGTTCAGGTTTAGTTGTCTTAGTTTATGCCACCTAAACCTAAGTCAGGATCGACACAGGAAAGTGTTTGCAGCTTGCCAGGAGGAGGCGTGGGCAGCCAGAGGCAAGTAAGGTGGGGTGGAGGGGACCTGGGGATGAGTCGGAGTGAGGGGAGGTGGAATTGGCAGGTCCACAAAGGGTGGGGGTGATGGGTCTAGGGAAATCTGCGAAAGAGTTTGCCTAGTTTACAGGGGATTGTAAGGGGTGGTAAAAATAGCTTGGTCAGGGTTGGACAGGGAGGTGGTAAAAGAGCACAGACTCAGGGCTGTGGATAGTGGCTGGGCTTTTCCAGACTTTCCCTGGGGCTGTGCTGGGAATATGTGCAAGTGTTCATTAGGCCAGATTAACCCATTTTATGTTGGGTTAACCCCTTGCAGATCTCAAGTTAGTTCTCATGTGACAAGAACTTACTTTAGAACAGGCATGTCATTTTTAGGGCAACCTAACCTCTGCAAATAGTTGCACTTCTGGCCATATAGGGTACCTATACATGTGCAGGGCAGGCATTTCCAACAGTGCTGTAACTTTTGTGCTTTACTTAACGTAAAACCTACACCCCTTAAAACTTTAAGTAGACATTCCATGGCTTGGTGCGAGTTTCTCACCAAGGTGATAATTTTTATTTTTGTTTTCTATTTTTTTTAATTATACAAAGGAGATTGCTCTGAGGCATGCTGATACCAGAACCCAGAGCTAGCTACACCAGGTGGCAGCAATTAGTAATTACCGCTTTGAAAAGCTCAGTTAAATACACGTGCAATAAAGACAAACTAGGTACACTGAGACACAGTACTACAGTTCACCTTACATTTAAAACACATACAATGAGGTTTAATTAAGGTGATTTCCACCATTTTCAAAACTTTCTAAAGTCACCCACATGTATTTAGTGATAGTTTTAGAATGCTTTAAATGGTGAAAATAATCATGTGTATAGGTACCCAGATCTTAGTTAGGGTGATCTAAATGTACCATTTGTACACACCTTCAGTCTTCACCCCGCCCTCCCCCCATCTCATGTTTTTTAGATGCAGGGGTGGATCCAGGGAGGGTGTGGTGACCCTCTTTGATTCCTGTTGCAGGTGTAGGGAAGAGGGTTCTGGCTCCTCATGGTGGGGGAGCAGTGGTGAGGGAGCTGGCATGATTCCCTGGGGCTCTCTCCAATTTGATGACAGGTAGGCCTTATTGTAGTGATGGCAGGCTGGGTCATGGTAATGGTATAGTGTATCCATCCTGGCCACAGCAGAATGGGGTTGGAACAGTATATGATGCTAACTAACAGTGAGTGACAGCAGTGATGGCGATGTTACCTGCTATGGTTTAGACTCTCTGCTGCTGCAGCACACCTGTGGGTTCTGCTCCTGTGAAGCAAAGACAGGCTTCCTGTATACTGCATGCAGCAGACCCAGTGGCACAGAGTCCCCATGGACCACCAGCCTGCCCTCCCCTGCTTGGCCCTGCTTGGCCCTGCTCCTTAGATACCTTGCTGCCTGTCCGCCAGCTGGAGCTCCTTCCTGCACCTGGGTTACAGTAGCAGCAGCTGGAGTGCAGAGAGCCTGAGACATAGCAGGTAACATCACCATCAACACTGCCACTCCCCCGAGATCAGCTTAATATTCTCTCTCCCCCTCTCCTCCGTGCCCTGAGCATGGAAGTCATTCCCTATGATTCTGCAGTTGCAAGGTCTGGGTGAGGGAAAAGGGGGAGCAGGGGCACACAGGACTTGGAACTCCCCAAACTCCTCTACTGGGGTGGGGAAGGGGCTGCTCCCCACCCCTTTACTCATTGTCCCCACTCCTGTGGGGCTCTCTGGGGTGGCCAAGCCTCAGGCTCTACCTGACCCTCTTCCCCTTTGATGGGCTGCTCCCCACCAGGTCAGCAAAGGGCAGCTTGTGGTCACCCTCCACATTTTCAAAATCCTAGATCTGGGAGACTTGGGAGCCCCAGGCACATATGCACTCCTGGTTCAGGATCCTGAGCTACAATGATTTCATTGATTTCATAGACATTAGGGCTGGAAGGGACATTGGAAGATTGAGTCCAGTGCCCCGCCTGAAGGGCAGGAAGTCAGCTTGGGTAATAGGATCCCAGCAAGATAAGCATCCAATTTACTCTTGAAGGTGTTCAGAGTAGGTGCTTGAACCATCTCTGATGGCAGGCTATTCCAGACCTTGGGGGCTTGGACAGTAAAGAAAATCTTCCTTATGTCCAGCCTGAAACAGTCTTGCAGTAGTTTATAACCTTTTGACCTCATCATCCCTCAGGGCACTCCGGTGAACAAATGTTCCCCCAGATACTGGCATGGAGGGAAAGCCTTGGCTGCCTTGCAACCTCTGCTACTGCCACAGTGCTACATGTCTCTGTCCCTCCTCCCCCTGCCCCCCCGCTGCTGAGGAGGACATTGTTGCTGGCATTGACACTGTCTTTGGTGTGTGAGAGGCCCATACCCACTCAGCTGTGGGGACACAGGATACTGAATAAAGTTTTGAACTGTGTCCTACCTCTTTGTGTGCTGTAGTGGGAGGGAACCTGGGGCCAGGGGAGTGCAGGCAGGCCAGGGGTATACAGCAGGGACAGGAGCTGGGGCCAGGTGCAGGAGCAGGGACTGGGAGGGCCTTCCTCCAGTCTGGGACTTACCATGTGTCCAGGGCTGGCAAGGCTGGCAGCTCAGTGTGGGCCTCCCCATCAGCAACAGTGTCCAGCTGCACTTGGTGTCCATAGCCCGCAGTGTGTAGTGGGCTAATGCCTGGCCAGAGCCACCCCCCAGGGAGGGACTGGTGCTGCTGGCAGCTGGGAGTGTCATGGCCAGCCAATCCTCATGGTGGGGTCTGGGGCTACATCAAGACCAAGGCAGCTGCTGGCCAGGGCTCCCCAAGCTGCCATTGGGTGCAGCAAGTGGGGAGGAGGATGGGGCCAGGTGCTGAAGGCCTGAGGGCTCCTCCTCTGGTGATGTGTCACTGGAGAAGTTAGAGCAGGGCAAGGGCTCAGCCAGGCCACCCCTGCTGGTGGCACTTGCAGAGTTGCAGCCTGAGTTCTGGGGCACCAAAATACAGGTCAGCTCTCACATAAAGGCCATGGTTTTAGAGGCACTGCCAGACCAATGACTGTAGTTGGTCACAGCCATCCACTGTGCCCGCAAAGCTTTGACCTTAATGCAGCACTACTGTGCTGACTGGGAGTGCCTTCACTCACACATACCACCTCTTAAATCTAGGCATTTGGTACCCACCCTGTGTGAACTATCTCTGCACATTGGCATGGCCCCAGTGTACCACAAGGTCACCAACCTCCTCCCCCAACCAGCTGGGGGCCCAGGAGGTTGGCACAGGCTCACACACATGGGTGGGGCCAAGACTCAATGGGAAGAATGATGAAAATGGCATTCTCATCCTGCGTCAACTCTTTGAGCCCACGCACAGCTGTTCCTGTGTGCTCAGGAGTCTCAGCAGAGGGGCACGGACAGGGACTGGGAGCCTTGTGGCAGAAGCTCTCCATCACAGCACCTGCAAAGAGACTCTGTTGAAGGTGAGCAGCAGTAAGGAGCAGGTGCTGGCCCTGCTGCCAGAGACAGCCAGGCAGCAGCCATGGGGGAATCTCAGGACTGGGCAAGGGTGCAGCAAGGTGCAGCCCTTTGCAAGACTCACCTGTGGCCAAGCAGCAGCTCTGCAGAGGGAACAGGCCAGGCAGAGGCAGTCTGTGCCCAGCCTGTGCCCTGTCTAGGGGGCACACATGGCCTGCTGGGTGCCTGGACAAAGAACAGGTTCCCTCCCAAGACACAAAATGGCTACAGGCTTTTATACCCTGCAGCTAGAGGCTGCCAGAGAGCAGCCAGTCACAGAACAGGAGAGGTGGCTTGCCAGAGGCCCTGGGGCTGGGCTCAGGCCAGACCCCTAGTGGCTGGGCAGACCCGGCACTAAAGACCCAGCCACTCCTCGTGGTGGGGTCTGGGGCTGCACTGAGTTGTGTCTACGTATGTGTTACTGCACATTAACTAATCATGCCTAAATTTGATACCCGCATTTGCAGGTATCAAATTTAGGCGTGATTAGTTCAAATTACTGTGTAGTAAGGGGGTACACATGTAGACCTGTGCCTGTACTGCACAGTAACTTCGCAAGGCACATTTATGTTTCTTATGTAGATGCACCCATAGAATCATAGATAATTAGGGTTGCAAGGTACCTCATGAGGTCATCTAGTCCAACCCCCAGCTCAAAGAAGGATTATCCCCAACTATATCATCCCACCCAGTTCAAAGCACTTCAAAACTTTAAAGTAGAAAAATTAATTGCCTATGGAGGTTAGCTAGCTCCAGGGTTAGGCAGAAGCTGACCAGAGGTTTTCAGAATTGTAGTTTTGGTTTAGATTGTTCTGTCTAAGTCCTTTGTTGGATGTCATCTATAAGCTATAAGAAGCTGTGTCCATAATTTAAGCCAAAAACATCCTGAATTTTTTGTTCCTAGCATAGTGCTTCCTCTGAGTCACAAGAGTCTGATATCAAGTCAATGGGAACAATGTGTTGATCATGTGAAGCATTGTAAAATGTTAAGTTTTAAGGAAATATTAGCATTTTGGGATCTCAGATAGGGAACCTAATGGGGATCTCGGATGGGGAACGTGGTGGACATATTCAATAATTTTGTCCTTCATTTCTCTGTCTCAATTCCCCATTTGTAAAAAAGAAACAATAATACTTGCTTACCTGACTCGGGTTTTCTGAAGATAAATTGTTTCCTGGAGGCGACCCACCAGAGTAAAAATGTCACAGAGAAGCCCATGAGGGAATTAATACCATCAAAATGCAGCAGAAGCCCCACGGTCCATGGGCTATATCTGGACCACAGGCTATAAGTAGCTGATCCATGGCCTATAATTTGGGAGGCAGGGATTCAATTCTGCTTTGTTACAGACTTCCTGTGTAAGCCTGGGCAGTCATTTATCTTTTCTATGGACACTGTAGTACTTCTTTATCTCAGTGGATTTCTGTTTTTAGACTAAGTTCATTAAAAAAAAAGAATTTATTGCAGCAGTTAGATTCTACAAAACTGACGGCCATCTAAGTACCAAAGAAAATGCTCCTTTTTGCTTCTACAAAAGCCTTTTCCTTTTCATCATCCATCATGGAACACCTCACTAGCTTGTCAGATGCATAAATTGTTTGTCTTTAGCCTGGTTTATTCTGATCTTTCACTGAAGTGTGTCACCTTACAAATCTGACCATTTCAAAACCTCTTCCCTAAACTATGCAGCTTTCCACATAAGATAGGCAAAACCCATGCTGAGATTCTAATGAGGAGAAACTAGAATGTGTTGGTCAGGATGAAGATTCTGCCCTTGCCTCATTTGCCTGAGAAGCAGATAACAGTGAACATTCAAAGCCACCGAGCTTAGGAACAGCAAGATCTCAAAATAACAGCAGATGAGATGGAAAAGTTAATCACAAGAGTTCCTTTTTGCTTGGCTCCCACTGCCAGAAGCTGGATCTGTCTAGTTTGTGAGTTGCCAGATCTGTACTCCAGAGGCATTCAGTCCATCTCTCTCCTCTACAGGTCTAATTAATTAATTTTCAGATTTTTTCCACTGTGCAATGGAAACACACCTTCCAGGGGCAGGTCCTGAGATTCATAGATGCTAGGGTCAGAAGGGACCTCAACAGATCATTGAGTCCAACCCCCTGGCTAGGCAGGAAAGAGTGCTGGGGTCAGATGACCCCAATCAGATGCCTATCCAGCCTTTTCTTAAAGACCCCTAAGGTAGGGCAGAGCACCACCTCCCTTGGAAGCCCATTCCAAATTTTGGCCACCCTTACCACGAAGAAGTTTTTCCTGATGTCTAGCCTAAACCTGCTTTCTGTCAGTTTGTGACCATTGTTCCTTGTTACCCCAAGAGGAGACCTGGTGAACAGAGCATCTCTGATCCCTTGTTGCATCCCCCTAATGAATTTGTAGGTGACCACAAGATTACCTCTCAGCCTTCTCTTGTGGAGGCTGAAGAGGTCCAGGTCTTTCCTCATAGGGCTTGTTCTTTAAGCCTCTGGCCATATGATTGGTTCTCCTCTGGACCCTCTCGAATCTATCAACATCCTTCTTGAAGTACAGTGCCCAAAACTGGATGCAGTAGTCATCTGTGGTCTGACCAATGCTGCAGAGAGGGGAAGTATCACCTTCTTGGTTCTATTTGTCCTGCATCTGCTGATGCATGATAAAGTGCAGTTATCTTTGCTGATGATTTTATCACACTGATGACTCACATTCATCTTGGAGTCCACTATGACTCTGAGAACCCTTTCCACATCTGTGCTGCTGAGAGGGTCACTTGTCAACCAGTATGTGTGCTGGATATTTTTGTGCCCTAGGTGCAGCACTCTGCACTTGTGCTTGTTGTATTGCATCCTATTGTGTACTGCCCACTTTTCTAACCTGTCCAGGTCTGCCTGAAATCATTCCCTACCCTCCGGAATGTGAACTTCACCCCACAATTTAGTGTCATCCGCAAACTTGGACAGAGCACACTTGAAACCCACATCCAAGTCACTGATGAAGATATTGAACAGTATAGGTCCAAGGACTAAACCCTGCAGGATCCCACTACCCACATCCTTCCAGGTTGATACCGACCCATCTACTACCACCCTCTGGGTGCAACTGGTAAGCCAATTTGCCACCCACTGGACTGTGTAAACATCTATATCACAGCCCTTTAATTTCTTTATGAGAATGGGATGAGATACCATATCAGAGGCCTTGCTAAAGTACAAGAAAATGCCATCCACCTCTACTCCTGCATCTAAGCATTTTGTGACGCTGTCATAAAACAAAACCAGATTGGTCAGGCATGATTTACCTGCTATAAATCCATGCTGGTTTCTCTGTTGCATTATTTTTCCCGCTGGTGCAGTGATGCAGCTGTACCCCCCGCTTCTGGATTACACCAAACCATGGGAGCCTCCAAGAACTTTTTAAACTCCCTGAAGTAGATAAAAAACCTCCCTCCCTTACCCTTCCTGCTCAGAACATGCCCCCTGCCCAACCCTTCTTCCACCTCCCTTTCCCTGGTATGCCAGGGATAGAAAACCACCAGAGCCATTCTGGCCCCCTTCCCTGGGCTCAGCTGAGGACAGGGACTGTGGCAGTATGCCTGCTCTAGGACTGGGTAGGGTGGGAGGAACTACTTTTCAGCCATCTTGTTGCTCCTATTCCCTCCCCAGCTGAGCCCAGTTCCTACTCAGCCCAGCGGGCTTTGGAGCTTCCCTGCCCTGGAACAGTGGAGAAAGAAAGGAGGGAACGGTGGTGCGGAGGGAACATATCACTGAGCAAGAAGGGAAAAGGAGGGGGGATTTTTACCCTCTTTAGGGGCTTAAAAATCCCCAGAGGTTCTCACAGCTTGGTCTTACTGCACTGGTGATGTAGCCACTGACTTGTTCTCCACTCTTGAAAGTTTAAGTTTTCTTAAGAGTGTCCTCCAGGTGACCCATTGGCCTACTTTAAATCATCAAACATGTACAGTAGTCAACTTTATATCTGGGGGGTTCAGAATGTAACAACATGTGAGCTGCAAGTGTGGGAGCGATTGGCTGAGGGAGAGATGAGTGATATTGAAATTGCGGGAGAGAGTGATTGACACAAGCACTTACTGAGGAAAAGTGATTGGTGAAAGGCTGTTGCTGGATAGTGATGACTGGTGGAAGATTATAATTGCATGATGTGTAGTAACTATCAATCACCCAAAACATAAAAAAGGTTGCAATGTAAGTGCGACAGTGAGAGAAGGCAACTCTGTGAAGAAGGCAACTGAGAGAAATCATTGCAGAGAGGGAAGTCACCTAGAAGAAACAGAAAGCAGAAAGCAAAAGGATATCTGAGGGGCTACCACCAAATCCAAAACTAAAATGAAAAAGAAAACTGAAGAACTTGTCATTGGTGTTAGTGTAGAACATTAATTAGTGTTGGCGTTAGTGTAGAGCTTTAATTAGATCTTCTCTCTGGAATCGCTGTAATTAAAACACTTGTAGTGTCTCATATATTCAGCATCCCGCGCTTCAAAATGATGGTGGGGGCAGACCTTATTTTGAACTAAAACGCTTGATGAGCTTTAGTTAAAGCACCCCCACTGCCATTTTGAGTCACTGGGACACTGAATTACTAAATACGTGAGATGCTGAGGCTACTCGAGCGTGCTAATTAGCATGCTCCAGCAGACTCAATTAATCGAGTCTGTAATTGATCAGGTTCAGTAACTGAGTAATTGAGCCTGCTGCAACATGCTATAAGTACAGTGCATCAAAGCAGGCATCCCACCCTTAATGCCTGGCAAAAGGAAGAAAAGGAAAAAAGAGTCAGATGGAAAACCAGAACAAGGTCATATTGAAGTGGATGGAGAAATATTGAAAGAAACTGCTAAAAAAAACTCTGGTGCTCCAGCTGTTGTTCCTTTGTCTAAATATGAAGCAGCTGAAAAAGAAAGAATGGAGCCTAAATGGTAGTTCAAGCCAAAACAATATAGGAAGGAACTTCAAGGAAGAAACAGCAGAAAGTTGAGGGGCGGGGGGGGGAATAGTAAGCCTTTTTATTCTATTTGGGTAAATACCTTTCTTTAGAAATGTGTTTTGATCTTAACTCTATTCTCAAACTGTTATTTTAGCCCTTAAACCCCCCTGAAAGTGGGTTGTGCCATTCAGTTGGTTACTGTAGATACAATTTTGCTATAAAAATATCTTGTTATTTATAAATAACAAATAATAGATACTCAGGACATAGTCAACATTTTGATACAGATGACAGTTGTATATGTTGTAATTAGGAAGCTCTTGAAAATAGAAATGAGCTGGACAAAGTAAAACCTGAGCAAAAGTGTTTGTATTTCTCTGAAAACAGGATTGTCTCATAGCTTAAAAAGCAGTTTAAGATATAGCACAGTAGTCTCCAGGCGATTTAGTCTTATAATTACATTGGGTGTATGATCAAGGGGTAATTATACTGGATTCAGTAAAGAATTTAGGTTCCTACAAATTTAGGAACTGTAACACCCAGCTTCCACTTGCCTGGCCTCAGTGAAATCCAAGGCTCAAAATTCTGTTTAAAGCAGGGGCTGGATAAATATGGCCCTTAGGCCAGATCTGGCCTGCCAACTAATTGTAACCGGCCCATGACTGTCCCCATGGCACTCTGCATGAGACCAAGCCCTGCCTGATCCCACCCAAGGCAGCCTGCACTGCACTCCCACCTGCACCCAGCCTGCATCCTCTGATGGTACCACCCCAGCCCCAGGCTATGCACACAGCTTCTTGGCAGAGCTGCTCCTCCCTCCAGGACCTCCTTCACTTCCTGTTCCTGCTTTACGGCCTCAGGTTGGGTGGAAGCTATAGCCAGGTAGCTCAGGCTCCAGCTCCCAGCTGCCTTCCACCCACTTCGCTTGCCTGGCACGATGAGCAGCCATCTGCAGGGAGCCAAATAGATGGAAGGTCACCTGGAGCTGGAGCCCTGCATGCTGGGGCAGGAGTCATTTGGCTGTAGTTGCCTCCTCCCCCGCCCCCTAACACACAATATACAAATGTAAGACTTTATTTTGAGCTATTATGCAATCACCTCTATATACACTACTCAAGAAACATAAATCAAGACAAAACTGTTTTTGAAATAAAATTAAAATATGTTATAGTAGATGTTTTCTTTTTAGTATGTGATTTGGTTTTTATTTCTATATTTTTTAAATTATATCATTTTAACAATTTTGTGTGTACAGCCTTCAGTGGATCACTAAAACTTAAGTGGCCCATTAACTGAAATAATCGCTCACTCTGGTATAGAGCATGGGTGAATGAAGAGCCTTGGCATCATAGTAAAAAAAAAATCCACATCAAGTAAGAAACTGATAAGAGCTGGTTAATAAAATCGGTGCATCCTATTCTGCTCTGGCACTTGGGGAGCCTACTGCCATTCTTCTAAAAGCCTGGAGGGGAAGTAGAATTCCTAATAATAATAATAATAATAATTACTTGACTGTTAGTGAAGCAAACGTCTCAACTGCATCTTCATTTTGTTTCATAGGTCAAAGATGCTTTACCTGTTATGGATCCAGGTCATCGATATTGTTATCCTGGCAAGAAGTGAGGCAGGATGTTATGTTGACAATGCCACCAGACGTCAAGCGAGTAATAGTATTACACCAGGTGTAATACAGCTATGCTGTAGTGAAATTATGTTTGTTAATTTCACTAAACTTCAAGGATGGAGGTTATGGTCTCCAAAAGGAAAAGACAATTGGACAACAGATTAATCAATCCAACTAGTAAAGACTTGTATCGATTTTTTTTTTTAGTGTAACGTGAATGTATGGTTGTAAGTTTAATTTTATTGCTTCAATGTTTATTATTCATATATTGTTACAAAATTTTACCCTGCATCAACAAATCACTCCTGTCCCTATAGGGATGGACATATGTTTGGTCCAACAGTTGCTGAGGCATGATAAATTGGAGAGGTTATTAATTGAGAGTCCCAATGTAAAGTGATGACTGCAATACAGAACAATGGAAAAAGTATTGTTTCGGTGCTAGAAATGATAGAGGAAGCTGGAGAGCACTATTGATGGGAAGTGCTATTTGGGGGTCTCCATCAGCTACTGGAGTGTTTAATGTTATATTATACCCCATCATTTTCATTATACTTGTTCAAGTAACTATTGTTATTGTTATGACAATTATGATAGTAACTATAAAGCGCATTCATGCCAGGTTGATGATTTTGACTCAGGGAAAGGCGCAAACAGACAGTGTAAAGCCTACTCCTATGACAAATCAAGGCAGAAGTTGGACTGTGGTGACAGCACCAACACCAAGAAAAATGGGTTCCTCTGTAGGCTGCAGTCAGCAGGCATTGAGCAGGTGTGGTCTGCAGCACCCAGTACCCATAACCTGGACTGGTTGTGATAGTGGTACCTCAAGAGCAGGGGAGGGCAAAATACGACCCACAGGCTAAATCTGGCCCACCAAGGCATTTTATCTGGCTCCTAATGGGTCCCTCATCCCACCTAGCCCAGACACAGGGGGTGACATTACACTTCCCAGCAGCCCCCACAGCAACAGCTCCTTTTAGATGCCCACACCACTTGACCTCTGCCTGGGCACGCTGGCCCATCTGCCCCACATCCACTGCTGGGGGCATCAGAAGGAATGGGTGGGTGGGGTCTCCATAGAGACAAGTCATGGCAGGGTGCACTCAGCCGCGCTGGTGGGATGGGGCCACAGGAGTAGCATCTGTGAGCAAGACAGCTGGGCAGGGGCCAGGGCTGGGACTGAGATTATGGTGCGGTGAATGCATCAGGCTGGGGCCCAGGGCAGAGCTATGATCTGCTCCCTGCACATCCCTATGATGGGGACAAGTTCCACAGGCAGGGACATGTGTGGAGCAGATTACAACTCTGCCCCAGCCATGGGCCCATGCTGTCACTGCTCTACAATCTTTGCTTACCCAGCCATCCCATTCCCAAATGCTGCTCCCCACCTACCTGTGTTCCCAGCCAGTCTACCCAGCTGAGAACACCCAGTCCACAGGCCTCCCAGCTGGTCTCCATGCAGATCGCACCTGCCCACCCACTCAATCCAGCACCCCTGCAGTGGGCAAGGGGTGGACAGGGGATGGACAGGATGGGCTGGGCTTGGCTGGGCTGGGCTATCTGACCCCCACCCGCTGCCCTATTGGGCTAGGTCAGGACCACCCTCCCCCACCCCCAAGCTCACAACAGCTCACCCAAATTCATAAAGTGACCCTCCAGCCAAAATAATTGCCCACCCCTGCTCAAGAAGAACCACTCTCAAGGAGGAAATTGTAGCACCTGGCTTGTTCTCAACTCCCAAAAGCTGAAATTGTCTTAAGGGTGTACTCCGTGTGACTCACTGGCCTACTTCAAATCATCAAGCACTTGCAGTTATCAACACTATATCTGGCGGGCTCATAGAGTGGTTGACAGGAGAATGAATCAAAGTATGAGTTACAAGAGAGGGAGTGATTGGTTGAGGGAGAGATGAGTGATACAGAAATTGTAGGAGAGAGTGATTGACAGGACCAGTTGCTGAATTAAAGTGATTGGTGAAAGGCTGTTGCTGAATAGGGATGATTGGTGGAAGGTTATAATTGCATGGCCCGTAGTAACTGTCAGTCACCCAAGACTTAAGGTTGCAATGTAAGTGCTACAGTGTGGGGTGTCTGTTAGGAAGGCAGCTGAGATAAATCACTGTGAAGTGGGAAGGCACCTGGAAGAAGCAGAAAGCAAGAGGATATCTGAGAAGCCCCACCAGAAAACTGTATAAATATGCCCCCATTCCTTTTACTCTTTGAGTTTTCTTTCCTGTTAATAAATTCCAATTTTGAAGCAAACAGCTTTACTAGTTATCAATCTCACTTACCCACCCCTTTCACCCTGATTAGTCAATTAATTAATTAGCTTTGCAACCGTGGGAATGGAGGAAGTTGGGAACTGGGGGTGCAGTTACCCCTGAAGTGTGGGTTCCCCTACCCTCTTTGGGAAATCTGGATCTTCCTCTGCCCCCATCAGTGCTCTAGGAGCCTTTGTTAACTTTCGGAAAAAAACACACAGCGATAGATTAGTTACCCAAACGTCCACTCCACTTGATTGTCATTTGGTAGCTTGATCAACACGTCAGAGAGTCCAGAAACTCTAACACAGTTTACTGAAAATAATAGTAAAAGACAACTTTCAACAAGGAAGAGCTAATACTGAATACTCCACCTACCGAGTACACTGTGAGGGCTCCACCCATTCCCCAGGTACCTTCCTGAAAAGGCAAATGTGACAATTTGCAGATCTCGGACAGCTTTCTGCACAATGATGACATCAATGTAAAGTTAATTGACTTCCCATTACAACCCCTACCAGAATTCCAAACTACCTTCAGAAATCACTTCCTGAAGGTAGTGATGAGATACACCATATTTGCCTAACAAATGCTGGCTGTTAAGCACTAAGATTGAGAAACAACTTCCAAAGACCCTTATACCAAGTTCCCAACCCAGTTCAGGATCCCCTGCTGGCCACAACTGTTGCAGAATGGAAGAGAAGATAAGAAATCTCATAGATAAAATAGACAAACAGGATCTGAGTGATTTAGAGCTTCACAGATAAAAAACAACATCCCCCCCCCCAAAAAAAAACACTGCAACAATAATCAGGACCTAAAAAATCAGTCTTATGCTACAAGCATATAAAGTATAGACTGGGGGCTGCTCATGAAAGTCAATGGGCTTTGAATCAGGTCTTAAATTGAGAATGGCCAAGTAAGCTACAACACAGCCCTCTCTAGGCTGCTAATCAGGACCTGAACAGGTTTTGGTAACAGTAAAATTGCATACCAGCAAGTGCATTAACATGTGGACCATGCTGAGGTTACACAAATATTCAGAACTCTTGGTAGAGGCAATATCTTTTATTATACCAGCTAAATGGTTACAATTTTTCCCTTTATTTCATAGTTTCATAGTTTCTAGGGCCAGAAGGGACCTAAGCAGATCATCAAGTCTGACCCCCTGCCATGGCAGGAAATAATACTGGGGTCAAACGACCCCAGCAAGGTGTTCATCTAACCTCCTCTTAAA
>NW_017728918.1:57336252-57338678 GCF_001723895.1 Crocodylus porosus | reverse complement strand
GGCCCTCCAGCCAGTTGGCGACCCATTTGACTGTGTGGGTGTCTACACCACAGCCCCCCAGTTTCTTAATGAGAACGGGATGAGAGACAGTGTCAAAAGTCTTCCAGAAGTCCAGGAAGACTATGTCCACTGCTACCCCTGCATCTAATGATCTGGTGATCTGATCGTAAAAGGCCACCAGGTTGGTCTGACAGGACCTGCCATTTGAAAGGTTTCAGGCTCATGTGTCTTTCTTCAGGCAAAGGAAAATGCATAGATTGTAACATTTCTCTCATGTAGGTTACACAAAGCCTTTGAGAACAAAAGAAACATCCTTTATCAAGGAAGGCTTTAGGATTGTTTTTTCAAAGGACAATTCTTGGCCCTTTATAGTTGGAGTATACTCAGCTGTCAAGAACCAGGAACTACTCACTCCACATCTGGATATCAGGCTTGGTTTGAAGTTCTTCTCTCCTCATACTTGCATGATACTTTTTAACTCACTTTAACTGGTTCGTTGGTCTAAACCCTCTGACTCCTTGGCTGATAAATCTTATCTATTTTCCATGTGGAGAGACTGAGGCACCACGCCTATGTAACTGATGCGTATTACGAAGCAGGAAAATAACCCAGGATTTTTGTCTGCTAGTCCTCTTACCTACAAGAAGACTACATGTTTATTTTTTTAAATGAGTGAGCCACCAGGAACAAAAGAAGCATGGATTTTCTGTGCATGAATGCCCTCCTGCTTCTATGTCGGGTGGTTGCCTAGTGAGACTTCATGAAATAACCTTCTTGCAACATAACGTGGCAGTTAAATTACTTTGTCTGGGAATAGTGTGCTTCTAAGCACTTCAAATCCTTACATCACTCACAAAATCTTTGTAGACATTTACTTTTATCTTATAACATTTCTACATCGATCCATGAAAGCATGGATCAGTGTAGTCACTTAGAGCTTTAAGACTGAAGCTGTCCACTGCAAGGCCTTTCTTACATGCCTCTGTAGAGATTGTAACCTCTACAAGGTGTAGTGAGTAGGTGTTTTTATCTATATCAGGTCATTTTGATGTAAATCTCTGGTTGGACTATTCCTGCACCATTTCTTAATTAACTCTCTTGTAGTGTATGAATTGTTTTTCAGAGGTACAAAGCACTCTATCAGCTAAATCCAGCCTGTCTTGGTGACATTTCTGTGCCCTATTTTCTGTGTTGTGCTTTGAAGTCTAATGAAGCAAGCCATTTTTTTATGGCTCCTTAAATGACCACTGTAAAATCTCAGGATCTTGCTGTTGTCTTGCTTGCATTAGGAGTTTTCTTCTGCTGTTGCTACAAAGATTTCACTCTGCATGTTTATATAGTATTGTTTTTGCTTAGTTATCATTATGCCTAAAAAAGAGCCATCTATAAAATTGTTTAATAACAAATGGAAATACTGTGGTAACTGAAGTAGAAAGAATTAAGTAACCGTTGTCATTTTGGTGTCTGAAAGATATCTCAGATTTCATTGCACTTCTTAATCATCATTTCAAAAAAGTAAACATCAGGATTCTTAAATATAACTCCTAAGAAGCCATGATGTGAAAATGGTTAGCTATGGATTTGTTTCCATGAGACCACATCTGTAAGTTTTCTGAAAATCCAAGATATACTGGCACGTTCATAGCTCTTTATATCATCTATTTGGCTTGAAAAAAAGCAAAGGTGTAGATTCTCAACCAGGGTACACCCTGGAGTTCCTTGAGATCTTTTCAAGGATGCTTTGAGGTTCACAAGATCAACCCAGATATTTCAAATAGGAATCCATGGTGTTAAAAACATTCTGACCCATTGTGGTCTCTCTGGGTTCTTTGCAACAGAAGAATTCCTGTAGTATTTTTTTCTGTAGTAATAAAACAAGTGAAAACTAAGAGCTGAAGGAAACCTGCAGTCTATTGAGGGGTATCTTGTATCTAAGAAGGGTGAGAACCACAGTACAGTAGTGTCCATCCCATGCTGGAAGGGTCACAATAGGCAAGGGCCCAAACTATAAACACTACCTGACTCAGTAGGATTGCTGCCCGGGACTGCAATATTACTGCTGGAAGGGCATGTTGTGCTCTGCAGCTTGTGCTCCAGAGCCTCTGTTACCAAAATGTGGGGCCCTTATAGCACGTGACTTTGCCTCTTTTAGTGTGGCAGGAAACACCGACAACACAGACCACATAGCCATCTATCATATTGTGTTCAGTTTCAAACAGGAGCGCTCTGTAAGAGCGCGCCGGCGTTTGCGCAGGCATTCGTGCCGGCGGGCGGGCCAGGAGGGCCAGGAGTGGGACTCCTGTACGGGTAGGACGTAGACACCACACAGGTCTACAAACAGCAGCTTAGAATGGTGTCTACGAGGAGTGCTGCTAGGGTCTCTGCCCGGGGGGACAAGGCTAACCGGGGCTGGTCTGAGGCCTCCA
>NW_017728918.1:57325483-57336241 GCF_001723895.1 Crocodylus porosus | reverse complement strand
AGCACTCTTTCCTGCTTATGCAGGGGGTCGGACTCGATGATCTATTGAGGTCCCTTCCGACCCTAGCATCCATGAATCTATGAATCTATGAATTTCATAGCTTCATAGTTTCATAGCAGTTTGGGCTCAGAAGGGACCTGAACAGATCATCCAGTCTGACCCCCCACCACTGGCAGGAGCACACGCTGGGATCACATGACCCCAGACAGCTGTTCATCCAACCTCTTTTTGAATTCACCCAAGGTAGGAGTGAGGACCACTTCCCTAGGAAGTTGGTTCCAGATCCTAGCCACCCTAACAGTGAAATAGTGCCTCCTAATCTTTAACCTGAATCTATTCTCCAGCAGCTTCTGGCCATTGTTCCTCATCACCCCAGGTGCTGTTGCGGGGAATAGGGCCCTTCCTATTTGCTGCTGATCTCCCCTAACAAGTTTATAGGCAGCCACCAAATCCCCCCTCAGCCTCTGTTTGCTGAGGCTGAACAGGTTCGGGTCCCTCAGCCTCTACCCATAGGGCCTGCCCTGTTGCCCTCCAACCAAAAGGGTGACCCTCCTCTGAACCCTCTCAAGGCAGGCCACATCCTTCTTAAAAGGCAATGCCCAGAACTAGACACATACACCAATTGTGGTCTGACCAATGTCGCATAGAAGGGAAGTATCACCTTTCTGGACTGGCTTGAGATGCATCTTTGGATGCACGACAAGGTGTGGTTGGCTTTGCTGGCTGCAGTCTGGCATTGGCAGTTCATGTTCATCTTGGAGTCAGTAATGACTCCAAGATCCCTTTCTGCCTCTGTGATCACAAAGGGGGAGCTCCCCAGCTTGTATGTAAGCTGTGGATTCCTTCTCCCCAGGTGCAGCACCCTGCATTTATCTACATTGAACACCATCCTATTACCATCTGCCCACTTCTGTAGTCTATCTAAATCTAATTGCAACCTCTCTCTCCCTTCGAGCATGCCTACCTCTCCCCACATCTTGGTGTCATCAGCAAACTTGGACAACATGTTTTCCACCCCCTCATCCAAGTCGCTGATGAAGATGTTGAACATGTAGGCCCCAGGACCAAGCCCTGGGGGACCCCACTATTCACATCCTGCCAGGCCAACTATGACCCATCCACTACCACTCTCTGGGTGCACCCCATCAGCCAATTTTTGACCCATCCAACTGTGTATGCATCAATGTCACAGTCGCTCAATTTATTAATGAGAATTGGGTGAAAGACAGTGTCAAAGGCCTTCTTAAAATCCAGAAACACTACTTCCACAGCAACACCATCATCCAGGGATTTAGTTACCTGGTCATAAAAGGCCATCAGGTTGGTCTGGCAGGACCTGCCTTTGATGAACCCATATTGATTTCCCCTGGGCATGATCTCCCCTGCTGGAGCCTCACAGATGTGACCCTTGATAATTTTTTCAAGGATTTTCCCCAAGACCGATGTGAGGCTTATGGGCCTATAGTTTCCTGGGTCCTTCTTTCTCCCTTTCTTATAAATGGGGACCACATTAACTAGTTTCCAATCTCCAGGCATCTGGCCCGTGGAACACGATTGCTCATACAGCCGGTCAAAGGGCACAGCAATGACCCCTGCCAGCTCTCTCAACACCCGTGGGTGGAGGGCATCAAGGCCCACAGATTTAAAAACATCCAGCCCTTCCAGAAGATCCCTTACTACATCTGCGCATACCCAAGACCTGGCAGTGCTATCCCCAAGATTGTCCCTACCCGTGGTGGGAGACCTGTCCTGATTCCTGTCCAAGAAAACAGAGGCAAAGAACTTATTAAAAATTTCAGCTTTCTCGTCTGGCATAGCCACAAGATTACCATTTGAGTCTAGCAGGGGCTCTACATTACCTAGTGCCCTCTTCTTACTCTCAATGTATTTGAAGAAGGACTTTTTGTTGTCCTTAATCCTGGTCGCTAGCCTGAGCTCCACCCCTGCCTTGGCCTTCCTAATAGCCCTCCTATACTCACAGGGCAAGGAGGAGTATTCCTCCTTAGTGAAAGCCCCTCCCTTCCACTGGGTGTATGCCTCCCTTTTGGCCCTCAGGCATTCTCAAATGCTTTTGCTGAGCCATGGGGGTTTCAGAGCACTCTTACCCGCCTTCTTTCTCTCGGGGACTGTCACACTCTGAGCCTGGAGGATCATCCCCTTAAGATATGACCATCCCTCATGGACTCCCATATCCTCTATCTTTTAGGTCCTCAGTGCCTCCCCCACTAATCTCCTTAGTTTACTGAAGTTGGCCCTTCTGAAGTCAAGGGCTTTAGTCTTGGTATAAGCCCTCAACACCCTGCACTGGATGGTGAATTCCAGCAGGCCATGATCACTGTCACCCAGGTGGTCAGGGATCTGCAGTCCCCTCGCCAGGTCATCCCCAGTGGCCAAGACCAGGTCCAGCATGGCACCTCCCCTAGTGGAGCTGTGCACCTCCTGGATAAGGTGGAGGTCCTGTATTTCAGCTAGGAACCTACGTGAACAGTCAGACCTAGCTAAGTGCTCCTCCCAGCAGATGTCTGGGTAGTTTAGGTCCCCCATGACAACAACATCCCTAGACCTAACCATCTCCATAAGCTGTACTGAGAAATTCTAGTCCAACTCAACCCCTTGGCAGGGTGGTTTATAGTAGACACCCACCGTAAGATCCCTTTCACCTTGTCCCCATTGAAGTTTGACCCACAGTGCCTCTTCCTGAACTTCCTCTGCCCCAAAGCTAATTCTTGACAATGTGAGTTGCTCTTTGACATAGAGGGCAACCCCCGCCCCTCACCTTTCCTCCCAGTCCTGTCCCTTCTATATAGTGTGTATCCCTGAATGCCCACCGCCCAGTCATGGGTAGGATCCCACCAGGCTTCTGTGAGCCCCACTAAGGCTGGATTCATCCCTGCTATCAGAAGGCAAAGTTCCTCCTGCTTTCCCCACATACTACGTGCATTAGTGTACAGATATGTGAGGCCTCTTGAGAGTACACGTACTTCACCCCTGCTCCCAGGACTGCTGTGCCCGTTGATGCTTACCTGGGTTTCTGTTTCTTTTGTCTTGCTAGTTGGTGAAACATCCCTTCCTCTTTGGGTGGCCCCTTCCCTCACAATTCTTTCACAGGAGCTCATCCTGTGTCTGCTCACCTCTCTACCCCAGGCTGCAAGACTACTGACAATCTGGCCTGTCCTCAGTATTCACAACCTGGTTTCACACTTGTGATATATTCATGCCTCATTTGCAATCAATCACTTCTATAAAAGCAATTGAATGAAAAGCCTCCTTTAATTATTTTACCAGAATTCCAAACCAGTTATCTCAGGGTATTCCCTGCCACTGTTCCCTGCTTACTGGAAAGGTCACATTATATGCAAATTACAAATTTGTATAGTGGAATGTAGCCATTTCCCATCAATAGATGCCCCAAATCCCATATTTCACAGTGTATAGGTTGACCCCCAGCTTTCTGATCTGAAAGGTAAGGATTTTCATAGGCATGGTGTATAAGTTGGGGCCAGACTCAGTGCTTGGCTGGTGCAGCCCCATCCCCCGTGAGTAGCCGTGGGCCCAGAGCTGCTCGCAGGGGACTGAAAAGGGAGTGGGGATGAGGATGGGGATGGGACTGGGTGTGGTGCTCAGCTGGTGCAGCCTCATCTCCTGCCAGCCTGGTGCCACAGGCAGGGGATAGGGATGGGATCAGACTGGGTTGGGCTTGGAGCTTGGCTGGCATGGCTGGGCTTGCAGGGGATAGGGCCACTGTGAATGGCACTGCTGAACACCAAGCCCAGTGCTGCTCGCAGTGGATGAGGCTGCAGCAGCTGAGCACTGAGCCCTGCCCCATCCCCTATGAACTACACTGGGCTCGGCTTTCAGCACCACTGCTCATAGCAGACAGGGCCAGGCTCAGCACTTAGCTGGCGCGGTCTCATACCTTGCAAGTGGCACCAGCAGCTGTGCTAGCTGAGCACCAAGCACAGCCCCATTCCCATCCCCATCCTCATCCCCATGCCCATCCTCTTCCCCTTTCCCATCCCCTGCTTGAAGCACCAAGCTCAACACCACTCACATTGGACAGGGACAGGCTCTGCGCTTGGCTGGTATGGCCCAATCCTCTATGAGTGGCATTGGCACAATGTATAAGTCAAATTTGATTTTTAAGACAAAAAAATTGGGCTTCAAAAACTGACTTATACACAATGAAATATGGTAAATAAATAAATGCCCAAAAGGTTAGTTAGCGCTAAACTAAGGTTGATGAAGTGTGCCTGATGCCTGTCTAGAAGGTGGAGAGCAACTAAACTGAAAACTCCAAGAACCATAAAGTACAAATTTACGGTGCATAGCAGTCCTGCAACCCAATCTCTCTGAGGTAGGTTACAGTAGGCCAACAGCACATATACTGGCACTCTTCCTTTACAGATACACCTGAACACTCAGAGACCAGAGCCAAAAACCTTACACTTTCTCTTTACTTCTGCAAATTGCAGATTTAGAGAAGGCGCTAGCTATAATTGGCCTATACTCAGACATTGAAGCTGCTCCGTAAAGACCCCCAACACCTAATAAATTTTATATTGTGAAAGAGGGAATGGTATCAGCTTCACCTTTTCTTGATTAGCTATAAGACCAATTGAGTATTTATAAAAACCAAGGAAGGGAAAAGGGAACCTGGAGAAAAACAAGGGCCCGTGCTCACTCTCACAAACTTAGGGCGCCTACACACATGCCCAATGCCTGCTCTGACGCATGCTAATTAGCACGCATTGGTGCACACTCAATTAATCAAGCCTCCACGTCACATGTGTTCAGTGTCCCATGCTTCAAAATGGCAGCAGGGCCACTTTAACTAAAGCTTGTTGAATAAGCTTTAGTTAAAGTGAGCCTGCTACCATTTTGAAGTGCAGGACTCTGAATGCATGAGATACTGTGGGCACTTTAATTAGTGCAGGTCCCAAAAGCTGCTCTAGTTAAAACGTCCCCTCACCTGCAGCCCTAGATCACATGTAAAGATACTCTTAAAGTGCATCCTTCAGGGCACAGTTTTATTCATCAAACATCAAAGTCACAAACCAGCACCAAAACAAAGCTATTTTTCTGAGAAAAGCTGCTTGAGTCTACGCAAGCTGTAAGCTGAGTGTGTACACCATTCTCAACAAGGCTATTTCTAGGGTGTAACATGGCAGTATCTGCATTACCAGGGCAGAGATTTAAGTTCACTTAACTAGCCTACCCAGAATGTGTTGTCCTTGCTATTTTCCAGGCTCATTTTTCACCCATTAACACAAGGTACTACACTGGAACAACATTTAAGCTTTAAGATAATGTAAATGTTGACCTTATCCATTCTGAGTCTTATTGGAACAAGCCCTGCGAGCCTGCCCCATCAATCAGTCTTGTGTCAGGATCTCATTTTGAAAACCATTTCATTCATGTTCTCCTATTATTGAGAGAACGGGGTAGAAGGATTGGGACTATTGTTACTAACTGGGGGGATACTGACCACCAAAAAAACTGTGTGACCCAGGACATCAAGACTGACTGTCCACCTGCGAAACCTGTGGAAATATAGAAGCACTGTGTTTTGAAAAATAGAAAGAACAAAAGCAAACAAAAAGCTACTCCCATGTATTTCTGTCAGGAAATGTAAGACAATGCAGAGAAGACCCAAGCCTTATGGAAGAAATGTCTCTGGAATTCTAATGAAAGCAACTGCTCTCAGGGCGAAATATCCCCACACCCTTATGAACACTAACATCCTAACAAACAAAAGCCAAACATCCTACCCCACACAGAGTTTTAACCTGAGGAGACAGACACGCCAGAGACTTAATTAAATCAAATAGGTAAGGTGCTTCAATAGCACAGTGATGTGCAATGGTATAAAGCCCTAAGGTAGATAGCATAAGTAGTGAGAACCTGAGGTCAGCTGTTTAGGAGAAATTAATTCAGATATTAAATCACTTAACTTGCTCATTTGTGGTAACAAGAGCCAGAAAGTTAACTTTGGTCATCTTCCAAGAAGCAAGTATATCAGACTCTTCTCATTTTTTCATGGGTTATTATTAAAGACTTCCAGCAAGGTAACACTGCAAAACTATTATGGCAAGTCTTTGATCTTTGTAGTTCTGGGTGCTTTAGAGAAGGATAGAACCTGGATAAGGCGTTCACAAGGTAGTGCCTAAGGTATTTTACAGGTATTATTTTTTATTGCTGCAGTTCCTAGAAACAAAAACAAAAGAAAACAAAAGTCTCTACCTCAGAGAACTTATAACCCGAGTGTAAAAGAAAGCACACAGATACTGGTAGTACAAGGAAATGGGTATATATTGCTCACCATGACAGGTTGTAATCATAGTGCATTGGGAGCCTAAATGTTGTCCAATTTTTTTGTAGGCTTCACAGCAAAGGAGAGTTTTCAGGAAGGATTTGGCGGAGGATAACAGGGTAGCTTTGTGGAAGCTTCTTTGAAGCATGAGAGGCATCAAGGGAGAAAGCTCAGAAATGTTTGAAAAATATTTCTGAAGAATAACAGCATTGATCAGTTAGAGGTAGGAGCAGATACTTGGTACTGAAAGGGAGATACTAGAAAGGATGAGAATAAGCTATGGCAAGCTATGAAAGGGTGAATAAATAGCTTACATTTGATGCAATAGAGAAAGGGGAGCCAAGTGAGGAAGGCCAAGAGAGGGGTGAAATGGTCAAAGTAACGGGCTGGGAACACAATCTTTGCAGCAGCATTCTGGGTGGTTGTGAAAGAGCAAAGTCACATGTATCAGGGCCAGAGAAAGGGCATTTTAGTAAATGGGACAAGAGATGACAAGAGCCTGGATAAGCATAACCAAAGTTAATTCTGTTTGTTCAAAAGTAATATTGTGTGAATACAGCCCAACTCTTCTTAAACAATTTTTTGTGTGTTCTTGGTATTCAGTGTTTGTACACCTTTTGCAGGTGTATAATACATAGATAATGATTTTTCCAAATGAAGAAAATAGTTTAAAATCCACTACCACTTCACTTCCTGAAGTACAGTTTAGTGTCCTTTTATCTTCCCACTTCTTCAATTTTCCATTCTTTTACTTTGCCTTGAAATGCTGATATCTAATGATACCTATTGCCAAACAAAAACTCGATCCCTTAAAAATGGCAATGTGCAATTTTAGATTAAAGAAATAACATATTGCAATCTTTTCTGCTGACCATCAGCAGCACTAAAAGACATAAAAGCTGGCATATTGCCACATAATGTGCTTGCTAAAAATGTAAAAACAAAGAAAAAGAAAATCTTTTGAGAGGAGGCTGATGAGAGAGAGTGGATTTCTATCGCTATACAATGGCATAGAGGCACATGGAGCCATATTTTATGCTGATGGTTCTTGACAGATGAACTGCCTGCCCCCTTCCCCACCCTAAAGGGGCACATTTTTGCTATCACTAACCAGTATTTAAGACACTTACAGTATAAACTGAATATCCAATGTCACCCTTGTCCCCACCAGAAGTAATTTAATTAATATTGCTTGGGATTCAAAGGCTTTTAGAATATGGGCTGCAAACTGTGACCCTGAGTTAGAGGGGTGTGATTGGGTTTCCAGTAGTAGGCCAACAAAGGTGAAATATGTCCTGGAGAATGGGAAAAAAGCCAGCTGCTGAGCTGGCACATGCTGGCTGCCACCCACAGAGAGGCATTAGTGTAAATTCTGAAGGCAGCCTTTAAGCTGCTTTGCCTGCTAGAAGGAAATTGCAAGGAGATATATATTTTAAGACCTTGATACTGAGTGGCATACACAGCAGTATACAGTTCATCTGTTTGGTGAGTGAAAATATTAACTGTGGACCCTGCTGTTCAATTGGATTTTCCTTTGATGTACAGAGGCAGTGCTGGAAGAGGACAGAGCTCCAAGAAGTGACTGATAGCACAACTACAAATGAGTTTTGTAAGCAGCACTCTGTATCCATGGAATAGAAAGTAGTATACAGCTTCATAATCTCATACCAGTGTTAGCTCTGGTTGACTTTACTTATGCATTCAATGTCTTCTATTAAGTTGTAAATCTTATACTGAAGGAGAGGCTTGCAAATTTCCAGCAAGACCTACAAGGCAGCAAAAGAGATGTCCTTTAATGGCATGAATGTGGGGCTGGAAATCTGGAGTTCCTGGAAGCAGTTATAACAGCTGGTACACTTGGGTAAAGCCTTGCTCTACCTATAAAATGTGGATAACAATGCTTACCTCGAAGGTGTCCTGTATGCAGGGCACATTCGAAAACAGCTGGGAAGACAAATGCTGAGTATTCCAAAATTTTGGGGCCTTATTCTGGCCCTCCAAGAAAAAGCCTCTGTAATGGGGTGCTCCTTCATGGGTGGTCATGTTAAACCCTGGTGTCTGTGGCACTTGTCTGCCTACCCCAGATCCTGCCTCCCTCCCACCTGCCATGCCTTGATGCTCTAGTTAGTAGATTGTTTAGGAGGCTGCCTCTAGATGACCAGAGTCTAGTCAAGGGTACCTTGCCTCCCCTCCTACTTTCCCGGCAACTAACCTGCCTGGATAGTGCAGGAATGCCCTTTTCTCCATTGCTCTCTCCCTCTTTCTTTGGCTGGGGACTCCAACCTGTTTGGGTTTCAGTGTGCCTAACTTCAGTCAGGGCCTCTAGCCCCTTTGGGGCTTTGACCCTTCCCCTACCCTCGCCTCTCTCCTGGGCCTCTTCCTGGCTGTCTACCCTCCTCTGCCTATCTGCCTACTCTCCTGGGCCTCTGCCTAGCTGTCAACCCTCCTCTCCAAGACCAACAAGAAAAAAAGAAAGGGTAAACTGAAGAAAAACACAAAGGAAATAATCACTGGGTGTTGGCCACTCTGCTCTGCAGCCACCATACCTCCCCTTACAACTTCCCCAGTCCACTGGATGTTACCAACAAATGAAAGGAAAAACAGAGAAAATCCCTTTCAAGTCAGCATAAATAGCTGATGTGCACCCATTTCCCTGGGCTCCTCCTGGGCCAACACAAATGGTCCCCAATCCTCTGGGTGGACTCACTTCCCAGGCTCCTCCTGGGTTAACGTAAAATGTCCTCAGTTTTTCCCATACAGTCACGCACTCCCTTTCCTCCTCTCAGGCTGCAGTCCCTCTTGCTGCATTTGCCTCATCTCCCTGGAGAGCAGTGCCCCTGCTTCTGCCTTGAAGAAGGGTTTATATCCCAGCTAACCCTCAGTCAGTTGACTGGGCCTCCTGCCAACTTGGCCCAGCTGCTGCCATTCACCTGCCTCCCCTTTCTGCTGTTGTGTCAGTTGCCAGGTAGCTGCAAGTAGAGTTTTTGAAAAACAAAAAAAAAGGGAAGAATTGAGTCCATGCCTCTTCAAGAAGTTCCTGCCTTTGCCAGCAACTTGTCTCCCCACCCTGCCACATTACACTACCACAGTAACCACAAGAACTAGTTGCCTCTCTGGATTTAGCCCTTAAATTTGGAGTGCTTACAAACTAATATATGTCTAGAAGCTTCCTTTCCTTTTTTCAAATACTCTAAAAGCCCACTTGTTGGTGAAACGTTTCAGCAGTAAATAAAATAGTTACTTTGGGCTCCTACACACGCATTGAGTCTGATGAAGCACAAAAATGGATGCACTCCAGCAGACTTCCATATCACGTGTATCACTGTTGCCATGCGTCTTTGCACTGAAAAATGGCGGCAGTGCTCTTTGAAATAAAACACATTCTCTAAACTTTAGTTCAAAGCACCCCACCACCATTTTTTAAGTGAGGGAACATGCGGCGACACTGATACACATGATGTGCTGGGGCTTTTAATTAGTGTGGCTTGCTAATTGAAGTGCCTGGTGCCACATCCCATAACACATGGAAAATGCCCTTTGTTTTCTGTACTGCATTGGTCTCACTTGTACTTATAGACTAATGATTCTCAACCCTTTTTGAGTTGTATGCTTTATCCCTGTTTCCATGCCACAGAACTTCAGATTTTTAGATCTTTACTCTGAGAGGATTACAGCCTTTGATATAAATTCTAAAATTCTTGAATTATAATCTTCGAAAGACTCACCTGAGCATTATTTTCTTCTTGCTTTTCTTTGCAAGAGTTTTTACATTGTTAAGTTGCTTTTCTACTTGTAAGTACAAAGATGTGTTCATCAGCTTGCAGAAACAGTTGAGTTGAAAGGAAAAAAGAGAGGTTACCATAGCTGATCGTTAAAGTGTGTTAGCACCCCTAAAACTCCCTAGCAATATGGAAAAATATGATAACTAACATGAACCAAGTGGTCTCATTATTGTCCCTGAAGACCTGGAAGAAAATAGTGATTCCAACTTTTGCACACTACTTCACATCCAATCATCAATATTTTAACAATATATTCTACAAAGTGCAGGGATGCTCAATCATGAAATTTGATTAAATGCCACTCAGCCTGTGCTGCAAAGGATGTTAGAATTAGAGTTTGAGGTTCTCTCTTCATTTTGAATTTCTTTTTCAGGAATTCTTTCTTGATTTGTTTGAATTAAATACTTACTAAATAGCGAAAATGTTAATTTTATCTTTCTGATATGAAAGAGGCAAAAACATGGGCCCATATTCATAGTTTCATAGTTAATAGGGTTGGAAGGGACCTGAGCAGATCATCAAGTCTGACACCCTGTCATGGCAGGAAAGAGTACTCAGGTCAGAGTACTAGATGTAAGGTGTACATCTAGCCTCCTCTTAAAGACCCCCAGGGTAGGAGCCAGCACCACTTCTCTTGGAAGTTGGTTCCAGATCCTAGCTGCCCTG
>NW_017728918.1:57320852-57325238 GCF_001723895.1 Crocodylus porosus | reverse complement strand
CTGAAATGTGGCGCTCAGAACTGGATGCAGTACTCCAGCTGCAGCCTGACCAGTGCCGCATAGAGGGGGAGTATCACCTCCCTGGACCTGCTTGAGATGCATCTGTGGATGCATGACAAGGTGCGGTTGGCCTCACCTGCGCCTCCAGGGCCCTAAGGCCTGGAAATGTATTGTTTGCCAGGAAGTGTTCTTACAAATAGTCACCACCAGTATCACATAGAGATCAAAGCTAGACACTTTAAAACATGATCCTCTGCTAGGCAAGGTAGAGATCAACTCTGTTTACCATTTGGAACATAGACCTCCAGAGACCTCCTCAGCCATCAAGTTGGTCCCTTGCTTTGTGAGGTAACAGCATCATGCAATCTCTTTCACAGACTGAACAGGTTCCAAGCTTTAGATTGGTGTTGGGTTTGGGTTTTTATTGTTAGCCAGAGGTATAGCAATCAGGTTCTGTGCCCTGGGTGTCACCCTGAATTGCACATGTGGGAATGGTTGCAGTGGCTGCTGGCAGTAGCAGTAGCTGCTACTCTTGTGTCCCATCTGGCATCTGGGCTAGGGACAGACATTACACATAAACCAGCTTAAATGATCAGAAACTGGTTTAAACCTGTAACAGAATAGACATTCAGTGCACATAAACTAGTTTGAAAATGCCTGAAACCAGTCTGAGATAAATCTGGTTGAATGTAGTGTCAGGCTTAACTGATTTGGGTAAAAATGTCTGTTCCAGACCCTTCCTGGTTTAAGATAAACCAGAATCTCCCAGCATGCTCTCTGGGCTGCATGGGCAACTAGTGCCTCCTTAGGGGGGAAACATGCCTCCCCCACCCCTGAGGCCGATCCTGCCGACTGAGGAGGAGTCTCTTGTGATCAATCCTGCCAACTGGGGGGGGGGAAGTCCCCTGGTGGCTGGTCTTACTGCCAGGGGCGTCCTCCCTGTGGCTGATCCTGTGATGGCCAATCATTGCATCTGATCACTGCAGCCACTTTGGGGAGTGGCTGCAGCTGCTTCTGGGAGCAGCTGCAGCAATTGCCACTGCTTGCAGTGTGGGCACCGGTGCTCCTGACTACCCCCAGCCCACCCCCCAGCCCACTGCTTAAGTGATGAGCACACCTGGTCAGGGGGTGCATGTACGCCCCCATGCACCCCCTACACATTGTCACTGCTGGGCTGGGCAGGGTTCTCTGTTCCACAGTAGGGCTGGTCCCTCCCCTCTGCTCCTTGGCTGCAGATTCAGCAGTGACTGCAGGTGTCTGCCTGGCTTCTGTTCCCCACCTCCCCTCTAAGCAGGAATTCCACCATCCCCTCTGCCTTATACAGACACACGGCATTAGCTAGCAGACCACATGCTGGCTACAGTCTATGCTGTGGCAGATGGGATAAAGGCAAAATCAACAGGTAGCTAGTAATGTCCCTCTGTTTTTTCCTTAATGGACTGATAAACACTGAGTTAGGGATGACAAACACTGTGTTATCAATTTTCTGCTGGGCTGGTCAGAAAGGGGTGGAACCCCTCCCTAATCAGAGCATCCTGCCATGCCCCCTCTCAACTCAGCACTGTGGAAGGAAAGAGGGCCCCCGCCTCGCTTCTAGCCTGAGCTACTGCAGGCATGTGCCTGCATTTCTAGGATGTCTCTCCAGTTATAAACTGATTCAGCCTAGCCAGGTTAAACTAACTTGCAAAGATTGAATCAATTCAGGGTTAGACTTTTTGAATGTCTGTCCCTAGCCTTGGAGATCATGCCTAGTTACACTCATACTGTTAACAACAGTCTCTTACATTTTGCTGGTATCTCCCTAATAAAGGAGATCTGATCATGTACAACAAGCCAATGTAACTAACATGCCTAAACATAATATCATTAAAATGTAGTAAAAGTCAAGACTTTTCTAAAAGCCTATCCATGTTACCATGTGAAGAACTTAACTTCCTTCAAAAGATAACATCTTCAAGCCTCTGGAGTTCAAGAATACCTGAAATCTGTCTCTAGCAGGGCTCATCACCTGATTGATAAGGGCTAGGTTAGATTCACTTTCATGAGAACAGGTTACTGCCTTCCTGGGAGCCTTTCCAAGGAAAAAATGTGGGGATACTGTAAAGAACTTCTTTCCATACTCTACTCATGGGGAAAGTGAGTGACTGCAGGTGAGAAAGTTCAGGTCTAGCTAGGTGAAGATATTTCTCAGAATGTGTTTTTCTTTTACATGATGCCCTGCTGGAATTGGATTATTGGTATTATTTAGCTTAAAGCCACAGGGAAAGTGGGACAGTTTCATATGAGGCCACCAAGGCAGGATGGGTAGCTGGCCAGAAATGGGAAGGATTGATAAGGGGAACAGTAACAGTGGCATGTCTAAATCTTGGAAGGAAGAGATAACCACAGTGACATCAATGATGCGTAGGCTTTACTCACAGAAGCAGGAATTGCTCAAAACCATTCAATAAAGAACAAGACATGCATACAGTAAATAGAATGCAGTGTTTAAGAAAAGGTTCAGAGGCTAGAATTTGAACTCCATCAAATAACAAGCACAATGTGGATAACGAAGCTGCATTAGGGCTGTGCAAAGCTTCGGTTGCTGATCTGATTCAGTGGAAATTCAACCCAATTTGGTGACTGAATCTCCAAATCTGAATCAAATCAGGAGACCCTTTAATCTCTCTGAATTGAATTGGAATCCTCTGAATTGATTTGGAGAAAAGATTCAATAATTCCAAAATAGACACAGCTTTAAATGTTTTTTCTACATACCTCAAGATATCATGTGGCTTGTGAATGCTAAGATGCTGTGGCAGATGAAGCATCCCATGGGAGCACAGGGGAGGTCCTCAGCACTCTCGGCAGTGGACCCAGAAGTGGACCAGAAGCACTTCTGATCCACTTCTGGGTCTGCCGGTGGGCGTGTAGGGGAACCGCCCCTCCTGCCCCCCGGCTCAGTGACTAGTGCCTCCTGGATCTGGGGAGGCCAACTGGTGAGCCAGAGAGGTGCAGACCTGGAAGTGGACCAGAAGTACTTACAGTCCAGTTCTGGGTTTGCTGCCAAGTATGCTGGGGGGAGGGAGGGGCCGCACTCCTGTGGGACGCTCCATCCACCCCAGCATTGCAGCTTTCATGAGCTGTGCCTGGTACCTCAAGGTATGTAGAAAAAACATTTAAAGTTATATCTGTGGCTGAATCACTGATTCTCCAAATCAGCATCGAATCTTCAGATTCAGATTTGGCTGAATCAAATCGGGACAGTGATCTGAATCAACAAATTGAATCACTGTCCCTGATTCAGACCAAATCTGAATCTGAATTGAATACAGCCCACTTTGCACACCCCTAGTTCTAACTATGCACATTAAATTTGTGTTCTTTTTTCCTTAGACCCTTCTATATCTGATACTGAGATTTTATAAAATCAATTGCTTAAAAAAATTCTGTGGTGCTCTAAACCCTCCACAGAAGTATTTCTTGTTTCAGTGAAGGACAGACTTCCCCCAGCAGTTGGTGGACAGGGCTTCATGAATTAATGAAACAAGCCTTGTGAACATTTTGTAGCTGTCTACATCTCCTCTTTTGTCCATATATCTCCTTTCCTAAAAGGAAAGTTGAAATTAGAATGTTGCTGCAAATTAGTCCATTTTCATTCTTCAATAACACGTGGCATTTGTAATCCATATCTTTTGAGGATGTGAAATTTAGAAATCAATCCTTACTCCACCAACCTTAATTTAGAACAAGGCAGAAAGATTCAAGGAGTTCATTATATGTAGCAATCTGTGAGGCTTTGTGAAGCTGAGCCCTGAATCATGGACAATTGCATTATCTGGTCTCTATTCTCCTTGGTAAGGTAATGATTTCCTTGACTCAGCTGAGGGAGAAAGAAGCTTTCATCTAGTCTGCATTCATCAGACTGCACTATTTCCTTGAGTTCTTAGTGTTTGTGTAGCTGATAATTAACTCTGCCTCTACCACAACAGTTCATTTTACATTTCAGACCATATTGAGCCTTTTCATATCTGTGGGTCACTAGTTATCAGCCAGTTATCCACAATATAGTACACACACACACACACAGACACACACACACACACACACACACAGTGACAGCTACAGGTAAATATCATTCATCAAATCCCAAAATGTTATTCAGTTTGCACTCAAGTGAAACATCTGTCACTTTGAAATGGATTGTAAATAGAGAAAGGATTAAGGGATAAGGACATAAGGGCTTGACCCTCTCTGGAACAGAGCTAATGCTATGTCCAAAGCCAACAATATTTCTGTATATAACGGGGGTGGGAAAATATAGCCCGTGGGCCAGATCCAGCCAGCCAGGACATTCTACCTGGCCAGCAGGGCCCCTAAAAAATTTAGAACATTAATATTTATCTG
>NW_017728918.1:57317389-57320157 GCF_001723895.1 Crocodylus porosus | reverse complement strand
TGCTGCCACCGTGGTGCTCCCGCCATGTGTGGCTGCCGCACTCTGCCTCCCCTCATGACTGCCACTGCCAGCCCCGCACATGCTTCTTCAGCCACTGTTACTGCTGTTCCTGGCCACCACAGGTGCCTCAGCCTGCTTCGGGGATGGCACAAAGCACGAGCACCTGCAGGACAAACAGTGCTTGGGCTTACAGCAGGGGTGTGGTGGTGGCAGCATGGCTTCATCTCCCATCAGCAGCTGCCTACCACCACAGCAGTAGCAGCCACACAGGGAGGTGTAGCATGGCATCTGGGTGTGGCAGGAGCACTGTGATGGCAGTGGCCGCTCCTGCAAGAGGCACCATGATTGTGGCAACAAGGGTAATGCAGCAGTGGCCGAGCCCTCCTCATCTTCCTCCTCTGCCATAGCTGCCACAATCATGCTGGTGACCCCAAGGTGTGCTGCAAGGGTTGCTCTGCCTTGCTGCTATGCCAGCGGACAGCTGCCACCAGGCAACAAAGTCAGGCTGCCCTACTGCTACCACTATGACCCCTTCATGAGCCCAAGCACTGCTTTCCCCTGGCACCATCCCCAGAGCAGGCCAAGGCACCCAAGGTGACCAGGAAGAGCAGCAATTGTGGCTCTGGGAGTGGGTGCAGGGCCGGCAGCAGCAATTGTGTAGGGAGGCAGACCATGGTAGCTGGGAACAACAGGAGAACTGCAGCAGCAGTGGCCACTCCCAAGAATGGCACCAAGTGCACTGCCACAAGTGAGGGGACAAGGAGAAGGCAGCAGCGGCCAAGCCCACCTTGTCCTCCTCCTCTGCTGTGGCCACAGGGCTGCTTGTGTTGCAAGCCCAAGCATCGTTTGCCCCATGGCCACTTGACCTCAACGCTGTCCCTGCACCAGGCTGAGGCACCTGTGGTGGCCAGGAACAGCAGCGGGTGCAGGGCCAGCAGTGCCAGCTACACGGGGAGGCAGAGTGTGCCAGCTGAGCGTGGTGGGAGCATGTGAGTACAGTGACATAGAGAAGGCAGTGGAATCCAAGACCACCCCATCCTCCTGCTTCATGCCGAGGTGTGCTGCAATGGCCGCTCTGCCCTGCACAGCAGGAAGGAGTGGGAGGCAAAGGCACACTGCAGCCGGCCTAAAGCTGCCAAGCCATCAGCCAGCTCCCCTCTCTCCCTTCTGGCAGCCCAGCCCAGCTCCATGGAGCCCTGCCAGCCCACACCATGCAGTCTTGCCACCCGATCTGGGCCCTGCCAGTGCTGGCCCTGGAGCACTGGCATAGGCCCTGCTCTCCACTCACTTGCACTGCTCTCTTCCTGCCACCACTTCTCTATTTTCCTGCCTGCCTGCCACTCTGCACCACATGGCTCACATACCCACAATGCCATATGCACACACACATCCACACATCCCCACAACCCCCCAATTCCCACCTACCCACTACTCCCCACAAAACCCACTCCCACCCACCCATCCCTCCTAACACCCCTGCATATACCCCACACAATATATGAGTTAGACTGTACTTTGCAGCTATTATACAGTCACTTCTACAGATACAGCCCAAATGCACACAAATCAGGACAAAAATATGTTTTAATTAAATTAAAATACATTATTATGGGTGTTTGATTTTTAGTATATAATTTTGGTTTTTTCCCCCTAAGATGACAAACCTTCTCCCCCAAAAGAATATTTCCAGGGGAAAGAGGAGGGACTTCTGGTAGCAAAGGTCACAGGTTAGGGGTGGAACTTCTAGTCCCAAGATGGCAACAAGGGGGCAGGGCACCTGCCAAGGGGCAGGGCTGACCATGCAGCCCTCAACAGCTTGCCAAAACTCAGTAAGTGGCCCTCTACCTGAAATAAATGCCCACCCCTGATATAGAATGTATTCCAGGACAAATGCTCCTGTGATTAATCAAATGTAGGCAAGAGAGTAAGTTCCTTTATTGTATCCTAATGCATAGTCAAATTCCTAGTGATATGGAATCAATTGGAAATCTGTTACAAGCCCTCCCATTTTCTGAAACAAAACAAAATACAATTTGGATACAGCATACATAATAATCCATTCTTGTTGTTCATACCATGAAACTCAAGTTGCAGAGGCAAGGACCAGTGAGTGGTGTATATACTGCTGGTTTGACCGGTAGATTGCATCAGTTAGAAATCTATAACACTAATACCATAATAAAGTGTAACTTTTCAACACTGCTTTTCAACCCTAGATCTCAAAGTATTTTTCAGAAAGTCAGTGGCATTTCCCTCATTTTACAGAAGGAGGAACAGGCATGGAAAAAGGAAATCATTTGCCCATACTCACCTCAGTGAACCAGTAACAATACTAAAAATAGAAGTCAAGAGTCCTAAAGTCCCAGTCCAATGCTCTGCCCATTGGTCATGAGTCTAGTGAGTTTTGAAGTCTGTGTAATATTCGAACACTGGCTTGTAGCAAGTGCTAGTGAAACTAAAAATATCCCTCTGCTTGGAGTGAAGGTTAGTTGTTTTGGCCTGGTGAAAATCAGCATATTTCCTAACTTAAATTTCATAGATTTCATAGACATTAGGGATGGAAAGGGCATCAGAAGATCATCGAGTCCAGCCCCTTGCCGCAGGGGCAGGAAGTCAGCTGGGGTCATAGGATCCCAGCAAGATAAACATCCAATTTTCCCTTGAAGTAGTTCAAAGTAGGTGCTTGAACCACCTCTGATAGCAGGCTATTCCACACCTTAGGGGCTCGGACAGTAAAGAAATTCTTCCTTATGTCCAGCCTGAAATGG
>NW_017728918.1:57306279-57316979 GCF_001723895.1 Crocodylus porosus | reverse complement strand
CAAGTCCCTTTTAGCTCTGCCAAGCCTATAAGGATGCTGAAGGTTTTTTCTCTCAAGGTGGAAAACTTTGCATTTTTCAATGTTAAACATCATCAGGTTCTCAACCATGCATTTCCTGAGCCTGTTGAGGTCAGCCTGGATCAGTCACCTGTCCTAAGGTGTGGGTGCTTTACCCCAAAGTTTGTTATCATTGGTGAACTTGGCCAGTCCACTTCTGACTCCAATGTCCACATCATTAATAAAGAATGTTGAACAATACAGGTCCAAGGACAGGGCCTTGAGGGACCCCACCATTCACAGGGCACCATGACAATTGACTTCTGTCAACCACCACCCTCTGGGTCTGACCACAGAGCCAATTCCCCAGCCAGCGGATCGGGGTGGAACCAAGGCCACACTTGGCCAGTTTCGCCAAGAGGTGATCATGGGATACCAGATCAAAGTCTTTTTTAAAGTCAAGATATAGGACATCAATCTCCTCTCCCTTGTCCAGGTGATAGGTCACCTGGTCATAAAGGAAATAAGATCGGTCAAGCAAGACCTACCCACAACAAACTCATGCTGGCTACCCCTCAAGATGTTGCCATCAGCCAGTTCATTAACAATGGCCTCTTTGATAATCTTTTCTAAGACCTTCCCCAGGATAGAGGTCAGGCTGATGTGCCTGTAGTTTGCCAGATCCACTTTCCTCCCTTTCTTAAAGATAAGCACCATATTGGCCTTCTTCCAGTGCCAGGGCTGAGCTATGATGCTAGCCAGCTCCTCGAGTACCCTGGGGTGTAGATTGTCAGGGACAGCTGACTAGAATGTGTCCAGCCTCTCAAGTTGTTCCTTCACAAGGTCAGCATTGATGGAGGGCAAGGAATCTCCCTCACTTGGGCCTCCCTGTCCCATGGTGGACACAGGCATCCTGTGGTACTGGTGAAAGACTGATGCAAAGTACTCATTTAATAGCTTGACTTTTTCCTGGGTGTCAGTCATCACTTGTCCCATCTGGTTTAGCAGGGGTCCAATGTTGCTCTTGCTTTTCCTCTGGTTCCCCTCATATCCAAAAAATGACTTTTTATTATCCTTGATCCTAGTAGCCAGTTGGAGTTCTGTCGCAGCCTTGGCTTTTCTGGTTCACTCCCTGCAGGTCCAGACCAGTCTGGAATATTCCTCCTTAGAGGAAGATCCCGTCCTCTATCCTTTGTAGGTCTTTCTTTTTAGATGCAGGAATTCCTTGCTGATCCAAGCAGGCTGCTGTGCCCTTTTGCTGCCTTTCCTCTGAGATGGACTAGCCTTTGCTTGTGCATCTAGGATCGCTCCTTTGATGAGCAACCACCCTTCCTGAACTCCCCTCCCCTTGGCATCATGGTCCCTTAGGGCCTCACTGACAAGCCTTCTATGCTTATTAAAGTCAGCTTTCTTGAAGTCGAGGACTTCTGTAGTGCTGACTGACTTGCCAGCTTTATGGTGGACAGTGAAGGAGAACAGCTTGTGGTCGCTGTCACCCAGCTTCGATCATTAGGTTGCTGATTAGGTTTTGCCTGGCTGCCAGTACTAGGTTGAGCAGCACTTTACCTTTCATTGGCCCGTAGACTTCTTGTGTCAGATGGAGGTCATCCACACATGAGAGGAAGCTTTGTGACTGCTCAGGTTTGGTTGACTGCTCTTTCCATGAGATGTCTGGGTAGTTGAAGTCTCTGGTGACAACCACGGACCAGGAGCGTGCAGCCTCAGCCAATTCCCTGGCAAAGTCCTGGTCAAAATCTTGGCTTTGGGTGGGAGGTCTGTAGTAGACTCCCAACATTGTGTCTCCTGTGCCGTGTTCCCCATGGATTTTAACCCAGAGGGTCTCCAGTCATCCACCCTGGTCACCAATATCAGCTTGCAGGGATGCATAGCTCTCCTTAACATAGAGAGCTACACCCCCATCCTTTTTGATCCCTCAATCACTCTTGTACAGGGTGTAGCCATCTATACGCATGGTCCAGAAATGGGTGGAATCCATCCAGGTCTTCGTTATCCCTATGACATCGCATTCCTTTGTGTTAAGCAGGAGGACAAGTTCCTCCTGTTTATTCCCCAAACTCTTGGCATTTGTGTACAGGCAGGCAAGTGTCCCCTTGGGGACTCTTGCCTTGCCCACAAATTGTACCAGGGCTGGGGCAGGGGTGGACTCCCTTAAGTGCCTTCATCTGCTGGCTTTGCATGGGTTGCTCAGTGGGCTAGCAGTGGCGGTATTCCCCCCATCCCCCAGTGGGCTTAGTTTAAAGCCTGGTGGAGCAGGTCAACCAGTCTGGCTGAGAAAAGCCTCCTCCCCAGCTGAGAGAGGTGGAGGCTGTCCCTTCCCAGCAGCTTGCTGCCTCTCTCACCAAAGAGCAGACTGTGGTCACAGAAGTCAAAGCCTTCCCGATGACACCAGTGCCGCAGTCTTTGGTTCACTACCTGGATCCTCCTCTCCTTTCTCAGCCCATAACCTGAGACTGGGAGGATCGAAGAAACCAGCACCTGAGCCCCCACACCCTTAAGCCATGCTCCCAAATCCCTGTAACACTTCATGACCTGGCGGGGATATTCTGATCTATGTCATGGGTGCCCACATGGATAAGGAGAATAGGGTAGTGGTCAGTGGGCTGGAGGAGTTTAGGGATCTCCTTCTCAATGTCTCAGATACAGGCTCCAGGAAAGCAACAGATTTCCCAGGTTAAGGGGTCAGAGTGGCAGATAGTCCCCTCAGTCCCCGTCATGATGGAGTCTCCCATGACAAAAACTTTGTGTTTTGTCTTGGGGAAAGCGGGGGTGTTAGGTACAGTAGATTCTATGTTGCTTGCAGGAGCTGGCAATTCAGCAGGCTCTGCTGGGGCTGCAAGAGGTTCAAACTTGTTGCTAAGCTCCAGCAGGGCAGGGACCTTGGTGCGGTGGGCCTTGGAGCCCTTGGCCACCTTGGTCAAAGCCCTGGGCTGGACAGAATGGTAGGTCTCTGAGTCCTCCCTTGTCCTGGAAGGAGACCGTGATCTACCCTCTGCCTCCCAGGGAGAAGGGCCTGGCAGTAGGAGTCAATCTCCTTTATAAAACATCCATATAAACATTTTCTTTTTCTTTCCGTTTAAATAAGCACTATATGAATTAAAGCATTTTCTTTGCCCTTTTCTCCTGCAAATTAATTTGTACATCTTTTATTAAGTACATTAATTATGTTCTTAGGTGTTTTCTTAAATAACTGAGAACTAACTCATTGTCTCACTATAGATAGTTCAATTTCATTAAAATTTCTTAACAAAAATGTACTCTCTCTCTCCTCCTCTCCCATCATTAGCATCACTATCTCAGCTTTCTTCCCCAGAGCTGCAGTTGCTTCATACCTAACAGAGCTTTTTCCTCTCTTCTTAGATTGCTTGTGCAGAATATTTCCTTCATATCATTAAAATTCTTGATGCAGCTTGCCTGTCAGGTTGGTACAATGAATCTCAACATCTGGAAATACTTGATATATTTTAATCTCAGTGACTATTTTGTATATACATGCACATTTCTGTTTTACGGAATGCTTAATTTGATTAAAAACAAAAACCAAGTTTTTTGGCTTCTCCTGTTTTGTACTTTGCTAAGAAAATCTTTTTCAACAATTCCCTGATATCATCTTAAATAATTTTATAACGTCAAATAATCTAATTTAATTTATTCTTTAAATAATAAATGTATAGTTTTAAATAATGAATGAGTTTTCTTCTTGACTTAATGGATTTCTAAATTTAATCACGTGCTAGAACTGTGCCCTTTTGATAAAGCTATGTTACGATGAGCAACACCACAGTAGTTTGAACCCTCAAGTGCATAACTGCATAGCTAAGCACCACAGGATGAAGCTATTATAACCATTTATGCTGAAAACAGAAGAGGAAAATAATTTTTTTCATTAAAAAAACCTGCAAGACAAGATTTATTGATCCCATAATGTTTCATGGCTTGTACCAGGAACAGCTTATTTATCTTTTAAAATAGCATCTGTTATATGATTCTTATTTATAAAAGGATTTCCAAAGTCAGAGAGATGGTTAAAATTCATTTAAATTCAATTTAGTGAATTAAAATTGAACCATTTATTTCACTCATTGTAAGATAATGTGGCACATGCACTTTGTAAAGCTAGGGTCAAACAAAGAAAATGGGTCAAGCTAATAATAGCAAGGCAATCTATGCAATTCACTTATGAAAAAGACAGCTATAGTAGGTGAAGATGAGCAGTCAAGTTCATCCCTTTATAGCTTTATTGAAGACAGGAGGAATTTGGACCAGGGTCTGTAATGGGAACCAGCTCTACACTTCTTTATCTTCAAACTGTTAAAGTGCACTACTCATCTAAAATGATATGGGTATGCTGAACTTGTTAGACTGAGGCAGCTATACTCAACAGTGAATATTTTTTTCAGCAAGCATCATAATTATCATTGTTCTACATCAGTTTGCACCATGAAGAGCAGCAAAATTTAATGTATCAGGCAGGCAGAACTTAAGCCTCAATCTAAAAGCCATGGAACTCCATGGAAATTCCACTTCAATGGATTTTGGCTCAGGACTTCAGCATTCATTTCTTAAAATAAAGCAACAACAAAAATAACATTGGTGGGTTCCATGGCAGTCTCAAATATTTCCCAGTTAAGGGTGCTCAGCTTGCAAATGAGCAGTTTCCTTTACTTGCTTAGAAATTAGCAAATTTAGCCCAGGATCAAAAAATCAGGCCAGATTATTTCCTACAAACTCATCATCAGAAGTAATAAAAGATTTGCAAGTCTAATTATGTCTACATCAATAAGAGAAGTAACCAACTGAAATATATGACTCAGGTGTCCTCTCTACTTCACCATTTGCTTCATTGGGGTTATACCAAGCTAAGTGAAATGAGAATGAGGGCCTATATACAAACAAGCAGAAGACAATTCAACTCACATTCTCTTAGATCTATTTCTTGTCACTAAAATAAGTTTATGTGACTGAATTCAAATAGAGATCAGACCATGAAGGAATATACAGCCATATTTCAGACTAAAAGGGCACATCTACACATTGTCCTACTGCACTGTAGTGATGTGCTATGTTGCCATATGGTGCACTATGACAACATAGCAATCGTGTATCTACACGTGAGCACCAGCTACATTGCCATAGCGACACACTCCCAGGTATAATGCGCTGCTATAGGACGTAGCAGCGATATTTAACCATGCACCATGCAGCAGCATAGTAACCATCTGTACTGCACCATGCTTTAGTACTTTCAAAAGTACTTCCTTTTGGAACTACTAAAGCGTGGCTCCATACCAATGTCGACGTATGGCAATGTGTAGACACGTTGTAACAGGGTGTCACCTTGACCACCAGTGAATCCCGCAGTTAGGGTAAGCTCTCCTCTGTTCATTAGTTTCTCTCCTGCCATAATGTTCCCGGAATTGATCTTTTTCCAGGGCTTCTCTTTGCCTGGCACCCTGGTCCGATATCTGAGATGTCCTACATGTTACTGACTTTGTGACTTTCGCTCTCAACTTCCTTGTCACTTTTGGTTTAGGGAATTCTTCTTAATCTATATTAGTCCCATATTGTTTACATACAAAGAGAATTCTCCCACCCCCCGAATCCAACACTCTGGTAGACCTCCCTGGTGACTACCATATCATGATTCAGATTCAGTCTTTGCTGGACTTTCCCCACAGTCTGGGCCTCACTTGTGATGAGACTTCAAAGTCGCCCTCAAAGGGACTGCTTCTCTTAATCAATGATTCCCCTCGATATTCAACCAGGCTCAAAGGCTCTCAAGTTCCTGCACCTGAATCCATGCCTTGAGCCAGTAACAGTCTCTGAGGATCCTCAGTGCAATAACCTGTGCTCCAAATGCTCAGTTAATTCAGGCTTCTGCTCCCTACATCAAACTTAAATCCTTCCCTTGAGTCTTTTTCTGGTGGCGACACTGCCATGAAAGAAACTTACCAGAGGAAGGAAAGCCAGGAGAGGCATGGAGCTGGCAGGAGGCTGCTGGAGATCAGAAACATAGTAGGAATGGGGCAGTGGTGAAAAAAAATGCTGCGCTTAAGATCAAAGGGAAAAAGCTGCAATGAGCTGGGGGAGAGCCAGGGTCATCACCAGCACCAGCATGGACCTACTTCATGGCAGCATGCTGATGCTGATTTTCTAGCAGGACCTCTGAAGGGGGAATAAAACCCCCCACCAGACCAAAATCTGAGAGGACTGGAAGTGAGTCCTCTGGAGCTTTCCGCAGCCCCACCAAGGTCATACGGTGGGAGCTTACCTGGGACAGAGCACTGGATCCTGGATATAGCCAGCCGGAATGGGGTAGTGATGAATCTGAAGAGAGAGAGAGAAAAGGAACCTGGGATTGCTGTGGACCAGAACCAGGGAGAGAAAGGAGCATACCTAGGAGCAAGGTAACCCAAGACTGGAAAAATTACAGGACAGTTAATATATGGCCCAAACACGGATGATACACTGTCCGAACTGGAATTTTCAAACCTAAAAAGGCAAACAAAAAAACCCTTTACCATGATGTGCAGACTCTGTCTTAGTCACGGTCAGGAATTAACAACCGTGGTTAGCGTAAGGCAGGGTGTAGGGAAGATGAAGCCCTGAAACAGGAAGCAATCCACCCTCTGGACCTCACCAGGTTTCAATTAAGAGCCTATTAGAATCAGGTGGCACACAAATTCTCACCTGTCTTCAGCATGGGCTTATTTCTTTCCCATTTTTCTTCCTTTTCCAGGACCCCCCACCTTCCCCAGAGCAGGAGTCACATAGGTACACTATTTCTATGGCTTGATCACATTCTTACCATTATGTGTCCCTCCAGCAGAACTGTGAACAGAAGTGGCATCCTTCCACTCTGCAACTAAAATTCACTGAAGGAAACACTAGCACCTAAGTCCTACATGTAGGAAAGTCTGAATGGATTGGCATGGCATCATCTGAAGAAGGGAAAATTGAGTGTGGTCTTCAAATACTTGAAGAGTGGTTATAAAGAGGATGGAGATAGACTATTATATGTGGCCACCACAGGAGACAAGACAAGGACAAGACAATTGCAGCAAGGGAAATTGCAACAAGGTTAGAGATTAGGAAGACCTTCTCACTTTGAGGCTGATTAAGTATAGGGACAGGCTACCCAGAGAAGCTGTAGAATCACCATCCATGGAAATTTTTAAGAGCAAGTTAGACAGACACTAATAGACAGTCAGGATTAACCTAGCCTCGAGCAAAGGATTGATCTAGATGACATTCCGAAGTCCCTTCCAAACCTACTGTTCTATGATGCTGTAGAAACAGCAAGCCACAGAAATATGCGGGTTGATACAGATGGAGTGAAATTAGTCCTTCTACTGCACTTCACAGTCCATGCATACTTCACAGTTCATTATCATCTAAAACAGGATAGGTAGGGCTAGATGTGTCTCACCATTTCAAATGCTAGAAAAAATGCTTCTCAGCTTTTCCTTGCCTGTAGTTTCAAACAATGACACTTCAGCTAAATTCACAAGACAAAATGGAGAGGCTTTCCTTCCAAAATACCTCTGGATTTCATTCTTGCTAGGAATTCAAAGGAAAACTTGGTTCCCTTCACTAAATTATACTCATGTATGTCCTACTCTTCTCCCCCATCAAGGGAATGAAAGGTAGCTATCAGCCTCCCCACAGCTATCTCTATCTTTTCCCTGAAAAACCCTTGCCAGAGATGATTCAAATAGGGTGTGGGGCCCAGGGCAAATCAGCCTGTGTGGGGCCCTGCCCCTGGACACAAGGAAGCTGGTGGCAGATTCAATGATAGAGGGGGTGCTTAATGTAATGGGAAAGCATTAGGTTGCATGAATTCTTCACATGCCACTTATCCTCTAAGGCTAGGAACAGACATTACACATAAACCAGTTTAAATAATCAGAAATTGGTAAGCCTGTAACAGAACAGATGTTCAGTGCACATAAACCAGTTTGAAAATGGCTGAAACTAGAGAAACCTGGTTGAATATAGTATCATACTTAACTGATTTAGGTTAAACTGGTTTATACAATGTCTGTCCCAGACCCCTCGCAGGTTTAAGGTAAATCACAGTTCCCCAGCATCCTGGCACGTGCTCTTAGCTGAGCAGGGCTCTCTGCTCCACAACAGAGCTGGCCCCATCCCTCTGCTTCCTGGCCAGAGCTCCAGCAGACTTACAGGCACAACAGGGTCCACCTGGCTTCCCCATGCCCCACTCCCTACCTCTCACCACTCACTGCTTAAGCAGAGATCCCTTGCTCCTCTCTCCCACAGCACAAACCATAGCCAGCATGTGGTACGCTAGTTAATGCTGTGTAAGGCAGATAGGTCAGCGTCTGCGTAGGGGTTTCTGGAGGTAATCAACAGCTCAGATGGTCATGTTCCTGCATTCCTTCCTTTGGAAAAGCTCTTTAAGAAGAGCTTGTAAAGAACGAGGCTTTGTTTTCTGCTGGGGTGCTAAATATTGATAACAGAGCTGATGAATGCTCTGTTATCAAAAATGGGGGGACCCCCTCCCTAATTACAGTGCCCTGCCAAGGCCTGGCCACTTCCCCCTCAGCTCAGCCCTGTGGAAGGGTAGGGAGGGCTGCTCTAGTGACCCTTCCCCTCCCCCAACTTCTAGTCTGAGCCACTGCAGGCATGTGCCTGCATTTCTGGGATGTCTGTCCAGTACAAAACTGATTTAGCCTAGCCAGGTTAAACTAACCTGCAAAGATTGAATCAATTCAGGCTCAGGCTTTTTGAAAGCCTATCCCTAGCCTCAAAGTGGAATGTATTGTGCTCTGGTGATTCCTGACTGGAGGTGAAGTAATTTACAGTATCCCATAGGTTGTTTTAAATTATATGGGAGGATTATTTGGGTGTCTGCCTGAGGTGATGCTCAGGGGAGTGGAAAGCTTCATCCTTCCCTTCATTTGCACCCCCCTGCAATTCAGCTATAACTTGGTATTTGGCTCTTGGTGGTCAGATTCAGTACATACCAGATACTAAAAACAACAACAACAACAACATTTATAATATGCAATGAATCTGAAAAAACATAGCCGTTCCACCTCTCATTCCCCATGAACCCTAGAATGTGATCGTCTTCTTAATGACAGCATTACACTGGAGAGCCACATTCAGTTTTGTTACTTATATTGATCCTGTCTTATGTCAGCACTTTGTAGATAATAAGCCGCCCACTTCATAACTCCATGCCCCAGAGAATTATCCTTCTCAGATAAAGTCACTTTTCACATCTTTACATCAAACCTTATTTCTCTTTAGCCTGAAATATGTCTCAATTTATTCAGGGTTTTTTTGTGTGTGTTTTGAATATACAGAATCATTCTGGCATTTTCTACCTCATAGATTTTGTCATGTTTATTTAATTAAATACATTTATAATCCCAGTTCCACTAAAGGTCCCCATCATATCCCCAGGCAACATATCTTTTCAATATGTGGCACTGGTGAGAAAATGGAGAGCTAGAACCTATTCCACAAATCAGGTACCTACATAAAAGTAGGTACCAAAGTGTGATTCTATTATTTCCTGCTTGAGCCCCCTAAAATCACTAATGAAAAAGACTAGATGGCTTTTCCTCCACCTCTCTCCTTTCTGTGACTTAGTTTTAAAGCTAAAAGAGCAGCACATTTCAAAAATAGGTGTTAACATTTCTTATGGGTTTAAATAGGATGATTTAGGAATGTATTTACATGCTTAAGTCTACATAAACACAATGAGATCTGGCTCAAAGGGCTACTTAAATCTAGTCTAATATCCGCTACATTATCTAATCTCCTAGTTTTTCTTTAATCTATGACCATAATGATGTAGCCTGATATCAGTTTAGAAAACACAGTTTAGCTATTTTGCAATAATTTCTTTTTCCTCATTTGGCTATACATCAGCTCAGTTTTGGCTAATAAACTACCTGTGACATCCAGCATATTTCTAAGGGCTGCTTATTTAATCCCTTTTCTCAGATATATAGGAACCTCACCTAATGTCTGCAGATAACATGATAATCATCACTTTCATTTTCATGATGTTTTCACCCAATTATTTCTGGATCCTATAATACGTTTAGCTCTTGAGCATCTCATTCTTGAAATATGTATGTTTTGCAATTTTACTTTAGCCTCAGCATTTAGTTAAAATAACTTTATGGGTGAGGATTGGAAACACCACATTTCATGCTCTCTTATCAGCTAACATCTAGAAGGTAAACATATTCCTATTAAGTTAAAGGGGAATTTTTGATATTGTTTGAGTGGGACTGAGTAAGGAAAGAAAAAGGAGTGATCTGCTTAATTTATCAACAGTTCTAAGAGAAATTATTGTGACACAGCATGAGTCACTCCCCCTAAAGTGTGGATCTCCTGACTACCACGTGGAAGAAGCAGAAGGCAAGTTGCTCTGAGGCATCACACCTCTATTTTTTCAGGCTCAATAATCCTCAGGTTATTTTATTTTCTGAATGGATTCCCCTGCACTGCTCCCTGGCCTGCTGTTAAAGTGAGTTCCAGAGGAAACAACTGGCAAAAGAAACCCTGTCCATATGACATGATGGGCCTGCAAGGTATGAGTTTCATAGATTTCATAGACATTAGGGCTGGAAGAGACCTCAGGAGTTCATCGAGTCCAGCCCCCTGCCCAAAGGCCAGGAAGTCAGCTGGGGTCATAGGATCCC
>NW_017728918.1:57299195-57302985 GCF_001723895.1 Crocodylus porosus | reverse complement strand
AAAGTCCTTGGCAGTGTTTCTTTCTTATCGGGTGCAAGATGCAAGCTGTGCATTTCTAACAATACTCCATTTCTAACAATATTCCATTTCTAACAGACATGTAGTGTAGCCACAGGTAGCCATCCAGGCAGTGGCAGCAGTTGCAGGGGAGCCTTGTCTTGCCCCCCACCCCTGTCAAAGCTCAGGGTCCAATGCCAAATGCTCAGATTCACCCAGGAGACCATGGTTATCAGCAATAGCAGGGTGTAGTGAGTTGGGCTCCCCTCAGTACACAAAAACAGCTCCTTATACAGCACCCATGACATGCACAGCAGGGGCATGCTCAGGGTGCAGCATCAGTGCTAGGTGGGGGGAGGCTGGCCCCAGGGCACCTCCCTGAAGAGGCCCCCCCTATGGGGAGGGGCAGCTCTGCATCTCAGTCATATGGGACCCCACACCTCTGAACCTGGGTGCCATGGGGTGGACAGTGGGGTCTGGAGCCACAGCAGCAAGTGCTATTTGGAGCCTAGCCTGTCCCACCCTGGGAAGGGGGCTGTGGAGGCAGGCTGCCTTTGGCCAGTGCTCAGAACCCCACCTGCCCCTCAGGAGTGAGTGAGGATGGGTGGCTTGGCCAGTGGCTGCCTGGTCCTGGGCCTGCCTAGCTGAATAACCATGGTCCCTGGGCACCTGTGCATGCCCACTTGTCAATCTGAGGATGGGCAACACATGGCCCCTGGTGCAGAGCCTCTTATCTCAGAAATGTATAATCTCACAAACAGCTTCTTTCTCATGGCTCTGCATGTCCTGCAGCTGCACGCAGGGGAGAGGCCACTGTTGGTAGCTGGGATGCAGGCTTAGGGTTGCCACTGCCCACAGCCAGGGGCCTGCAGATGCACCAGCTTTGCCAGAGGAGGACCCAAGACAGGACCCTCCTCCCAGACCGGCTGGTGACAGTATCAGAGACCTATCTTGCAGATGCATGAGCCTGGTGGGCAGAGGACATGGCCTGCCAGAACAGGTGGCAGGCAGAGGACATGGTCTGTAAGGAGGCATGGGACTGATGTGAGGAGGCACAGAACCAGGAGGACTGGGAGTTCTGGGCATAGCTCCTGGCTCTGAAGCATGAGCAGGTGGAGGCACTGCAGGAGCAGACAATGGTCCTCAGCAGGCCACAGAGGACCACTGGGAACTGAACACTGACTTGGCCTTGGTGATTGCCTCCATGTCATCTGCTGCCTGGCCCCCAACCCTAGGCCTACCTTCTCCCTAGCAGCTGCCTGCCACCCAGAAATAGGCCCCACCACAGGCCTGGGTCCACTGCTGTCTCCACCAACCAGAAGCCCATGCCCTAGCCCCCAATCCCGGGTTCCCTGCCATCCAGCCCCTTCACCTGGGCCCAGCCCTGCTGCTCACCCCGGCTTCACCTGAATGCGGAGCTGGAACTGCCTAGAGTGGGGCCAGAACCACACACCAGATACCGGAGGGGAAGCTTCCCACGCTGGATGACCAGCAGCTGCAATCACTCCTGGGTGAGCCCTCTGCCTGCTGGGCTTGCTGAGATATGCACCCCCATGGGGAAATGGCCAGAGTTCAGGGTGCTGGCAACCTGACCTGGACTTTGCCTCCTAGGCCCCCCCTATCCCACAGCTGCCCATGCCAGGAGGGCATGCACACAAGCACAGAGCTTCATTTGTAAATATTTTGCATGGTGAAGAGGCTGTTTTATTGTTGGTAGGTGGGCTGGGTGGTGGAGAGTCTGTTGTGAGTGGTAGGAAGGGAGAGGGAGGCTCTGTTTGCTGGGGAGGAAGGAGCGGGGTCTGTTTTTTGGGTGGGGAGGCATTTGATGTGAGGGGAATAAAAACTGCTGTTCCTCTGAGATGCATCTGCAGTGAATGTGATGCTAGGGGATGGCAGAAGGGGTGGAAGGGTCCATGGGTGGTTGTCTAGGTGGGCTACAGCAAGGAGTGCAAGAGGGGGTAGTCAGCCAGTGCCTCTCACACCCAGTGCCCTGGCCCCCAGGGTTGGGCATGCAGCTCTCCCAGGTCCTTAGTGGGAGGTGCCTGCTCCTGCCACAACCGGTGATCCCACTGCCAGGCATCTTCTGCCCACCATGTCTCCTCCACCCAGACTTTGCAAAACAGTTTCCCCCAGACCTCACAGATATTATGCAGCACACAGGCTGTAACAATGATCCAGGGGAGGGTGTCCTCAGTGAACTCAATGCAGGTGGTGAGGGTGCATCAAGATCCCTTGAGGTGGCTGAAGGCACATTCCACCAGGGTGCAGGTTTGGCCCAAGCACCAATTAAAGTGGGCCTGACAGGGGTCCAGCTGTCCAGTGTAGGGCTGCAGGAGCAAGGGCAGGAGCAGGTAGGTGGGATTCCCAATAAGGAGGAGCAGGACCACTGCAGCACACAGCTACAGGTCCAGCACCCCCAGCACGAAGTAGCCACTCTGCATTAGAAGGGTGAAGTTGTGAAATGCACAGGCATCATGGGCATTGCTTGCTCAGCTAGCACTCACATTTGTGAAAGCACTGTGGTGGTCAACTATGGTCTGAAGCATCATGCAGTGAGAGCCCTGCTGGCTGTAGGAGTGGTCACTGTCAGGCAGGCAGATGACAGAGATATGGTTTCCATCCAGGGCCCCAGTGCACTGGGGGGAATCCTAGGACACAGAACCCTGCCACCATTGCCTGGGAGTCATTCACCCAGAGCACTGTGTGCCCCAGCATGTCTTGGAGGGCACTGCATACCTCCAGGATGACCTCCCAGCAGTGGCCTTGCCCACCCCAAGGAGATGGTTCACATACCAGAGGCTGGTGGGAGTGGCCAGCTTGAGCAAGGTAAGGGCCACCTGGCAGTCTGTGGGGAGGGGCAGCTACATAGTGGTATCCTGCTGCTCCAGGTGTGGCTGGAGCTGTTCCAGAAGGTCCAGTAAGGTGGCTCAGGTCATCCAAAATGCCTCCAGCCACTACTTGTCTTCTCAGGTCTGCTTGATGATGTGCAGCCACCAGGTCTGTCAGGCCCAGAGGCAGCAGGGCTGGAGACCTAGGAGGGCAAGCGTAGCTCCAGCAATGGCATCCAGCAGCCCATTCTTGGCATCCCTGCCAGAGTACAGCCACCTGGATGGGGTCCTGGCAACAGCTGTGTGGTGGCCCCAGGACAGTGCACTGCAGCCAGGGAGGTGGTTGCTGCACATTGGGGAGCCAGGAGGGCCCAGATGACTGTAGGTCAGTAGACGGTTGATGCAGTGGGCCAGCAGGGCCTGTGTGGTGGCCAGCAGGAGCCCAGAGTGCTAGTCATCACTGCCAGGAGAAGGTGCTGGAGCAGCCATAGCGTAGGGAGGGAGAGGCAGTAAGGAGAGAGCTGCCACGTGCTGCCCCTGAACAGTGCACACTGCTACTGGCCAGGGAAGTGGCTGTCCAGGGAGGAGAGAGTGGGGCTGACTTTTCAAGATGGCTGCTGGCTTCAAAAGCCTCAAGCTGCCCCTGGTGGCAGCACCAGCCCATTGCTGGGCCTCAGGAAGTGGCAGCAGTTTGCTGCTAAGCGTAGCAAATCTGCTCCCATGTCCCTGCATGTGTAGATGCCTGCCTGGAAGTGTTTACTCATAAGTAGTTTACTTTCAAGTAAAGTGATCTCAGATCAGTCAGAATCAGATCAATGAATATGTAGATGCACACTGTATGTCTGTGCATTAGTAAAAAGAAAATCTTATCTCCATTTGGCTTTGCTTTCCCTTCTCTCATAGAAAGGATTTGAAGAAGGAAAAGTATTCATCTAAAATTTTTGTTTCTTTTTTATATATATATA
>NW_017728918.1:57296171-57299095 GCF_001723895.1 Crocodylus porosus | reverse complement strand
TTAAATGAAGTTGTTTAACTTCCTAAGCTGACAGTTTCCTGGGGGTGGAAAATTAATTGCCTTTACCTCAACATGTGAAAATTGAAATTCTTCTTCCTCACCACATCATTGTAAAATCTGCACCAAGACAGGACAGTTGATCAGAAATCAGTTGATCGGAGTAAGAGTGTCTATATATACAAAGTACTTTTAGTACTGATGCTGATTCTTCCATTCCATCCAGTGAAATAATTGCCTTTTTGTACTGTAAGAACATAAGTACTGCATTTTCTGGGTCAGACAATTCTTGCCCAGTCTCCTGTGTCTACCAAGTGGCACTAAGGGGGTATAGTGCTGTCCTGCGCAAGGGGACATGATTCATTCTGACCAGATGTACATGGTTCCAGGGTGTTCCATCTTTGATAGCCTGTACCTAGTATGGGACCTCCTTGAGCTTGCTCACAGGGACAGCCTGTCATTTGCTCTCCTACCCTTTGACCAGAAGATGTTTGACAGGGTGGATCATGGATACCTCACAGGTATGGTGAGGGTATTCAGCTTCAGTACCCATTTCATGCAATTTATCCAGGTGTTGTATGCCTCTGCAAAGAGTATGGTCAAGCTCAACTGGACTCTGATATAATCTATCCCATTTGGGCAGGTAGTATGTCACAGTCATCCACTGTCAGGCCAGATCTTTGCCATTGCCTCTGAGCCATTCCTATGCCTCTTGTGCAAGTGGGTGGAGGGGGTGGTGCTTGAGGAGCTGGCCAGGATGGTGGTCCTGTCAGTGTACACCAACAATATGCTCTTTGATGTCCAGGGCCTGACACAGGTACAGGCTGCCAGTCCATCTACTCAGAAGCCTCCTTTGCCCAGGTGAGAGCTCTGGCCTTATGGTGGATGATGGGTAGAAGGTGGACTGGCATCAGCTAGAGATCAGGGTATCTGAGTGGTTTCAGGAAAGGATAGACTGTATCCTTTGTGAGAGGGCATTAGTCATCAACCAGCTGGTCCTTTCAAAACCCTGGCCATGTCCCCAGAGCCCTGACCAGTCTCCAGAGACGCACTGGGGTTTTTCTGGCTGGGATGGCACCGTAGGAGGGCAGGAAAGGCCTGGTATGCCTCCACAGCCAAGTCCTTCTTCAGGCCCTGCAAAGGCTCCTGTACAGTGCCAGTAACCAGATGACATGACACCTTTGAGGAGCTGCTGCACTTCTACCAGTATTTCCTCATGGCCTGGAGGCTGGTCTTTGTGTCCAGGTCCCCAGAGATGGTCACCCAGGACACAGAGCTCCTTGCCAAGCCAGAGGTGCCCTGGCTGCACTGGAGTATGGTCCTAACCAACATCACTTATACTGGGGACCTCTTGGATTATGCAAGGTGGGGGGAAGATCTATCTGTCCTGGCTTGGCACATGGAGCTGCCCATGTTGTGTGTTCCCTGCCACTTACTCCAGGGGATAAAGGCTGTCCTGCCACCCACTTCCCTCACCTATCTCAACTAGTTCCTATATAAGGGCAGTCCCTGCTCACCAGTATCTCCCAGCCCTTCAGAACTAGTCATGGGGCTGCTGCCTTGGCAGGCCCCATGGTGATCCCCACACTACCATCTTAGCAGGCTGGGAGATACCAAGCCAGTCTCCATCTGAACTGCCCACAATCACCAGCTCTACATGCTTGTGCTCCATGCAATCAACCATCCCATCCTCGCATACTAACCTGACAACAAGTTGGGGAACACCCTTGGAGGCAGAAGTCCCCAGTGGACAAGTCTGTATTCCACCCAGATCCCATAAGATACCACTTAGCTGGTTGCTCCTCCATGGAGCCGTCTCCACAGGTATGTATGTAGCACACCTTATGGACACCCCCAGCACCTGCCCATTTTGCCAATAGGTGGAGATTCTGACACACGTTTTCCTCAAGTGCATCAGGTCGCAGTCCCTCTTCTGCCTCCTCCAGAACCTCTTGCTGAGGTTCTGGCTGCACTTCTCCCTGCACCTTTCCTTTTATGCAATCCCTATCTGTAGCCCCACAAAGTCCTATGACCTCCTAGTCAACTTCCTCCTGGCCCTGGCCAAGACAGCAATATACCTGACCAGAAATAGGGCTCCGGCTGGGGGAAAAATCAGGCAAGTGTAGGGCTGTCTTCCTATCACTCCTCCACTCATGTCTCCAGGCAGAGTTTCACTGATTGGCATCTACAGGCTCCCTCAGCTCATGTCGGGGGTAGCAAGCACTGACTGATGTGCTCTGCTCAGTGTCCTCTTCTGATCCCTTGTTTTGAACCTGCGACCTCACTCCCTTTCCTGTCTTCCGTTTTATTTATCCTAAGCAATATGTTGTTGTGTTCTCAGTGGTCTCCCTATTTAAGGATGGAATAGAGTTGTTCATGGTGGGCCTAGGATCACATTTTGAGTGTCACACAGTGGCAGAGAGTGGATGCTGAAAGGGAGAATGAATTTGGGATGGCCATGGTTTTTTCCACTGCTCCTCTCTCACTTGTAGCTTCCAGCATTTAAGGTCTAGGAAGTTCTGATTCAGAGACTGTCCCCCTGCTGTCCCAGGAACGCTCAATAGTTACTGTTGCACCTTTCCTCCAAGAATTCCCTTTTTGAATCTCATTAAACTGTCATCTTCTCAACATTTACCCGCAATGTGTTCCACACTTTGATTATATGCTGTGTGAAAAAGAACACCCTTTTATGAGTTTTACCTTACAACCTATTAGTTCTTATATTGCGAGAGGTAGTAAATAATAAATCCCTATGTAATTTCACTTCACTATTTAGTATTTTGTTAACCTTTATGTCCCTCAAGTGTCTCTTTTCTAAACTGAATAGGCCTAGACTTTTTAGTCTCTCCTCATACGAAAGCTTCATGCTACTTGTTATCTCCACTGCTCTTTGTACCTTCTCTAGTTCTTCTATATCATTTTTGAGT
>NW_017728918.1:57284330-57295001 GCF_001723895.1 Crocodylus porosus | reverse complement strand
ATATCATCTTCTATCCCAGAAAATACAACTGATCTCAATTAGTGGAATTTTTGCAGGGATCCCTTCATAGAAATCTCTCACCACAGCCTGCTATGTGGTCTGTGATCTGGCTGATGCTGCAGACAAGGCACTGGGACCCAACTCCAAATGTGGAAATTTCCAAGAGATGTGTTGCAATCCAGTGCCATTTGCATTGAGGCCATATGCCTCTGGACCAACTCAGAACACGCCCAGTACCCTACTTCTAAGGCAGATTAGCTCCAGCAGAGCCATACGAACAAGGTAACCTCAAGGAACATGTTCCAAGACCTCCAAGAACAGCTGCACAGGAAAGTTAATACTTTTCTGACTCATTTCTGCATAGCCAAAAAAGAACAATGTAACCGCTTGACCCTGCCACCTTGCTTCACTCTCTGGTCTACCAAGGCTTTTCCCCCAGTGCAGACTACAAATGAAAAATTACCAAACAGAGAAGGATGGGTAGCAAAAATGTCAGAGAAGTCATCAGGCCTCTTTTCTTTGTGGAAAGTAAGAGATGCTATTTGAATGCAACATTCCCTATCTCAGCTACTTTATGACAATCAAGGTTTCCTATGGCTATCATGGCTGCTCTACCCATCTGCTTCTGCAGAGCCACTTCAAGAAATCAAATTACCCAATAGCTGAGAGTGAGGGCCACATTACATAGTAATTTTGGCTGACTATTGGAGATCCTAACACCTGGACTGTCTGCATATTAATCCCAAAAATTAGTTTTAAGCACTTATTAGGCAGCTCAAAGTTATGGCACTCCAGGACAGGATTACCTCTGGTCCATGCTACCCAGCCCAGGTTAAAAGTATAAACATTCTAAGCTACACCTTAGTGTAAACACAGCACCATTAGCCCTGATCAGGTCCTTACCCCCTCTACCCTCCCCAGCAACCCAGATCCCCACTCACTGCTCCCCTGTGTCCTTCTCCACATCTTACTTGTGGCTGCTCATGCTATTTGTCCTCAGCAATCAGGCAGGGAAGGGTTAACCTGCTTGCCCAGTCAGCACCATTGCTGCTGCTCTCTGGGCTGGGCTCAGCCTGGAGAAGAGTAACAGCCCTTCAGTGGAGGTGCTGGGAGCTGGTTAACCCTTCCCTGCCTGGTCCCCCTAGACAGACAGCATAAGCAGCCACAAGCGAGCAGGAGGGTGAGAGGCAAGGGGAAGCCCTGAGGGGCAGAGGAGAAGGGTAAAGTCTGGAATGACACTGGTGGGGGGAATTCTTATCTTTCAGTCTCCCTGAAAAGTCTGTCTGCTGACCTGAATATGGAATTGCTCCTAACTTCAGTTAGTTCTGACACCCATCAATATTTGAGCAGCGCACATTGTAATGTGTAACAGGGACCTGAGAAGCAGCAATGGATATGGCTTGATGCTACAGCCTTTTATTTTGGAAAAATGGAATTAAAGCCATCAAAGTATTTGTTTTTATTTTCCCTTTGTGTTTTCCATTCAGCAGCAACTATGGATGCATTTTCCCTTCATAAGAAGGAAGCCTCAATAGTAGTGATATATATCCATGTTGGGTTTTTTATTACTTTTCCAGAGTGCACTGCTTGCAAAAACCATGTCTGGTCAGCAGTTATTCTCCAGTCTAATATCTATAAGATTGTTACTCTTTTAAATGTACATGAGCTCAGAAAATTGGATAGGCACATTTTTAAAAATCCAAAATGAAGTAATACAGGGCTCAGGTAGGTTTAGCAACTGCACAGTTACTGAATGTGTCTCCTAAAATTCACAAAAAATTGCCTCTATATAGGATTAAACCTTGTTCTAATTTGACCATGGTATTTGATAATCATTATATTTCAGGCATAGGTAAAGCTTAGAGAGTTGTGCCTGTTTTTGTTATGTAGAAATATAACTTATGAGACATATATACATATCGATGTATGCATGTATACACACACACACACAAAATGCTTTTTTTCTTCAGCTGTATTGTTCCCAGCACTTTTGATTCCAGACGCTGAATCTTTTTCCAAAAGCTTCTTTGTAGTAAGTAGCAAGCTTTTCTATAGTTCAATTCTCACCAGGTTGTATTTGTGATTCTAGCTCTGTTAGTTTTACTCAGAAAAAAATAAATCTGAGTGCCCTTTTCTGGGACACATAACATAGGACATGTAGATCATAGCCTATGTTATGTCATTTCCCCTGCTAGGAATTATTTTGGGAGAGGGGAAAGTACAGACCTTTAGTTTGCAACTTCCCACTCTCCCCTGCTCCTTATGCTTCCCCCAGACTGTGGGAATTCCAGTTTGAGGAAAGAATGGGCTACTCCAGTCCTCTTTTTCCCAAGGGATGGGAGCAACAGACAAAGCTCCCTTCCTGCTTGTGAGAAGCAAGTAAAGGGCTCACCGTGCTGCTCCCTGTGTTCTGCTTCCACTGCCTGAGAGCTGGGTAGAGTGAGCAGAAGGGCACAAACCCCACCCACTTCTAAAATTGGGAACTCTGGTGTGAGAAGCAGTCAGGAACCAGATAGAGATGCTCCTCCCCTCTATGTAAGTGGGACAGGTGGGAGCAGAAGCTCTATGTGCCTTCATTAAAGTGACCTGGTCTCTAGATCCTGTCCCCAGGAAGACTGAAGGCAGGGAAAAGTCTGTAGATGTTCAGTATCCTGGGAAAAACTCTCCAGGGAGCAATTTCTACTTGGCTGTTGTCAGGTTATTTTTCTCCTGGAGTGGCCATTTTTGTTCTGGAAGAAAACATTTGAACATATGCATGTTTCTGGTTTCAACCAGGAGACTGGCAATTCTCTTGGTAAAAACTCAACACCTGTACATGGCCATACTCCAGTATCCTTGTACAAGTTATTTCAGAGGAATCTGAATATTGTATATTTGTATGAATACACTATCTTTCTATTTTTATTCTAAATTCAATAGATTATTAAATATTAAAGTATAAAAGGAAATGAACATACACTGTCAATTAGTACTGTATTTATTCAGTCTTAAGGAAATATATAAGGATGTATCACTTAGGAATACTTCCAAAAACTCAAAGTACTCCTACTAAGGCTTTTATTTCTTGCCAGAAAACATGTGAAAAGATTAAAAACAACAAATGGTATTTTTCTGCTTGTTTTTCAATACTAGAACAACCCAACAAGTGTTTTTTATAACTACAGGGTGTTTGGTGCCAGTTACCAGTGTTCAGTTGCCATCCTACATCCCCATAACAGATTGCAACACATCTACAATTAATTAGGAGAAGAGGTTGCTTGCTACTAGCATTAGACTCCAAGATCTTCACTTATCAAAGCAAGAGTTCCATCATTGATCTACAAAGAGATCTATATTACTTTAGGCCAGCAGGCTCTGTATGATCCTTAACCCAGATTTTGTGAAAATCTATTTCATTTTGCACCGTGTAATGACAAACTCCTCTATCAAGACCAATCGGATATACCTTTAAGTATGAGCAGCAGCTAAAAATAAAGGCTAAATAGAACATAAGAGTCCATGGAGTTTATTATTTCTTACTTAGATGGTTGCTCGCATTCTAAATCTGTCATTTGTAAAAGTTTCCAAGAACAGTTTTTAAAAGAAAAAAGTTATAGAGTACAGCTAGATGCCAAATGGAATATGGTGATGACGCTTCTGCAATTTCAAAAAAACTTTCAAGCAAAATGCCAAGTTACTATTATCACTTTCAACTTCTGTATTCTCTTCCATTCAGGAATCTGCAGTTACTTTACAAAAGCCTTGTCACGTAGGTAAGATCCCAAAACTGAGAGCGAAAAAAGATTGTGTGACTTACGTACTATAACAGACATTCTGTGGCAGAACTGGAAATAAAACCCAGGAAATGACTTCTAAGCTGCTACCATAAGGCTGTTACTATGTTATCTTTTCTTGCCTCGTTTATCCTCTTTTTCAGTATGTTTTTTACTTCCAAAACAGAAATTTTTATCAAGTTTTATCCAGTATTTTTCTTAGTAACTTCCTATGCAACTTTTCAACTTGACACTGCTATAATTTATTAGGAAATGTTTAAGTTTAATGACAAAAAGACAAATTGTAAATCATGGAAGGAGATGATAAGATTATTTAGCATAATACAGGCGGCTGCAGATGTCTTTTTATGTTTTTGTAGTTGATGATGTACTTTCTGATGGATGTTGTACTCTTGAAATTAAATCAAGTAGCATGATTTAAAATGAATGTATTTTCTGATGAGAAAAATGAAAACTGAAAAAACCCTATTAAAAGTTCCAAAGAGTTACTTACTGTTGTCATAATTCTCCATTAATGTCATTTTGAAAATGCTGTAGATTTTCCAGTAGGATCAGGGTGTTTTTGTAGCTGTGATGGTCCAGGAAACATGTGAGAATCAAAGTTTTTTTATGCTATCTTTTACTAGAACAGCTGCAAAGGTGGGAGAAAAAAAGTTACACAAGCTTACAGGCAGAAAGGGCTCTTCATCAGGTCTGGGAAAAAAAGCTGGTACAGCCTAAGCTACATACCAGATGAAACAGGAACTTGTGTTTAATTCCATATTTAAATGAAAATAGGCACTTAGATTTTCCATTTAGTTCATTTTGTCACAGCAAACTTTGAAACTTCCCAAAAACTTTTTGTATCTTCTGAAGTGATATATACTGTCAACCCTGTAAGCTAAAGCTCTCTATTTGTTTATCCTGAGCCATTTTCCAGTAGTCTTCAGTTTGGGTAAGACTTGACTTGATATCAATGGGAACATCAGTGGAGTTCTGCCTCAGTGAAAGCCTGAAGGCTGTGGCCCAGAGTAGATATAGTTTGGCAGTGCAAAATTATCCACATTTTCTTATCTATAAGCCTGTCCTAAAGGCAACATTTTGAAGTATAAAATAGAACTTCAGTTTCCCTATTCATTCAATCATAATTTGTCTTGTGAGGCCACCAAGAAGGGTATCCATTCAAGACAGTTGTGTTGGTACCCATGTGTTATTGACCAAAGATGTTCAATTCAACCCTGCAGAGGATTAAATTGCAGCCCCAAGGCTCCTTCCCAGGCCTTACACTCCCCTGTGCTCCATCTGTTGCCAGTGCTGAAGAGGCCTCCAGGCTCCCCCTCCCTCCTCTGACTTCAGGCCTGTGCCCCTGGAGGTGGGGCAGGATGGCATGGTCCATGGGGTCCAGGGAGGCCTCAGCACAGTATTAAGGGAAGAGGGGTAATGGCCTGGATCAGCGGAGGAGGAACCCATGCATTGCAGTACAGTTGGGATGGGGGGGGGGGTGCTGTGTGGCATGTGACCACTCTGAAATTGGACAGCCCTGGTGTAGACATTATCGACTGCAAAACTCATCAGAAGCCACCAGACTAAGACAAACTGATTTTCAAACACCCTTAGTAAAATTTGAAGTAATACATGAAATGGTTAGGGTTGTATAGTTCATTTCCAGTCCTCAGAACTACCTATTCTGTGGACATTAAGTCATTACACACAGAAAAAGAGAACGACAAAAAAATTCTCAGTAAGGTTTATTTTGTATATTGCCCAGAGATGAACATGTTACTTGCCTAACATTCCATATGTTCCTTTCTTTAGCCAGGAGATTTTTTTCCTAACTTTTTATAAAGCCATGGCCATGGACTGAAGGAATAAGGGAGCCAGAGAATAAACAGTTTGACCTCCGACAAAAGTCAGAATTTTTTTAAATAATCATTTTCATCTTAAAAAGACTGAATTGTATTATGATGTAGCAAAAAAATGAGCGGAGTATTTTGTAGGTTTCAGATTTGTCATTTTAATACTCATGAGAGATGCTTGTGTTCAGCCAAAGAGCTTTTATTTTTTCCTACCCTATCCCAGCCCCATATTCTATGCAGACATCATGGCATCAAATGCAGAGACTTACACCACCAATCAGTTTAATCTCTTGTTTGATTTTTACACAATAATTTCTGGAGTACAGGAACAGAATTTCAGGCTCAGTGCTATAAAAACAGTACTGAAGGACGCTACACAAGTGTTGGAAAAAAACTCCATTAGAAACGCTTTACTGAACTGGGCCATATAACACTCTTGTGTGCAAAGGAAGAAAGAAGGTAGCAAAATAAGGCAACATTCCAGTGACTCAAAGGCCAGGCGTATACACTAAATGGCTTAAGGCAGCAATGTTGGAAAGGAAATGCTCTCAGAGCCTGAATGTGTATACACTAGATGCTCTTGCAATCCCCGCTTTAGAGTGGAGAGCCCTGGGCACCACTGAAGTTAGATTCATGTCCATGGGGCTGACACTGAAAATACCGCTGTTCAGTTCCCTCAGTTTTATTTAATAATTCAAAGAATGTTCTTAATAGTTAATATATTAATTTGCTGCCTATGGGATTCTTGCATGCTGCTCCTGTGACACCTACTGTTGAGAAGAAGGACAGTATAGAAGTCAGGTCTGAGATCCTCCGTATTTAAGATGCTGAGGTGATCAGGTTAGTGTAGCTAAGGAGAATCCACATATTCTAGACACTGAGCTCTGCCAAGACTATTTACATTAAGTTATGGGAGAATAGAATCTCTAATTATAAAACACTATTTTAAAAAAATTTGAAAGCGCAAACACATGTTAAAATCAAGAGTTCTAACAGAGAAATGGCTGTGGCATTTCTAATGAACTTTTGAGGCATCAGGGCTGGGAGTGTGGGGGAAGAAGCACCTAAAATAAATGCTTAAACAGAGTAACACCATGTTATGCCTTGTTACATTATGCTGAGTATGTTATACGGTCATGAAAGGTATTTGGCTAATACTTTTGGGATATATGTGAGTTTCTTTGCATAATACATGTGCAAGTGCACAGACACACATATTTCATCCATATGAATATTCAGTATGGATACTTCAGTATTCTTCCCACCATCTGATTTAACATTTTCCCCATGACAGTTTTCTAATCATTATTAATGTGCATAGTTTTCCTAAGGGTTTTCAAAGTCGGTTTTCCTGTGATCCATAAAACTATGTGCCACCTCAGCCAAAATTCAAACTAGTTTCCTTAGGTACATGACTGGATTTCTGCAATGTCAATGCACCTATTTTTCTTCAGTACCCTGGTCTTCAAGCTTTGTTTTAGAGTCTTTCAAAAACAATATATGTTTGCACTGAAGTGGAAGCAAAAGAGAAGGATTTTTTGTATGATACTTCTGTCATCAATTTCAAAAGATTAACTTGTTTTAAATAAATCATATAATTAAGCTGTCTAACTCTTCACTGCAAGATATTACCTGATGGAAAATTCCAAATAGGATTAGACATTTTTTGTAGATAATATGAACATCCACAATAACATTAGGTATGACTTTTTTATAACAGATAAAAACCTTCATGCTTCAGGGCATTTACCAGCCACTTACTGATTAGGCTTGGAAAGACCTTATTCCTCAGAACAGGTTTTTCCATAATTGGATCCTGTGGTTTCCTTTGCATTTTTCACTGAAGCATTAAGGACTAGCCACTGTCAAAGACAGGGTACTGATTTAGATGGATTATTGGCCAGTGATCGTTTGGCAGTTGCGTGGTCCCATTGTAATGGGGCACAGCTTTTAGATATTATTTGATTATTTATTCTGAGAAACGGGTGAGGAGATATTCGGTCGTTTTGATCCTGCCTTCTGCCTTACAACATGAAAGAGCTCAAAGGCTACCTTCCACCATTATATAAAGGCTTCATTTACATTTCTCTGGAAAATGGAGGTAGTAAGCCTCCAGTTCTATCTAACTGGAATTTCAGATTAATACTTCGGAAAACAGATTGGGAAAACTTGTTTCTGAATATCAACATACTAATTCAATTGTTGGATTGAATGGTTTTGGATAAAGCACATAAGCACATTACTAAAGAACCCACCCCCCTATGTTCTCAATAAGAGAAAATTTTAATTAAAACAACAAGAAAATGACAAATGAAAATGTTCTTCATGTTTTCTTTTAATTTCTCTGACCAGCTGCACTCTCAGCTTGATACACCACCTACTCTCTCAGCAAGAGCAATGTTACACACTGAGTTAGCCTACTGTAACAGATCTCTATGGCCACATAGGACTTTGCTGATATCACTGTGACTAATCAGAATATCATGGTAGCAGTGGAAATAAAGTTGATAGGGAAAAGAAAACGTGCATAGGGAGCTTGGAGAAGCAGGGAAAGAGGGAGATAGAGTTTAGAGAAACTTCTAAGATAAACTGAGGTGCCATTTTTGGGAATGGGGAAACAGAATGTTTGGAGACAAAGCACAGGGGTAGAAGGCAGAACAAGTGAATGAGACTAAGAGATAAGCAAGGAATGAGAGCAAAAACAAGAGAAGGCTTGAAATCCAAACTTCTCCTCCAAAGAATTTGTTCCCCCATCACTGTTGTTCTCCCATCACTGTTCCTTGATCACCAGTGGAGAAGAAAGAGCTGCCCAGTCCCAGATCCCATGAGACAAAGGTCTCAAAAGCACTGCTCTATTCCCTAGAAGCCTGGCTCCCATAAAGCTGCACTGACCATTTCCTACAGCCAGCAGCAGGCCTCACCTTGAAAAGGAAATAGAGGGGAAGCCTATTAATGTAATGGGGGTAGGATGAGTCTAATACTGTCAGTAGTGTAATTAGGGGAAGGGAAAGTGGGGAACCAGCCCTGAGCACTGACTTAGAGGGGCATCAATATAGCCCCCTACCCATAGAAGTCTTTGCGGCAGGAGGTGCAGCTCGGCACAACCTGGCCATAGGACCTAGGCAAGCACAGACCCCATACCCAGCGGTTTATCTGGGGGGCAGAGATTGGAATGATCCCTCCCCCACCCTTCCATCCCTGAGAGGCTTTATCATGAGAGGCATAGCCCTGTGCCTGGGGGGGATGTGGAAGAAGGGAGAGAACAGGACATGAGGCAACTCTAGTCTGCACTGCTGAAGAAGAAGCCACAACAGTAGCAGCAGTCATCCCTGGAGAAGGCCATTAGGCAAGACTCCACTCCCCCTTATCCTCCCCTTCACTCCACCTCCAGTGGTTAAAATAATCTCCTCTTCCATGTCTCCCCATGCCAGGGGCAGTGAAAGGGTAACCTTTCTCTATAGATCCATGGGACAACTTATGGTGTGCTGTTAATACTATTGGAAGAGTTTTAAGTTATGCCTCTATGATCTTTCTCTTCATAATCTCTGGGGTCATAAGCAAACAGAAATGTCCTAGAAAGGCTCATAGGGAGATAAAAAGGGGGAAGTGCAGTGGGGGCACCACTTACTGCTTCAACACAGCCATCTTCAGCTGGGCTTTGCATCATTGTCCCTTCATAAGGGGATGGGACCATTGGCTAAAAGGGGCAAAAATGCAATTTGAGCAACTAGTTTTTGCTCAGTTGCTTAACAAATGCACACTTGCTTAGCTAAGAGGTTTGAGGGAGCATCTACTCTACTACATACCTCTGAAAAGTGATCATACATAAAATTATATACTGTGAAATCTTCTAGTGGGCATGTGCGATATGTGATGTTCATCTCTTGAATTTTGTTAACTGCACACAAAACTCTAGGTATATCCATATGCAGAGTCCTCAATGGCTGCTGTCAAGTTAAATTTCAAGTTTCAAAGACATGTCAAACAGAATTTTTCAGTTCCTACAAATGAAACAGCATAGAAGGCATTTAATACTTAAGCCCCCCCCCTCCCCCAAGTTAATCTTTTGGCAGAGTTCAAGACTGAGATATTTTAACCCAAAGAGATAACATCTTTGGTAACTGAGCAACAGAAAGAAAACATAAGAATATAAATGAAAATGCTCAGTACTTCTCAGTGCAGCCAAGTATACCCTGTAATGTTGCAAACCAGTTTTGCAACTTTCATTCAAAAGACACTTGGCCAATTAAGTTAATTGTTAAGGTGACAATGTGCAATCCAGCAGATTTTATCATATTATACAACTTTTTTTCCTGTACCACTGGATGATTAGACAACTGGTGTCATGCTGATTATAATCACCTCAGTATTATTTTTTGCTCCCCCACATCCTTGATTTTCACTACTTTTGTTATCTTGCCCTCAAATCTACATCTTAAGCTCTTTTAAGCAGCATCTGTCTTTTGTTCATAAGTCTGGAGAACATTTAGCACAAAAGGCTGTTGCTTCTAGGCACAACTGCAATAAAATTAAATAAGTATAGCACCAATTCACATACAATATAAATGCATGATATTCAGGACACTGAGAAAGAGATAGAGGAAGGGAGATACTGCTACCTATCCAGTTCCCTTAGTAACTTGTTTAGACTCTTCACTGACTTTCACAGTGCTATTAAGGCTGATACAGTTAAGAGGGTTACTCACTACATGGGAGAGTTCCTGCTAGAGCCCAAGTTATTTAAACTGCCTACATCTTACCCAGGTATTACAAGCAAAGATGAGTCCAAGCCATAACATTCAGGAATGTTTGATCTCAGGGGGTGTGCTACACGAACACGCATGTGCCTCTTGCCCCACCTCAAACCCCTTTGAGAGGGGCAACAGGCACGTGCGGGAACAAAAAAATGTTCCCTGCCCTGCAAACTTGCAACCACAGGCTGGGTTCTCCATAGAGATGCTCTGGCTGCCAGAGCATCTCTGTGGTTGGCCCCAAGCCCTGGTGCTGAAACACACAGCTCCAATGCCGGCGAGTCAGGGGTCAGGGGGTTGGAGGAGGGGGGA
>NW_017728918.1:57281690-57283314 GCF_001723895.1 Crocodylus porosus | reverse complement strand
TACCTGGCTGGAATCTTATGACCCCTCCCACCCCCAGTGCTCCTTCCTGCCCATGGCAGGAGGTCAGACTAGATGATCTGTCTAGGTCCCTTCTGACTCATTGATTCTATGATTCTATGATTCTACGAACCCCCTGTTGGGGGGGAGGGTGTAGCCCTTGTGTGGGGGTCATCACCTTGTGGAAGGGCAGCAAAATACGTATTCCTGAAACCTGTATTTAGAGTTCACTTAATTATTATGATCAGAGACTTGGTTTAACACTGTAGATATATCAGTATAACATTGTCCAACTGATCGCTGTCTCTGTCTCTGTCTCTCTCTTTATAGTGGTCTTTTGTTTTACCCATGGAGGAACATTGATTTGGGGGTATTTTACAGTATGACTTTGGGATTTTTTTTTATCAAGGATTTTTCAGTTTTCCAATAGGGAACACCAGAATTCCTGCTAGGGAGGCCAGTGCCAGGACCCTGCTTGCTCAGAGCTGGTACCTTGGACCCATGAGTTGTCCAGCTAGTTGAAGTCTCCCAGCTAGCTGAAGCCTCCCATGATGGCCATAAACTGAGAGCATGCAGCCTCAGCCAGTTCCCTGGTGAATTCTTGGTCAAGCACTTGTTCCTGGTTTGGGGGTCTGTAGTAGACTTCTACCATTTTTCCCCTCGTAGTCTAACCCAAAGGGTCTCCAGTCATCCTCCTTGGGTACCAACCTCAGCTTGTAGGGATGTGTAGCTCTCGTTCACATAGAGAGCTACACCACTGCCCCTTTTTTGGCACAATCTCTCCTGTATAGGGTATAGCCATTTATACTGGTAGTCCAGTCATAGGAGGAGTCCCACCAAGGTCTCCGTGATACCTATGAGATCATAGTAATTTATGTTTAGCAGAAGGACCAGCTCCTCCTGTTTATTCCCCAAACTCCTAGCATTAGTGTACAGGCACGTAAGTGTGCCATTGGAGGCCCTAGGTTTCCTTGTACTCATGGAGAAGCTCTGTTCCTGGGCTGGGGTAGGAGTGGGTTCCCTTGAGCATCCTAACCTGCTGGTTTTGCAGTGGATGGTTGGTGAGCTTTCTCTGATGGTTGCCTGCCCATCCCCCGGTGAGCTTAGTTTAAAGCCCAGTTGTGCAAGGACAAGCCACTGGATAAACAGAGGGGCATTCTCAGGCCTATATGAGAACTAGATAAGGACAAAGTTCATCCTCCTAACACATTTGGATGATTTATGATTTAAATGTGTTTTGTTGGGATAGAAAATAATGTTTTTTCTATTAAAAAGCCATATCTGAGAGCATAAAAATAACATATTTTGAGATACCACAGCATACCCCTCTGCACTTAAATACTCAGAGACTTAGTCATCAGAGAGACAGGTAAGATTTATTACTATCATAGCCTGAATAGATGATTGGCAAATTTCTTCAAAACCAATAAACAAAAATATGGAAATTAAAATGTACAAAAATCCAGTTCTTTTTTCAATGCTTAGTGTAGCTCTAGTTATTTCTTATGACCAGGGATCCTGCTTTCCTCTGATTAAAAAATCACTAATTCTCTGATTAAAATGGAAGGCCAGTGTGTGTGTGTGTGTGTGTGTGTGTGTGTGTGTGTGTGTGTGTGTGTGTGTGTGT
>NW_017728918.1:57269368-57281590 GCF_001723895.1 Crocodylus porosus | reverse complement strand
TGTGTGTGTGTGTGTGTGTGTGTGTACCAGTTGAATAAAATGTTTTTGTGATGTTTTTACAATTTTAAAGATATTTGGAAGCCTACCAGTGCCTCAATCATTATAATAAAATATATACTAAATACCTATAAATTTTTATATTTAATGTAGGATTTTTTATTGTGGAAAATTAGAGCCCCCCTGTCCCCTTTGCTCACCAAGATGCAGGTCCAGGCCCCTCACCCCCAAGCCACATCCCTCCAGCCCTACTGGTGCCCCTCACTCCCCAGCCACAGCCTCCTGGGCCTGCCAGTACCCCTCACAGCCCCCACAGCTCCCCCCAGCATTGCTGGTGCCCCTCACTCCCCCCCCCACAACCTCCTGCCCCTGCTGGTGCCCCTCACTTCTCCCACAGCCCCACAGCCCTGCTGGTGCCCCTCACCCACAGCTCCCTGCCCCCCCAGCTCTGCCGGAGGAGGCCCCCCGCTGCAGGGCTATGGGGCCAGGGACCCAGGTCCACAGCCCCCTGCCCCTCGCAGCAGCACGTAAGCCCTGGCTGCTGCCTGCAGGAGGCAGCACCTGCTGCAGTAACGCAGAGCACAGAGCCCAGCTCCCCTCCTCCCCACCCTCACTGCGTGCCCACTGTGGGCTCATACAGGGTTGGGGGGCAGCTTCCTGCCACTGTGCTCACTTCTTGGGGGGAGGGAAGGGACCGACGTCCACCAGATCTGAGTCTGGGGCAGGTGTAGGCTGCCTGCTGCAGGCTCAGGCTCCCCGCCCTGCTACCTTCCCCCAGGGCCTCTGCAGCCTAGCAGATGTGAACTGGCACTTCAGGGCAAAGCAGAGCAAAGCATGGAAGCTTCTTGCCACTGTGAGCCATGCGCTGCCATGGCAAGGCTTCCCTTGCCCACACAGCAGCATCAAGGGGCACAACCCCATGTGGCTGTCCCTACTGCTGCAGAAAAAACCCAGATCCATGCTTATGACAACAAGCCCCGTGATCTATTTGCACTTGGACATATACAAAGTCAGCCAAATACAGTTCCAGCTCATAAGCATTTGCCATTTGAATAAAACTCGAATCCAGCAAACCATTTAATCACATGGCTAACTGTGAGTACATGGATTGTTTTTTCTTCAGAGGGACAGCTCATGCACGTAAAATTTAGCTTATACCAAAGTGTTCTGATAGATCAGGGTTTAACACAGATTATTATAAAACATGCCTGTTACTTTTTTGTTGGGATGGTCTTAGTTTGTGACTGGGAACAGCTCTTGCAGATTGCCTACAAATGGAGACATTTTTATGTTATTTTTGTAATTGGCAATTATAAAAGTCTCCATGGATATGAGCAATTTTTGCCTATGAGCCTCAAAGATCACTCAGGGAGTTTGAATTCATAGAAATCTATTGTAAGGAGAGGGTTAGGAAACCCTAGCCAACATAGATAACCATATCTGGGAGAGAAGGTATACACTTCGCAGAGATGAACCCAAGCTACCAAATACAGAGCCAGATTTTTCAACGCCTTCAAGCCCAGTAGTGCTTGGATCGGAGGATTAAGATAATCTCTTCAGAGAGAAAATGCCCAGAATTGAAACATCCTCAATGGGGAGTTCCAGATCTAGGATAGGAGCTAGCACTATTTTTTCCTGTTGTTTCATGTGATAGATTACAAATTTTTAAAGTTTCCAGCTTTTCTACAAGCTGATCAAGATCTCTTTCACAATGTCATTACACACTTATAATAAAAAAAAAGCAGAGAGGTCACAGATGCAATTGATAGCACATGCCATAGTAATAGGATATGTAACTAGAGCTTAGGGCCAGTATAACTGGCCAGGCAGCACAGGTGGCTGCCTATGGTGGCAAATTGAAGGGGGAGGCAAAAATGATGTGCACACAGCTCCTTGCACCTGCCTTGCATATGCTCTTTCAGGGCTACCTCTGGAGTCTGGCCATGTGCAGAAGCAAACAAGCTGGTTCAGCCCTGCCATGCCCTGTCTGGTGCCCACCTTTGCAAAGTCCCAGGTGTGTTACAAGGGAGGGCAACAAAATTTAATTTGCCTAGGGCAGCTAAATGCCACTCTTACTGGAACTGTACAAACTCAGACACTTCTGAGATGGACTAGCTTTCCTCTTATAAACTTGCACCACTGAGTATTTTGCTTTGAGTTATCAGACTTATTCAATCCCAGTTACATGGGCTTTCAGTCAAAAGCATGAATCTCTCTCTATGCAGTTTTTGCCACCAGACCTTACCCAAAGCTTAATCATGGGTCAGTGAAATGTCTGCAAACATTTTATTGAGCCATGGTTAAAGTGTAGGTTTATTACAAGAATTTCCCTGGAGTGCTGCTCTTAGTTCATTGGCACCAACTTATTTAGGGAGACTGCTTGGCCTATGCCTTAAGAGCTGCCTTTAATTAGATGCAAAATATCCCATAAGACATTTCAATTGAAAATGGCTATGAAAGATTTGATCAGATAAACACTGAAATTTACCTGAATACTTACATAGCAGGTATCACATAGTGTGAGGGGAAAGCCTTCAAAAAGTTTCTCTGTTCTATAATTTTTCCCTGTAATTGGCCTTAGGGCACCATTCTTTCCAAAATCTACTTATACCTGTACCACTTGTTAACTAGTTAATCTTTCTCTGTGTGTTCTGCAGCAGAGTTGAACCCTTGGTCTCTCTCATGTCCACATAATCTAGAGAGATTTAATCAATTGCTACCCACACTGCCATGCCTTGCAATGTAATCACATCAGTTTTATCGGAACAACTTCTCTCAAACTTCTCCTTCAGCCACACCTTGTACATGCCCAGTCCTGCTAATCAATGTTGTAGCTAAAGGCATAATCTACTAGAGCTAGAGCTGCTGAGAAATGTTTAATCAAATTATCTGATGGCAAAAAACCCCAAAACATTTCACTGAAAAAACTACTTAGAACAATTCAGATTTAACAAAGAGTCCTATACAATGTTTCAGAATGAATAGATTTTATTTCAGAAATGCTTTAGTTCAGAAAATGTTGGGATAGTTTCAACATTTTAATTGTTTTTAATCTACTGTAGCCTCTTAATATTGAATTATTGAGATGGCAATTTAGTACACTAATATACACTAATATACACCAATGTATTACTGACATATTAAAGAAAAAATATTTAATTGTAGTACCAAAGTAACGGCAGCTACTTAATTCTGATTGAAACATTTCTCCTTTTCTGCATTAGAGTGCCTCCTGCTTGTTGTGGTGAAAACAGCATCTAATTAATTGTCAAATTTTCATCATCACACAAACAGAAGATACTGATTTAGAACAGAAGATGTTTCAATCAGTACGCCTACTTCATCTGTTATGTTGGCAGTGCACTACCACTCCTGACATATAAAATAATTCAGAAATAATACATATAAAATGAAACACAATACATGACATTCAAAAGAATCTTAAAATTCCAAACAAAACCTGATTTTCTTGGAATCTCTCTTTCACAAGAATATTTAGAATTTAGGCCCAAACTGGGACAGAAGCAAATGTCAGAATGGCCAGACGCCCTGTTCAATGGAACTTTTCACAATTTGACCAGCCCCAAAATCTAATGCTGTGTTACTTCACTCTGGGCTTCATTCTACACTCTTCTCTTCACTCAACATGAGATGCTACATGCATAGTACTATGGTGCTATAGTGCTACAGTGTCCAGCGTTACGGTGCTTATAGTGCTATAAGATGCTACGGTGACTTAGATCATCACTACGGTGGTCCCCAACCGCCTCACCATTTTAGTTGCTCCCCTGCTGGACCATCTCCAATTTGTCTATATCCTTTCTGTAGTGGGTCAGCCCAAAACTGAACACAGTACTCCAGACGTAGCCCCTAACCAGTGCTGAATAGAGGGAAATAATCACTTCCCTTGCCCTGCTGGCAACATTCCTGCCATTTCAGTTCAGTATACCGTTAGCCTTCTTCACAAGGGCATACTGTTGTTGACTCATATTCAGCTTACTGTCCACTGTAGCCCCCTGGTCCTTTTCTGCAGAGCTGCTGCCCAGCCAGTCAGCCCCCCGCCTGTACTTGTGCATGGGATTGTTCCATCCTCAGTGCAGGACTATGCACTTGTTGAACCTCATAAAATTTCTTTTGGCCCAATCCTCCAAGCTAGTACTTGCTTTAGTACCTGCTTTATTTCTTTGATATGTCAGTAGTATATTAGTATACTACGTTGCCATCTCATCAAATAATGTAAACAAAATATTAAGAGGCTATTAGTAGATTTAAACAAAATTTTAAAATGCTAAAACAATCCCAACATTTTCAAAACTAAAGCATTTCTAAAATTATATCTATTCATTTGAAATACTTTATGGGACTTTTTGTTAAATCTGAGTTGTTTATTTCAGTGAAATATTTTGGGGGGTATTTTTTGCCATCAGATAATTTAGGAAGTACTAAATGACTGTGCAGTACCAAATGTGCAGTTAAGGACATGTGTAGATACACCCTCTGTGCTCCATTTCATTTTTGAGACGTCTCTCCTCTCCCCAGAACAATAAATCTTTAACAATCAGACAGTTGCTTTTACTGTTCATGTAGAAGACTAGAAGGACTTATATGAAGTCTCCTTTATGCTTCTTAAAATAGATTATAAATGGAAAAGTGGATCTCTTCAATTGCATAGCTGCTGAGGCAGAATTTACAGACTTATTCTTGGACATATAACATACTGATCAATTGATTGTTTCCATATTGATTGAGCAATATTGTTAATGGGTCAATAGATAATATAGCAAAACAGGGAACAAAAATAATGAGATATCACAAACTAAAAAAGACAGCAGAGAAGGTGATCAAGAAGAAGTGTTCATACATAAATCTTAAAATCCATTTGTATAGCATTTAACAGTAATATGAAAAAGGAGAGTTATTTAGATCACAATATTTGCAGTAAATTGACATTGTGGCAGTATTATAGCCATATTATGGTGAAATAGTGTGTATAACTCTACAGACCTGGTTTTAAAAGAGGGTTTGCTGAGAATTAATAGAAACAGTAGACAGCAACATGATTTGGTTAAGGGTTTGAGGTGCATGTTATAGCAAGATACTTGTAATACTTGCCCACAGAAAAAAATATCAGTATAGTATACAAGAAGCTGAAAAGGTACAATTAATTTGAAACTAATATGCTCTGAGAAAGAAAGTAATTTGGAAACAAGAATGCATATGTATGTGGCTCTCTGTATACATATGGATGGTTAATTTATAGTGTAAGCAGGTAAATTTTTTTTTTACCTAACAAAGTTTACTCACAGCAATAGAAGTTCATTCTGTAAGATGCCTTGTTAAAAGTGAGTTGGAGACTGATTTAGGGGAGATGGAGACTTACTTAGCAAAAGACAAATGGAACAGAGCAGGCAGTTACTGAAGTTGATAGATTAAGGTGGACATATACTGCTCCCCAGTTAAATACTAAATGATGTGCAGGCCTCTTTCAGTCTCTTGATAATGTTTCAGATCACTGTCTTATCTGACTCTTTCATTTCATAGGCTAAAGCTGAATGTTTATATGCAACAGGCAAAGATAAACATGGGACCCAGCAAGAAGAGTCCCAGGTGACGCATCCTACAGGCGAGTCAATGCTGTTGCTCAGTTGCTTTAGTAATGTCTGTTCAGATAAAGCATTCATAAATGAATCCAGCACAGGTGAGGTAGATTTAATACAATTTAAAATGAGAAAAACAGCAAGAAACAATAGCTGATAAATGCCCCAGGCCAGATTCTATTTCACTGATTAGGCACCTAGCTGTAATCCATTTCTACCTTGCTTGACTCCCTGAAAAATCAATGAATGAAAAGAAGTGGATGCATCTTCCTCATTATTGGTGCATTTTTGTGACTTATTGTTAAGGCTAAGGCAAAAATAAGCATATTGGATGCCTGTACATGAGTGTGGAGGCTGCTCTGACATGCTGTAAATGAGCTCCTGTGCTCCTGCAGCTTCCTGTGTCTTGTGTATCAGCAGTCCCATGGGCAGCAGGGGTCCTTGAAGTAAAGCTCATTTGACAAGCTTTAGTTCAAGCATCCCCACCACCCTTTTTAAGCATGGCGACACTGATACACGAGATGCTGTGGTGCTCTAATTGAAGCCACCCCAACACCCCTGGAGCATGTGTAAAAGTGCCCATTAATGCCTTTTACTGACATAAAGAGGGTGGAACAGGATTATACTTAGACACTGTATAGGATCAAGACCCCAGCTGTAACTTTTACAATAGAAGTCCCCTCATCATCTCAGCCTTATGCCCAATTTCCAGTGTGCATAACTAAATTCTTCAGTTATGGCTGTATTTAAATTGTGGCATTATCCTGGGTTGAGGGAACCTGAGAGGGGAATCACAGGTGCAGGAACAAAAGGAAGGAAATATAGGTATTGGGAAGACACCACCTGGCAGAAATGGTAGTCACAGAAGATGGGTAGTGACATAGGATCATAGGAAAGTAGAGCTGGAGGGGGTCTTGTGAGATCATATAGTCCAGCCTCCTCCTCTGGGAAAGAGCCCCTCCAACCATCCTAGTCAACAGTCTGTCTAAATTTCTCTTGACAATTTCCAGGCATGGAAATTCCACAGCCTCTCGAAGTAGCCTGTTCCAGTGCTTAACCACCATAATAAGAAAGTTCCTCTTAATCTCCAGTATAAATCTTTTCTGCTTACATACGAGGTCATTGCTCCTAGTCCTGTCATCTGCAGCGAAAGAGAAAAGTCAAGCTCTATCCTTTTACTAGTTGTGCTCCAGGTATTTGAAAACTGTTATTAAATCTTCCATTGGTCTTCTCTTCTTCAAATGAAATAATCCTAGTTCTTTTAGCCTTTCCTTATAAGTCATGGACTATCCGGCTGTCCACTGGCCTCTTTCCAGTTCATAAACATCTTTCTTTAAGAGTGGGAAGCATAGAAGCCATACCTTGCCCTATTATGTGCCTTCACAATTTTAAGTAGGTCAAAAGCAAGAGTTTAAAGTGAATAAATAATTATTTTTTTTTCAAAACTCTGTAAATTCTTCCTCCTCCTCCTGCCAGTCAAGTCAATTTTACAAAGTGGCACAGTCATGAATGTGGGACAGAATCCTTGGCTACTCTAAAATGATTTTGGAGCTCTTGCAGCTTACGTTTGCTGAAGGTTTGCCCTTCTGACATTATTCACTGCTGTCTCTCCCTCACCTTGCCCATCCCAGCACAAGAGACATGAAGATAAAATTCAGGGCAATGGGAAATCCAGACAGCAGAGTAAATATTTTCTCCTCAATAATTATAATAAATTGACTTATTGTGGGTACATTATAGTCATGGTGGAGAAGCTGGCATTAATTTAAGACAAAATGTAATGTAATTCCTGATGGCCACCATTTTGTTTATTGATACATTGTGTTATTATTTAATCAAATTCCAAAAATCTCTTGAAGTTTCCAAACTTATAAGAACTGGTTTTAAAGAAGAGAGTGATCATTAGTCCATCATTGGTAGCAGACACCTACATCTTACATACAATCATTTAATTTAGATTCAGAATCCAGCAATAGCACCTGAAGAGAGGGTTTAAAAAAACCCTCAGAGATAGAGAACACAACTAACTTGACAACTATTCTTCAGCTGGAAGCCATTAGCAAACAGCAAGAACACAGAGAGCTAATCTAAACTAGGAGAGCTAGCTGTGGGAGTAGTTACTCTGTACTGGCAGTACTGAGGGCTGTTGTTAGTCCATGTGTGGTTTGTAGATCTGTCCATTATTGTGGCCTTGGGCACCTTTGTATTTGTGAAAGAATCCAAAAATATATATTGATATTATACTTGTGGATATCCAGTGGTTTTAAAAATCACTTGATGTACACAATGTAAGTCTTTTAATTACAAGACCACAGTGGTGGTTGCAACGTAATGAATATGCAACAAAAATAAAAGTGTGCCACTGAATAACAAAACCATAGAAACGTTAGTGAACTGTAACTTCATATTCCTCACATCAAAGTAAGCCACTTGTCAGCAAAGCAGAGCTCTTAGAATAGCAGACTGATGCTTTATTAGAGGGACTGCAGTCAAACAGACAGAATATGACAGCCTGTTCAAAAGATGACCTAATGAACAGAATTTAAAAATGACTGTTACAATGGGAATCTTTTTAAACCTGTTCTAATTGCCTTATATCCCATCATGCTTACATCCTTTAATTATGTTAATAGCACACCTTTAAACCAGGATTCTCTTACATGTTAGACACAACTCTGTGCTACTGCCACAGTTTCTCATTAAATGATGGTCAGAGGGATCAAAGAGAACAGATTGTATTGGTGAATCTGGGGAATTTCAGACATCAAACCAGGAGCCTCTGACATGCAGCACAAAAATTTGTTTCCTTGGGGTTAATTCAGATTAACTGGCACTTTGTAGCCCATCGCTGACTTGTTACATCACAGCAACATCCTACACATATTAATTGTCAGCAGATTCTGCACCCACTACTGCAGTTTTAAAAAGTATCCTATGGGATGTGTATTCTGCAGAGTTAGGGTGACAAAAGACATCTAACAAAAATAAACTTGTGCTTCTGTCTGTCAGTGCTCAAGCACCCCAAATGCCCAAAGATCTGCAATGTTATAGGAGAAGGAGCTCTAGCTTAAAACACTTAATTAAAAAATGTAAAAATAATTCTAAATGAATACCTATAACCAGTTGCCAGTTGACAAGGATGGCAACAAAAGCCAGGTTCAGCCTTCCTTAGAGTTCTTTTACAGGAGAAAGGAAACTCTGCTCTATTACATAGCCAATATATGGAATGTGGTATGCGTGGTATGTAGAACTACAATGGGAGAACAAAGAAAAGAAACGTGACAGCCCCTAAGTATATTTACATACTATCAAATTGACAAAAAGCAAAAGGAAATCAGGAAGGTCATCAGCACCCCACCTTCAGGTATCCATAATCATCTTACTGAGGTCCAGATATTTTATTCAGATAACAGCCTAGTCAGCTGTGCACTTCTTCCATTGGTTCAACCAAGCCCAGACCACAGGATCATGTCACAAAAGGTTCAGAACCCATGCAGAGAACTTAAAGCAAAATAGGGCCATTTGATAGTCTCTAAAGGACAAAGTCCTCATTGAACTTAAATGCTGTCCCCAAACCACTGTCCACTAGGGCTGTGCAAAACAGCACCACTTTGTTTCAACTTCCATTTCACCATTTCAAAGGGACAGTGTTTAGTTTTGCTGTTTCAAAGTACTGTTCTGTTTTGTTTCATTGAACTGTTTCGCTGTTTCAACACTGTTTTGATGCGTTTCAACATTTCTCTCATAGGCTACACTGGGGTATCACAAAAATGCCTATACCTTTGTCATTTCTTTCCTGATTTGAATGAAAACAACAGGGATGGCAGCCCCTGCTGAGGCCACAAAGCCTGTTAAGTTTCAAGGAGATAGGTGCAGGGGTTTCTGGGAAACTGTACTTTGTCATGGACTAGGGTCCCTAGAGATGGCTGTGATACCCCTAGGGCCCTGTGACTGTGCCTGCTCTGCCCTGCGGACACTTTCTCTTCTTGCCTGCCATCATGTCTTGTTAGAAAAGATAACAGATAAGGAGGCTGCCCTCAGTCACGGTCCTAATGGACACCACTAAACCAATGGACCCCTCTGGATCCCACCATGAAAGCCATGGCCTTGGCCCATATTGGCAACACCTGGTGGAGGAGGAAACTGGCTGGTGGATGGCATGCTGGAATGGGACAGGGGATCCCCCTCTTCCACATCCCCCTGCCTGTGCCCTCCTGCCTCCCTGACTTTGTTCAACCAGCACCTCCATTCAGTGATCCAGGGTTTTGTTACCACAGACGCTTATGCTCCCCTTCACCCTCTGGCCACACATGGCGGCCAGCACGCGGACCGTACTGGACTGCAAGGGGTCAATCCATTTCCTGATGCCCTCCTTCAGCTTCCTCACCAGTGCCTGCACATCTGGTGACAGTGGCTTGCCCCAGCCAGGAACATTGATCTCCTGGAACTTCTTCATTTGGTTCTCAAGTTTCCTCCTTACAGGGATCACTTGGCTAAGGAGGGCATCACCAGCACTGAGGGTTTCAGTGGCCTCAAGGAAGGGCTTGAGGACTAGCAAGATTTGGGTGTATACCACTCAGCTCTGTTAAGGGGGCCACTAATCTCAATCTCCCTGAGCAACACCAACTCATGGAAGGCCTTCTGTTGCTCCATCAGCCTCTTGAGCATCAGGAGTTCCACCAAATCTCCATATCTTACATTATTTTGTGCTGCAGGTCATGCATCCCCACCATGTGCTACAGGGCTCTGGGCTTGGGGGTCTGGAGGCACAGATAGTTTTTTCTTCAATCCACCCATCACAGGACATGGGCTTCAGAGGGAAAGGTGCATTGGTAAGGTGAAACAAGTAGGAGGAACTGCCCCTTCTCCTATGTGAAAATGACTATGACCTTGTTGGGATAATGGAGACCTGGTGGTACTCTACCTATGATTGGTCTGTTGCTTCAGAGGGTTATATCTTGCGTAGGAGAGACAGTGTGGAGAAGAGAGGTGAGGGTGTTGCTCAAGGATCAGTTCACTTCCCTGCAAATTGAGTCCTCTAATGAGAAAGGGCAGCTTGAGACCCTCTGGGCCAAAATACAGGGGGAACATGGGGAAGGTGACATACTTGTAGGAGTCTACTATAGACCTTCCCACCAAGGGGAAGAACTAGCTCGGGAATTGAATAGGGAACTGGTTGAGGCTGTACATTCCTGATGCATGATTATCATGGGGGACTTCAACTTCCCTGGCATCTCTTGGGATAAGCGCATGGCCAAATCTGACAGGTTGTGTAGATTTCTTGCATTGATGACCCCTACTTAACACAGGAGGGCTATGGCCGACTAGGGGAGAGGCATTACTTGATCTGGTCCTAGCCACAGGGGAGGACCTGGTGAGCAATGTGAGGATTGAGGGGAAGCTTGGTGACAGCGATCATGAATTAGTCACCTTCTTAGTTCACCAGAGAGCAGGCAAACCCCTCGGTAAAACAGAAATCCTTAACTTTGGGAAGGCTGACTGTTGCAAACTCAGAGATTTGGCCAGTCAGGCAATTAGAGGCAATACCCCCTAAAAAAGAGAGTACACAAGGAATGGTCATCCCTCAAAAACATAATCTTTGAAGGACAGGGGAAAGCCATTCCATCTTGCAAGAAATGTAGTCAACAAGCAAGGAAGCCCCCTTGGCTGAACAAGGAACTGTTTGAACTCATTAAAGTCAAAAGAGAAGCCTACACCAGTTGGAAAATGGGAAGCATCACCAAGGAGGACTACTCAGCACTCACCTACACCTGTAGAGAGTGGTCCAGAAAAGCCAAGGCACAAACCAAACTCAGGCTAGCTACACAAATCAAGAACAACAAAAAATCATTCTTCAGATTTGTGGGAAGTTGAAAAAAGAACAAAGATAATATTGGGCCCCTGCAAGATCTAACAGGGCAACTGACATCCAAAGCCCAAGAAAGGGCCAATCTCCTAAATGACGTTTTTGCATTCTTTTTTAACCCTTCTAAGGGGATCACACTGTCAGAAAGGACACAAACCATCCTGGGAGCAGGTGACGTGCCCAAAATTGATGTGGATCCGGTGAAGGAACACCTTGAGAAACTGGACGTTCACAAGTCCGTGAGCCCAGACAGAATGCACCTGAGAATCTTAAAGGAGCTGGCAAACGTCATTACATCCCCTTTAGCAAAGATACTTGAAAACTCATGGCACTCAGGTGAGGTCCCAGAAGACTGGAAAAGAGCCATCATGGTCCCTATCTTCAAGAAAGGGAGGAGGGATGACCTGGGAAATTATAGACTAATCAGAATGACATCTGTCCCTGGAAAAATCCAGGAGAAAGTTGTCAAGGGATCTATCAACACCAGTCTAATGGAAGGCAAGCATCTAAATGCCAGCCAACATAGTTTTATGACTGGCAGGTCTTGCCTGACCAACCTCATCTTCTATGACAAGGTAACATGTGCCCTGGACAAGGGAGATGACATGGATGTCATATATCTGGATTTCAAGAAAGATTTTGACTTAGTCCCCCATGATACCCGCATGGTTAAGCTGGGGAACTGTGGCCTTGATCATCTTACGGTCCGATGGCTAGGTAACTGGCTACAGGTTCGGACCCAAAGAATACTAGTTGATGGGA
>NW_017728918.1:57254931-57268833 GCF_001723895.1 Crocodylus porosus | reverse complement strand
TGGACCAACGACCCAGCCCTTGGAACCACCCACAGCATTCAAGAAACAAAAGATGAGGCAACCCACCATTGTGCCAAGGCTGCACATGCTCAGTAAGAACACCTGGAGCCCTCTGGAACAGGACTGACATTGCCTGGACAGGCCCTCCCCATAGGAGATCAGAGGTAGTCTGCCCCATAAAAAGGGCCAGTGAAGACTAACTCCTTGGGACGCCCTTTCCATCTGGACCAGCACCATGCCACACCACGTATCCACCCAGAGGCCCTGCCGGTGAGCCCCATCTGGACACCTACTGCACAAGGACCCCTTTCCAGCCTGGATAAGTAGCTATCACCTCCCCACCCCCTCTTCAACCAAGGACTTAGACTCTGCTTCTCTTCCCTATGTGGACTCCAACCCTTCCACTTAGTCTTTTTCTCCTGCTGCCATTGTGAGTGGTTGTGTGTGTGTGTAGATCAATAACTTCATGGGGCAGAGAGTGGTGGTGGAAAGGTCATTTTCAACCTGGAGGGATGTGGGCAGTGGGGTCCCCCAGGGCTCAGTCCTTGGGCCTGCACTGTTCAACATCTTCATCAGCAACTTGGACGAGGGGGTGAAAAGCACCCTGTTCAAATTCATGGATGACACTAAGATGTGGGGAGAAGTGGGTATGCTAGAAGGGAGGGATAGGCTGCAATTGGATCTGGACAGATTACAGGAGTGGGCAGATGAGAACAAGATGGGATTCAATACTGACAAGTGCAAGTTACTGCACATAGAGAGAAAGAACCAATAGCACACCTACAGGCTGGGGAACTCCCTTCTTGTCAGTACAGAGGAAGAAAAGGATCTTGAAGTCATTATAGACTCCAAGATGAACATGGGCCACCAATGTGGGGACAGTCAGGAAGGCTAACTGCACCTTGTCATGAATCCACAGATGCATCATGAGCAGGTGCAAGGAGGAGATCCTCCCCTTCTATATAACGTTGGTTAGGCTGCATTTGGAGTGCTGCGTCCAGTTCTGGGCACCACACTTCAAGAGCGATGTAGACAACGTGGAGAGGGTCCAGAGGAGGGTCACTTGCATGATCGGGGTCAGCAAGGCAGGCCCTATGAGGAGAGGCTACGAAACCCAAATCTGTTCAGCTTCCACAAGAGAAGGCTGAGAGGGGATCTGGTGGTCATCTATAAACTGGCTAAGGGAGACCAGAAGGCAATGGGAGAGTCCCTGTTCCCCTGAGAACTACTGGGAGTAACAAGGAATAACGGCCATAAGTTGATAGAGAGTAGATTCAGGCTAGACATCAGGAGGCACTACTTCACAGTCAGGGAGGCTAGGATCTGGAAACAACTTCCACGGGAAGTGGTGCTTGCTCCTACCCTAGGGGTCTTTAAAAAGAGGCTAGATAGACACCTTGCCAGGGTCATTTGACCCCAGCATTCTTTCTTGCCCATGGCAGGGGGTCAGACTTGATGATCTGCTCAGGTCCCTTCCGACCCTACCAACTGTGAAACTATCTTGCCCCACTTGGTGATCTGGTGGAAGTACCCTGCCACCTTCCTGCATTTAGAAATGAGCTTGCTGGTGGTGCTGGTGCTGTCACCGGCAGCCCTGCCCCACTTCAAGACATCCCTGACAATAAGGTGCAACTTGGGTGCCACACAGCGGATGCCAGCAAAGTTGGCATCATGGACCTCCTTGACCATATTAGTCCCATTTTTGGTGACCATGAACACACAGGTGAGCTTGTCCTGCTCAACAAGCCACCCCTGCACCAAGTGGTTCCTGGTTCCCATGAGCTCGGTTGCCATGTGGGACTCATCCATCACCTCAGCTTAAAGGAGAGTCCACTGACAGCCTGACTGGTTGCACCAGTGCCCTGTGAGGGAGAGGTAGGTGTGATCTCCACCCTGGCTGCTCCAGATGTCCGAGGTGAACTGCAAGGCCACCTGTGGACTGGCCTTGTATAGCTTCTTCTTCAAGTAGTCCCTGCATACCTCATATAGGGAGGGCACCACTGCCCTGCTGAAGGTGGTGCATGCAGGCTCTTTGACCGATGGGGCCATAAGTGCCATGAGCTACCTGAAACCTGGCTGCTCAAGAAAGGAGAAGGGCTGATCACCCAGAGCAAGCATCTCCCCAGTGCTCTGGGTGATCAGTCCTTCTCCTTTCTTGCGTGATCTCACTCTCCTTGAGAACATGCCCCCCCTGTGTGCCCACCTTTCCCCCACTGTTCCAGGGTGATCTGCCTCTGCTTCAGGGGGACAGGGACTTTCAACCGAGAGGGGGTCTTCTTTTTGGGCACACTCCCACTGCTGCCTGGCTGAGGCGGAGGAAGGGCAAGGGGTGGTGCTTGCAGAGACGCATCAGCATCCCTGTGGTGCTCACATGTTTCATTCCCTTGCCCTGGCTGGTTTTGGCTCAGCAGCGCAGGCAGGTAGCATATGTGAGATCATCTGCCAGCACAAAATGATCCCAGACCACACTACCCCCTTGCTTCTGGAGTGTGGGTGTATGTGTGGCTGCTGACTTTTCCCCCTTCTCAGCAGGCAGAAGCACAGCAACAAGAGGAGCAGACTCATCTGAGCCACTTGCCTCCACAACCTCTACCTCAACTTCCTACAAAGTGTCTTCTGGGGAAGGAGACCTGGCTCTAGTGGAAACTTGAGGGGGTGTGGAACAGAAACTGAGATGATTCTCCCTCCTTCCCCACAATTTCCTTTGCTATGGTACTCAGATCCAGCTCTTTCTCTGGTACTGGAAGGCTCAAGCTGGGAAGGGAAATGGGGGTGGAGAACTGTCATGCTGTTGCTGCTTGTTGTCATGGTGCTGGTGTGGGGGGGTTATGGTTGGTGCTATTGGAGGGGATGCAGACTCAGGCAGTGGCACTGCTCCCCTCTCTTTGCTGCCAGTAGAACCAGAAGCCTCATTCCCATTAGTTGTAGGAAAGAGGCTGTGTCTCAGTTTTTTGGGGGGAGGGAAATTTACAGCTCTCCTTCTACCCTTTCTTCTGCCCCTCCCTGAAGGCTTACCAGCTGCCTTTCCAGTATGCTTCATAGTATGTTTCGTAGTGTGTTTGGTGTGCTGGAAAATCTGTGTTCTTCTGTAATGTAATATGTATTTTCATTAATATATGTAGATAATTGTATGTATGTATTTATGTAATGTATGTATGTAACAAATAAAATATATAAATGTATATATGTGTTCCTGTATAAACTGTATATTATAATACTCAATATATGCTGTGCTTCCCTGCACAGTGAATGGAATGCACACTGTGAGACAAAGTACAGATTTATTTTCTGGGGGGAAAAGAATCAAAATGGACTAACAAAAACAAAAAGAGGATTTTGGGGGAGGAATAAATTGAAAGGAATGACTATAATAATAAAGGGTATTGGGAAAGGAAAAGGTATTGTATCCCACTTACTAGAAACAGGCTAGTAAGTAGGAAGTGATGGCCTTTCTGATGCTGCTGAGCTGCTGGAAGACAGTTCAGTAAACTTACCCCAAGCCACAGAGAAAGCTCAGTTCAAACAATGCTTTTTATGCTGTTTTTCCGTCCCTCCTCCAGAGCACTAGGATTGGAAGGGACCTCAGGGAAGGATCACAGTCACTGGCCAGCTACACAGTCAATATCAGAGCAGTCCTTCCCCACTTCTTCTCCCTCCCTCTCCTTAGTTTCTCTTTAGCTGCAAGCAAGCCTGGCTTCGAAACTCAGCTTTGAAACAAAACGAGGGTACTTGAAATGTTTCAAAAGTTTTGAAACATTTCAAGTACCCTTGTTTCACTTGAAAGCTGTTTCAAAGCCTTTCATTTTGTTTCGATTTCACTGATTTAACTCAAAACACATCAAAACAGCTTCAAAATGAAACACCTGTTGAAATTTCACTTGTCTGGTTAGGGGCCCCAAAATACTCTAGGGTGTTATTCCATCAGCACTGTCACAAAGCGTAACAGACAAATATCACTTTACACAAGAAAACACAGCACATGAAGCAACATTATGATTTATGAAAGAAAGCATTTCCATATCTGTCACCTATGGGACATATGTACACATGATGTGTGTAAGTGTGTGTGTGCACATGCTTGCGTGAGACTCTTTGGGGGACTGAATTTTTACATGTCGACACTCTTGAATCCTTTGGGAAATTGGTAGAAGAGAAATCTGACATTTCCACTGATGAAAGCCAACACTTCTCTGTATGGAAAATTTATGTCTGATGTCTGAAGACAGCTACTCTTACAGAAGCTCAAATCCTTCTTCCGTCACATCAATGACCAATTATCTGATTTCCTAAATTTAAAGATTACATGCACAGCACATATTGTTGTTGCGACATGCAGATGATACTAGCTGTATGAATGCTTGCCACTTCATTACAATCCTCTGATTCTAAGATAATATGAATGCATTTGTCAGTGTGCTGCCAAATATTAAGCTGATTTAAATTCCATGACCACAGATTCATTCACCTTCTAGTTCCTGTAGTACATAAATTAGAGACGTTCTCATTGCGTAAGTCACACTTATTTCCTGTCTCTAGCATACATGAATTCACATGCTGTATGTAAAAATGATGGTACACCATGGGAGAAATGTTCATTAAACATATATTTTGCAGGACTCAGGCTACAGCACAGTTAGAGTATATAACACAACAGCAATATTCTCAAATTCCTCTCTCATAATTTGTTCTCCTTGCAAATTAAGCTTTAAACACATGCTGAAAATTGCTACAATTTGTTTGCTAATACAGTTACCCTCATCCCAGGTGGATAATTTACTACTGATTTCTGCTGCCTGGGAAAATAAAAATGAGGAATGACTGGCTGTTGTGATGCAAGTAAAGCAAGAGTACAAAATGCACATCGGGGAAATGGAGGTAGTCCCTCATTAAACATGTAGACCACAAATCTATTATACACCCTGCGCAGCTGATGATGGGGTCTGAAATGGAGAGCTGGGATACAGACTGAGGAGTTTCAAAAGGTAAGTGTGTGTGTGTGGGTGTGTGTGGGTGCACACTTGCACAGGGACCAAAAGTGAGTTCATTCTTCTCACTTTATGAAGGCAGAGACCAGATCTGAAGCTTGAGTACAATTGGTTAGATTCAGATTGTCCCAAATTCAGCAGTAGACAAAGATCATCTCTGATCTAAATGCTATCAAATATTCCACTGAATATATCATGATGTATATCACAGCAACTGTGTGGCTTATCTGTTTAGATAGAAACAATGAGCAAGGTATTGAGAATATTGTTGCTGCTTCTTCTGATACATCTCCTTTCAGCTGACAGCAGAAGATGTCTGGGACCTCACAAGTCTGCTGTCCACCAAAACAGAAAACAATAATGCAAAGTCCATCTGTATTTAAAGTGTAAGTTGCACATATACACCAGTCCTACAATAAGATGGTCAAACGGCAACCAGGAAAAAAAAATTTTCAGGGCTCTCAGGCCAACACCAATGACCAGTCTTTATTGGACATTCTGCCTCAAGGACTGATTCTAATTCTGATTCCCCTGCAAACAGGAAACTTTCTTGCTGCTTCTTCAACATTATCTCCTTCCAAGTTTCTGCTAAGTAAACAAGCCTTGGATAATTTGGAAGCTAGTACTGTAATATTATTTTTTAAATCAAAAGAAAGAAAAGAGGCAGTGGAGAATAGAGATTTTTATTGAATGCCCTGTTTCTGCATACATACAGAAAGCCCACCACTTAGTAGAGGAGGTAGTTAGAGGGCAAGTCAGTAGCTGTTTCTCAAGCCATGGAGAAATGTCTCTGTGAAAAGTGAGCAGTTTTTCCACAGACGTGCCACCAGAACTTAGCCAACTGATATTAATAACCCAGGAGATCCAGCAGCAGGACAAAGCAGAACTAAGATATAGCACGGGACGGATCCCGAGTGGGTGCACTGGCATGGTTGCACCAACCTTTGGCTGTGTGCTGCATGTGAGTGTTCAGAGCTCACCAGCATGTCAGCACAGCTGCTGGGAGCTCTACATGTTCTGTGAGTGCTATAAACTCATCAATGATCTGGCCAGAATCCTTGTTTTCAAGCAGCAATGGAGCCTACTGCTGTTTGCTCTTCCCATTCCTCCTCCTCCCATCTCTGAATTCAGCAGCAGAGAAAAGGAGGGAATGAATGGTGGCACTAGTGATGTGGTGCACCACCATTGCATCACCATTGCTCATCCCCCCGTTTCCTCTGCTGCTGAATTTTGAAGGAGGCAGAGAGGATGCACACGTTAATGCATATGCCTGATGCTACAAAAGGTGGTATGGGTGCACCCCATTGCCACAATCTTAGTTCTGCACATAGATGTGTCTGTTCTAAGAGCTGCATCCCAGATCCTGTGCTACTTTCAATCTGGATTACAGGCTCACTGTTTCACTGGAAGATGAGGTGGTGGTCAACTATCAGCCCTGGCAGAGGATTTGCTGTAAGTCCTAAAAAGGCTCAGGGTGCTCTTATTTATACGATTCTCAGGGAATGATGCTATTTTGCTATTCTCATTCAGCTCTGAGGAGCAAGGAAAGACACATGATGTTTAAGGCTAAGTACAAACAGCCAAAAAGCCCAAGGCTGAATCGATTCAGTCTTTGCAGGTTAGTCTAAATGGCAAAGATTAAACTGAGAAACACTGGACACACATTTACCTTTGATTCAGGAAATGCAGCTATATGCCTGGAGTGGCTCAGGCCAGAAGCCAGAAGGTCTCTGGGATTTGCAGCCTAGCATCATATAAGCAGACTATGCACAGTTGCTCATCACGTCCTCTTTCTGCTTCCAAGTGCCTCTGGGATGTGTAGTCCATAGTGACAGCCAGCAGCAAGTTTCGGTACATTTAGCAGCAGGGCAGCTCTGTACTCAGGGAAAATGGGGTTTAACCCCCTTCCCAGGCCCCAGACCCCAGCCAGGGTTTGTCTGGGGGGAGGGGGCAGCCCCTGCCTCTCTCTCTCCTCTCCTGCCCCCTACCATTCACTGCTGGAGCAGACACCACAGCCCAGCCCAGGGCTGGAAAGCTTTCTGGGGGACTCTGATTTAATTTGAACCAGGAAGGGATCTCGTACAGAAGTTTGGCCCAAAAACCAGTTTGGCCCAAATCATTTAAGTCTGATACCACATTCAACCAGGCTTATTTTAACTCAGTTTCAGCTATTTTGAAACGGTTTTATGTGCACTGAGCTTCTGTTCTACTACAGGTTTAAACGAGTGCCTGATTACTTAAACCAGTTTATGTGCAACTTCTGTCTCTAGCCTAAAAGCTATGATACAGTGTATAACAAGTCACCCCTGTGACAAGACTGGAGGGGAGTGAGTATGTATGTGTGTGCACATGTTAATGTATACCTGACACAAATTTTAGTCACAGCAACTGAACAGGGAAATCAGAATGAGAAAATTCTAGTACAGTCACCCCACAAAAGTTGTTCAACAAGTGTATTCCTAAGTATTACAAATGCTTATTTGCAGATATATATAAACTAGCCAACTGCCCATCAAGAATGATGGGGGTGGGTGGGGACAGAGGCCTGTGTCCGGTCCCCCTCCCTCCCCCCCCCACTTTGGGTCTGGCCCTGCACCCCTGTCCCCCTTCTCCCCCCCACAGTCTGGGCCTTTTCCCCCCACCCCTGCGCTCTGAGTCCAGGCCGACTTCCCCTACCATTTGCTTCCCGTGCCCGCTCCCCTCCCAGCTGTTGGCAGAGCTGGGCAGTGGCAAAAGGCCACCATCACCATGCCCCCCCAAGCCCGTCCCTGCCAGCTTTTGTTGGGGCCCAATGGTTGTGGGGCAGCGGCGATGCGCTCCCTGCCATCATGACAGGCAGGGACAGAGGTCCACATCCAGGCCTGCCCCCACTTCTCATCCACTCAGGGGCCTCCTCACCCCACCCTCAGCCCCACTGCTTCAGGGCCAGGGCTGAGGCTTCCCCCCACCCCTTCAGATCTGTTGTTGGGGTGTGGCAGTGGTGCGGCACCATCACCATGTCCTCCCTCCCCCTTCTGCTCCCTTCCCTCCCTTTCCCTCCCTGCCAGCTTTTGTTGGGGCCTCATGGCTCTGCATTGCCCCATTTCCCCTGTGTCTGGCCTCGTGTCCACTTCTCATCCGGATGGGGAAGAGGGGAGGGGATGGGCCCATCCCTGCCCTGCTCTGTCCACTGTGTTCCTCCTGTCATGGTGCCACTCTACCTGCCATCTCCTGTCCTAAAGCTCTTGGAGCTCTCTGACTGGTTGTTTCAGTCAGTCAATCAGAGTGTGAATAAAGCATTATGGACAGACAGACAGACTAATGCTTTTATAATATTAGATGAATTAAGCTACTAAGATGGCAGTTGGAACAAAGTGACATTGAGAGTTTTTCAATGCCATTTCAAGCTTATTTGATAACTGATGTAGGTGTTCAATGCACTTTGACCACATACAAAACTAAGTGCTGAGCTCAGATACATCTTGAAAAAATAGGTGGAACATTTGTCAATCTGTAAATCTAGGCACATAAAATAAAGAGGGAAAACTCTTCTATTTATATCAAGCAGCTATAGGGAAATGAAACACAACACAGTTTGCTTTCAGTCAGTGTCTACTCAAAGTATAAAACTTCCATGACTGCAAAACACAAGTTTACCTATTTGGTAAACTTGGGACATAAGTCCCAAGTAAACCCATCAGAATCATCCTCTTGCTATAAAAGTGCACCCTAGAAAATTTTGACTATTCCCTAAAGAGAATCAAAGATCATAACATTTCTCTTCATATAAATAACTGCATAACCCCACATGTGGGGACACATCTTCAAGTAAGTTTCACATTTCATTTTTCTACCTGTGTCGATAATATTGCAACTTAAGTATGAACTTACCTATATTTATTTTGGACATTACAACTGCATATATCAATAAGACAGAGCTATAATTTTATATTTATGCTATTGTTTTCACTTTGCACATACAGGACTTGATTTTTTAGACAAATGCACAGCCAGCTTATGCACACTAATGCACTTTATTGGTCATTTGTGCAATTATGGACACAATGCAAACTGCACATGCAAATTAGAAATTAACACTCACTTCTGTAAAATCTGCCCCAATGTTATTTATTCACTATATTTTATTCCCCTTTCCACCACTTGAAAATCCACTCAACTCCTTTGCTGTTGACAATGCATCTATCCAAATTCAATTCTAGCTGTTTCCTAGGCAACCAGCACATCAGAGTAGAGAAGCTCAATACAAGAGAATGAACCAAAAACCATTCAGCATTGCCACTTTTTTCAATCCTTTTGAAATTTGCAAAGTTAAAAAAAGCTGCTAAAAGAATAATAATGAAAAACCCTGCAGTGAGAAGTTAAGTGCATCCCCACTGCTGCTTGAAGTTATTGAAGTTAGTCTGAAGAACTCAGTCTAGCCTACCTGTTATCAGGGTAAGGATGGTTACTAGTATGGTACATGGCATCAAACCAAGGTCTCAAGTGTTCATAGATGTAGGACCTCTTTATCTTTCTTCTTTTTTTTAAATGGTCCTAAACATCTCTCTCAGGGACAGGACCATACCTTAGATGAATGATCCTAGGTAGTGGTAGAAATTGACCTCTTGAAGTCTCCTCCTACTGTTTCTTCAGAAGGTATGAGATAGCCAGTCCTTGACAGTGTCTTGAAAGGGTTACATTATCTGACCAATCCAAAGGTGGGTCCCTGGGAAAGGAGGAAGTGCCTACTCACATAAACCAGCCCTTTAAAAAAATACAGCAATATCTCACAGGAATTGTTCTCCACACTACATTTTAAATTAGCTTTACTACAGGGTTTACTACAGAATATTATGGAAATTAGTTACTCTAATGGTATCACCAGGTCTATGAGCCAATTGGTTGCAGCTCACATGCCATAACGCTCTAGTGTAGTGCTCACTATAGGGAAGTTCTAGGCTTTCCTATCAACCACATATACCAAAGTAGAGGAATGCCTACATGTGGATTATACATGGGCTGGAGAAAGGAGAGGAGTTAGCCAGGTCTACATTAGAATTAAAGTTTGCTAGCAAAGGTATTCTGGCAAACATTCTTTGCATAGACAAAAAGGGGATTGCACAAATTCTCTGAAAAATAGGGAGTGGAGGTAACTGTGGGAGACTGGTGCAAAGTTCCTTGCAGGAATATAGTTCAACAACATGAAACTCTAAAGTCTGTTCTGGTATAAACCCCTGTAAGCATATTGTTTGGGTAGTCCATGCCAATCTAATCCCACAGGTCCCACCTGTCTCTATTCATGAAGGAGAGGAAGGGCCACACAATTGGATGCTTTGCTTCTCAGGTCAAGGCCTTTCCCACATTAGTCATAACTGCACTACTTACCTGCCAGAGGAAATACCATGACCATAATGGTGGCAGGGGAAGTATCCTGACTGAGGTAATGCAATTAAAATGGCACTGTGTAGTGGAGGGTTGCACCCTTGCCTGCTTGCAGACAGGACTCCCTATGACAGCCTCATAGTTAGCTTCCCAGTGGCCAGCTTCTAGTGGGAGGATCTTGGCTACATACTGACTTTATGGAAATGGGAGACTCCCTAGCTTGCTCCTGCGGCCATACAGCTAAGGGCAAGTAAAACTCAGGAGCTTCTGAACCCCAAGCATCCAGGCTTGGGCCCACACATAGGATGCCTGCCAAAGGATTTGGAAGCAGCTGAAGCCTCAGGAGGGGGCGGATGATGTTTGCTGGTAGTAGGGCCACTTATGATTCTTCAGTGATTCACAAACTTGGAATTTATTTGGCTGGAACACAAAAAAATTTCCTTAAAAAAAACCCAAAAAAACTTGCCAGGTCAGTGGGACTGGAGCATAGCTGATTTACTGCAAATACTGCCTATAGCTGGCTTGGCCCCAGTGCAAACTGAAGTAGCTTGAAGGCTACTAACAGAACTGGAAGGAATGTAGCTGCTTTAGTGCAACACTGGACAGACGAAATGGCCCTTTCTCTTGGTGTTAGTCAGCCCAGCTGCTGCGCTGCACAAATGCATCTAAGCTTCTTAGAAAGTAATACACACAGAAGAGTAGAGTGTGAGTTTGCCCATCACTGCCTGGCCTGGAAACTGAGAGGGGTCAATGAATCACCAACACATAAGGACATGCTAGCCATCTCCTCCTACAAGCTGTCTTCTGGGAATAGTATGGCATTAGAGGTACTCTGCAATAAGCCTGGATCTGATGGCTTCAGGCTGACTTTATAACATGGACCACTGCAAAGCTACCACAGATCAGGATCTGGCCCATAGCTTCAGTTAATGCTATCACATTTTGCAGTTATATAGCACTTTTGTTCCTAGAGGCTCCCAAAGGACTTTGTACAGCAGAAAGCAATTACTTCATCCAATGCTGTCAGCTTGTCAGAAGTGCCGCTGTGGTGCCCAAGTGGCATTTTCATTGAAGTGCTGTCATTTCCGATGTGGGACACAGCAGCTGTTTTGTAAACACACAGTCATTTGAAATACAAAGAGGAGAATCTTCTGCTGAAACTGTTATGCACTGGGTAGGGTAAGCAGGTGTCACAGCTCAGGCTGAGATCCCCCTTCTTTTGCTGCACCCATCAAGTGTCTGTGTCTGGATCTACATGCTATGTCTGTGTACTTTTAAGCACTCTTTGGGGCTGGATTGCCTCTAGGCCAGGGTTGGGCAATTATTTTAGCTGAAGGGCAGCTTAATTAATTTTGGGGAGCTGTCAAGGGCCACAAGGGTAGTCCCACCCTCTGACAGATGCCCTGCCCCCTGATCACCATCTTGGGATGGGGAGTCCTGCCTCTAACCACTGACCTTTTCCACCTGCAGTCCCTCCCCTTGCCCGAGAAGTACTCCTTTTGGGGGGGCTGGGGAGTGCCATCTTGAAACTGGAAAAAAAAACCCAAACAAACCATATACTAAAAAATCAAACACCTCCTATAACACATTTTAATTCTATTTTTAAAAATATTTATGTTTTGATTTATGTGCTTTTGCATAGTGCATATAGAGGCAATTACATAATAGCTCAAAATACAGCCTTACTCGTGCATTGTGTGTGGGAAGGTAAGGGGTGTGTGTGTGGTGCATGTGGTGGCTGCAGTGTGCAAGTCCCCAGACCTGCAGTTGGGGGGAGGGGTGTGGGAGGATGCAAGTATGGTGGAGGTGGAGGGGGCATGGGAGTGTGCAAGGAGGGTGTGTGGGGGTATGGTGTAAATTGGGGTCTGTGGGAGGGTGTGGAGTGTGTGTGTGTGGGGGGGGGGAAGGTTCTCACAGTCTCCAGAGTGTGCAAGTCCCTGGAGCTACATGTGCTGGCAGTGAGTGGGACCAGCCCCACCTGGCCTCACAGTGCACAGCTCCCGCACTCCCGCCCAAGTCCACAGCCACATGTGGCAGCAGTGAGCAGGACCAGCCCAACCTGGCCCCACAGTGTGCAGCTTTTGCTGGAATTCCCAGCCACCTGTGGTGGCAGCATGTGGGGCCAGCCTGACCTAGCCCCATACCGTGCTGCTTTGGTGCTTCTACAGCATATGGGGCCAGCCCAGCCTGGCCCCATAGCACATGGTTCCCTGTGCTCTTCGCCCTCTTTCCTCCAATAGGAGTCCCTGGTGCATGGCCTCATGGGGCTCTTACCTGAATTGCTACTCTCACAGGGGGGTGGGGAGGCTGGAAACAGCCATGGGTTTGCCAGGCAAAAGGCTCTGCCAGGGAGAAGCTACTTGTCTCCAGCACCCCCCACCATGGAGCAGGAGTGAGTTAGGCCAGGCTGGGATGGGGGTTGTTTGCTTAGCAACAAGAGCTGTACCTCCTGCATGGAGGTGCCGGCTTTCAGAGGGGCAGCCACAGGTTGGGGCCTGTGATAATTCTTTCCGTTTATGGCCTGGTGGAATCACCTGATGGACCAGATGTAGCCTGCAGCCTGTATTTTGCCCACCCCTGCTCTAGGCTCACTCCCAAGGTTGCTGAAAAGTGGGACCCTATAGCCCAGCTCCCCAAGGTTCCTTAGTAGCTCATGTGCCCCCTGCCTCGAGTGACCCATAGGTGGTCCCTGAAAAGTTTAGAGTTTAACTTTTCAGGGACACATGAAAGTTAAAGCTGGATTATACAAGGCCTATATCTAAGTAAGCACCTGCACACAAATTCTTGCCAGTTCCTCACCAGTTGCAACCCTTCTTTGAGATTTGGTAGCATCTTTGGTAGCATCTTCAAAGGAATCTAGGCCTTCTCCTCTTCATTCTTCCTGAATTACTTTGCTTTCTACATGTAGGCCACATACAGATGTAACATTTCTACCAGGAAAATTATGCCTCTCACAGTAGAAACTACAAACATATAAGTGTGCATTCAATTTCTCTCAGGGGAAACACTCTCTCTCAGGGGAAACAAGGACTGGTCATTCCTGAACAGGACAGGAGGGGAGTGGCAGCAAAAGACTCCCCACCAGACCTGGGAGTCCATGGTATGGGAGGAGAGAGGGAGCTGTATCCTGTATGCTCCCCTTCCCAAAAACAATTCTAGCAGTAGATATATCTCAGAAATTTCTACTCCAAGAAATTAATGTCTATTTGCAGCCTTAGTCTTTTCAAAATGAGAGAGTTATAGATTTTCTTCCTGCGTGGCTTCAGACCTCTAACATGATTGAAACCCCCTGTCAGTTTTAGTTGCTCTCATACAGGAGAACAGGTTTCCCCCAGGTTGCAGCCAGTTCTTTTTTCAAAAGTATTTATGTTTTAATAGACTATCATCACTGTTTAATGACCCCATACTTTTCGCTCTGTGCTAGATACACAAATTTCTAGCAATCTAGCTGTATCTCGGCTTTATATGTAAGCTACAGAAACTGTAGTGCTCTTGTCATCAAAATGGAGCTCAGCAAACACACTGGAGATTGAAGGTTTGTGACACAGAGGCATAG
>NW_017728918.1:57251736-57254573 GCF_001723895.1 Crocodylus porosus | reverse complement strand
GTTAGCCAATAAGCTCACGATTCACTATACTTATAGATGTATATGCAACACATATACACTGGAATACACATGCAAAGCTTCTAAGTTCAGGTACTGAAAAAAAATCCATGTAAACTGATTCTGTGAGGAAACAATTAATAACCCCATTTTTATTATTATTATTAGTAGTAGTAGTAGTAGTATGCTTCTTTTACTTAATGTACACAGATGCTTAAGGTTTGGAAAAGATTAACTAGGTTTAGCTTTACTCCCAAATGTATTTTCTCTTTAAATTAGTACCCAGGATAGGCACAGAGAAAATGTCTTCTAAAGCTTTTTTGACCCAGATAAACCTAAGCAACACTGAAAAGATAACCAGAAAATTCTTTCTAACTCAGTTATATTGTGATGAGCATTTTTCTGACCTTTATGTCACCTGCAGAGGGATACCCAAGTCTAATCTCCATCACTGTGACAGCACACTCAATGTTACGGGTTCAGCCCAAAATCAGGAGTGATATCCTGACTCCAGTGAAGTTAAGGAAATTTTGGCACTGAGTTTATTAGGGCCAGGATTTCACCCAATGACTTTTCATGTGCTGGAGTTTCAGATATAGTTTTGTGAGACATCAGTGACATCTTGTGGTTAAAAACAATGTTAGGATTATGTTTTACAATTATGTTATAATTTACAAGGGAGAGCATCCAGTCTCCAAAGCTGAGTGAATAATTCATTATCAATACAGTTTTTGATGAATTTAGGTCCTTTTGTTTTCTTGTAAGTTGTCTGAAATCTGGTCAAGATTTTCACAAACTTATTCATTTTTTCAAGTTAATTGCCAAATAATTTCTACATATTGAACTGCCTTTTAGATTGTTCACTGGCACATTGATACAATATAAAAAATTGGAGGTATTTTGGTTATACCAGATGGTATTATTTCTGGTCCACAACTGCAAGATTCTTGCTGCTGTTTAATATTAATGCTGTTGTTAACATTGAATTAGAGTCAAGGCCCCATTGAGCTAGGTACCACACAAGCACAGGCAAAGACACAGTGCCCCTTCCATAGAGGTCATAATCAAAAATTCAGGTTTCTGATCTGAAACATCATCTTTTTTATCGCAAAATTTGCTTTTTGGGGTTTCCACTTTAAACCATTGAGCACACAGAGTAGACATGGACACTGAATGCACAAGTGGCACAAATGCAGGCAAAGTAAATTCTAGCTACTTTTTTATTGTGTAGATTCATAAAAACTGTATTAATGCAAATGGCCAAATGCCAAAGTCTTTACTTGGGAATTTTCCTGAGTAAAGGCTGAGTGAAAACTACATGAAACTATTTGTTTTATTTTGTTAACAGGTTCCAAATGCTGATCTTTCATCTTTTGCCCCCAAAAGCTGTTCCTTGTCTAACTGGGCCGACAAGAGGCAAGGTGCTACTGGACCTGGTACTGGCCAAAGGGGATAATCTAATCAGCGGCCTAAGAATCAAATGGAAGCTGGGTGTCAGTGACCACACGTTTATCACTTTCACTATCCATTACAAAGCTGGCAAGTCAGCCAGCAATGCAGTAGTCCTTGAATTTAGGAAAGCTGACTTTCATAAGCTCAGGAAGCTTGTTCTTGAGGCCATTATTTCACAGGGAGGGGACTTCATGATAAGTGTTTGCTCCTCAAGGCAGCGATCCTAGAAGCACAAAGGGAGTCCATCCCCATCCATAGGAAAGCTAGTAAAAGGGCTCAACCACTACCTTGGCTCAACAGGGAACTCATGGACCTCCTACATCTAAAAAGGAAGTGTATAATGGATGGAGGACAGGAACAACCACTAAGGAGGAGTATACTGCACTGATCTGCACCTGCAGGGGCAAACTAGAAAAGCCAAGGCTGCAACTGAACTCCATCTGGCTATACAAATCCAAGACAGTAAAAAGTCCTTCTTCAGATATGTGGGGCATTGAAAGAAAAACATGAGTAACATTGGACCCCTGCTAAACCAGCTGGGGCAGCTGACTACCAACACCCAGGAAAAAGCCAATCTGCTTAATAATTACTTTGCATTGGTTTTTCACCAGCCCAAAGGGACCACCCTTCTGAACATGATGCGGGATTACTGGAATGAAGATGAATACATCAACCACTGGCGTGGATCTTGTGAGGGAGCATCTTGAGAGGCTGGACTCCCATAAATCAGCTGGTCTGGATAATTTGCACCCAAGAGTGCTAAAGAAACTAGCAGACATAGTACTACAGCCACTGGTGAGGATATTCAAGAACTCATGGCGCTCGGGCAAAGTACATGAAGATTGGAAGAGGGCCAATGTGGTGCCCATCTTCAAGAAAGGGAGGAAAGAAGGCCCAGGAAACTACAGGCCAATCAATTCAACCTCAATCCCTGGGAAGATTTTGGAAAAATTTATCAAAGAAACCATTCTTGACAGACTAACAGAAGGCAACATCCTGAGGGACAGCCAGCATGGGTTTGTTGCGGGTAGGTCTTGCTTGACCAGTCTCATTTTCTTCTAGGACCAGATGACGTATCAACTGGACAAAAGGAAAGAGGTCGATGTCATATATTTTGTTATTTTGTGGGCACTTTAAAAAGGCTTTGACCTGGTGCTCCATGATGTCCTCATGGAAAAATTTTCCAACTGCAGCCTTGACTATTCCACAGTCTGATGGCTGGGGAACTGGCTCTGAGGCTGGACCCAGAAAGTGGTAGTTGATGGAACCAAATCAACATGGCACTCGGTGACTAGTGGAGTCCCCCAAGGCTGCATTCTTGGACCTCTACGCTTTACTGTCTTCATAAACAATTTGGACATCAGTGTCAAAAGCAGACTTAAGTTCAC
>NW_017728918.1:57248515-57251636 GCF_001723895.1 Crocodylus porosus | reverse complement strand
CATGTTCAAACACGCGCCACACACATGGCCAGTGTGTGATGGAGTAAGGTATTCAAATTGGCAGAGCACGCATGCCCAATCAAGCCATTACATAACCAGACTAGGACATTCCATAAAAGGGATTGTATGATTGGCTACTTGAAAAGTATTTAAGTCAACACAGTTCCTGCCCAAGGCAGAGACCAGCTCAGAGATACCTTGGGCTACCTCACAAGCTGGTCACTTGTGAAGGTCTCTCCGCCACCGTTGTCTCCCAGCGTATCTCGCACTTGCATGCTTGAAACCAGTTGACTTGCTTTTGTCAGCTGTTTTCAAATTAGAGTTCAATCATACTAAGCAACTAAAAGTGTACAACTGCTGTAACTGTGAAACCTACGCTCTCTACAAGCATAAGTAATAAAACAGCTTTGCAACCATTATGTGTCAGCGCTGTCTCTGCCCTGTTAGCCCCCGCCTGTTCATCCGAGCTCATCATCCAGCACCAGAGCTCCAGACTGCTGACCTCCACAGCCTGTAGCCGACTTCCTGCCCCTTGGGGAGGGGGCTGGACCGGATGATCTTATGAGGTCCCTTCCAGCCCTAATGTCTATGAAATCTATGAATTATGTTGGATTTAATTAATGCTTGCTTACATTCCAGGAACCAATTCACCCCTTTTGGCAAATCAGCCTCTCTTCACTATGTAATGCCCCCATCCTTCAGTCAGGTATCAGGCACACAGTACCATTTCCTACATGTTCACAAACATATAAGGAGGTCCTTCAGGATGAAAAGTTGGAGTGGAGAAACCAGACACGTCATTTTTGATGTTCTTCTAGTAGAAGACAAAAACAGAACCTTCCCCTTTACAACCTCACAAAACCTTATATGAATAGCTTAACCGCCCACCAGAAAGCATCAAAGGAAAGAAACAAGCCCAATCCCATGCAAATTACCTTAAAAGTGTCATTTGATTTCCTCTTTGACAAAATATAGTTTCTTCTTACAACATTAACGGGTTGTCTGAACGCTTGCTCAAATCTTCTTTGTCCACATGTAACACTAAGATGCCTGCCTGTGAGACATGCTGTCTTGAAGCAGACTAATTGATGTTCATTATCCTCATTGTTTACTTACTCAGTATATGCCATTTAAAGCTTCTGTTATTTGCTCTTAGCTGCATTCAGACCCTATATTGGAAAAACTCTGTGTACTTTTGGTGCTGCATATTTGGCTTTTAATGCCACCATATTATGAACTTTATGCCAATTCCTGAGCTCCTTTATGCACAATCCCTCATTGACTCCTATGCATGTTTTGCCTGAGCAAGGACTTCAAGGAGAAAACTCACAACAAACTTTGTTATTTTCAAGTTTCTAAATAGAAGGACAAACCAACAAGATTGGTTTGTAACCATCCCCTTTCTCCAGTCTCCCACCTACACTAAGTAGGGAGATTGTTTTTTTCTTTCTTTTGCCATCCCTCTGACCTATCCTATACACACTGATCTCTAGAATACCTGAATTTTTTCAGTGGCTCCTCATCTTCTGGCTGATACTGATTCACACCTACTTCTCTAGATACTATGACCTGCTTTATGGTGGCCATTTGAAGAGTCTATCCCTACTTCTTCAAGTACATAAGCACATATTTCCATTCAAGCACATGCTTAAGTTCCATGGATTTAAAGGTAAATACATAAATTAATTCTTTCTTCAAGCTGGACTTTAATATGTGTTAAGATACTTCCTCAGACTGAAACCAAATGCACAGTCTCCCTTGCTTGTTGTAAAGTCAAAGAGGATTATTTGAGTGAAGTCAAGAGGGGTACGTGAATGCTACTTCAAACCTTGATCTACTTGGCAGAGTGGCAATGACAGCAGGTTTCTTATTTGCCCTCTTTTCCTGAGCCTTTGGGGTTATTCCCTTCATGTTATCGTGCTTTTCTGCTGCAGCCAGAAGGACTACAAACTAACGTTTCTTAAAAAAAAGCTGACATTTTCATGGAGTCTCTGGATTCCAGAGCTACAGCTTTAAGGAAAATATAGACTACCCCAAACAGCTGACAATTCTGCAGTAGCTCCTTGTTACCTGGATTACAGCTATTCATACAAGAGGCAAGAGACAGGTCTACAGCCTGACCTTTTACTGCTTGCAACCCAAAGCTCAAGAATAAGTGCTTACCCAGTGTCTGTCAGGCTAGAAATACTAGCCCAATATAGATCTTTATTTACACTGCCAGGGGAGAGTCAGGAGGTGAGGGGAGGAGCATGACATACAGTCCGGCAGCAAGTTGTCTTGGATTTACTGGGCACATCTAAACATGCATATTAATGTGAAGAAATAAACTCCAGGACATATTGTGCCAGAGTTTATTACTTCCAGGTGCATTCGAATGTGTGCGTGGGACCACAGCATGTTGAGTCTGAGCAGCCTTAGCTGGCAGGCGGTCCGGTGGATGAGCCTGCCAGCCCAGGGCTTCTCTGACATGGCTCAATGTGCTGCAGAGGGCTGGGGCATGAGGGTGTTTTTAGTGTGGGGCAAGCCAGCAGGCAGCCTTCACAGTGAAGAACCCTGGTACCCCAGCCAGTCAGGTCAGCATTTACACATGCACTACTGTGCACAAAAAAACTCTGCAGCAGGATAGTACTTGTATTTACAGATACTAACCTGTTGCAGAGCTTATGAGTCTCCTGCAGCTTAATAGGGCAGCAGATGAAGACGCCAAGATATTAACCGTGGAGCTAATTAGGCAATTCTGCAATAAATGTCTTGTGTAGACGTGCCCACTGAGTTCTCCAATTTCCCTTCTACCCTCTACCCCATATTTATACATTGTTTCCTCTAACAATCATTCTCTGATTGGCTTATTTAAATATATTTGTTTCACTGAGACTTTGGGAGCCAGACTGACTTAGTTTTCCCATAGGCTTGGAAAATGTCAGTTAGATGGAATTTGTGTACTTGTGAAAAATAATGGTTTTATTAGATTTCATAGACATTAGGGCTGGAAAGGACCTTGGAATATCATTGAGTCCAGCCTCCTGCCCCCAGGGGCAGGAAGTCAGCTGGGGTCATAGGATCCCAGCAAGATAAGCAACCAATTTTCTCTTGAAGGTGTTCAATGTAGGTGCTTGAACCA
>NW_017728918.1:57243942-57247625 GCF_001723895.1 Crocodylus porosus | reverse complement strand
CATGAGCTAACCGCAACAAACCCATTCTGGCTATCCCTCAGGATGTTGTCATCGGCCCATCCATTAAGAATGGCCTCTTTGATAATCTTTTCTAATACCCTCCACAGGATAGAGATCAGGCTGATGAGCCTGTAGTTTGCTGGATCCACTTCCCTCCTCTTCTTGAAGATAGGCACCACATTGGCCTTCTTCCAGTCCTCGGGCAATTCAGAGCACCAGGAGTTCTCAAAGATCAGTGCCAGGGGCAGAGCTATGGTGCTAGACAGCTCCTTGAGATTCTAGGGTGTAGACTGTCAGGGCCAGCTGACTTGAAGGTGTCCAGCCTTTCAAGGTGTTCCTTCACAAGGTCAGCATTGATGGAGGGCCAGGAATCACCCTGTGTCCCTGTTTTGGAAGGAAGGATTTTTAATCTCCTTTTGTTACCACATTGGAATCCTGCTTGCTTCCATTCTGTTTTCCTTTTACTTTGTTTTATGACCTTCACTGACAAGGAAGTTTTGTTCTTATAAGTTATATAAGAAACATCTAATACATTCGGATACCTCAATCACTACTACTAACATTTTATTAATTGATGCTTGTTAAGTCTTTATGTAGTAGCTAGGTCCCGTGTATTGAGCTGGTTCCCTGAGTCCCTGGTCCCTGAGTGAATCATGAGTGATTGATTGGTAACTGGGAACACAGTAGCTTAGCAGCAAGGCCTGCAGTAGTGTCTCTCCTCCCTGCCCCAAGGCAGACACAGTCAGTCCCACAAACACCCATGACACCAATTTTGCTTGTCTGCAGCTTGAGGGGAAGTTCCCCCAAACCCCTACACCGATCTTCTTGACAGTGATCATCACCTGCTGGAATTCACCATACAGCACAAGGTGGCAAAGGCCTTCACTGACAAGGAAGTTTTGTTCTTATAAGTTATACAAGAAACATCTAATACATTTGGATACCTCAATCACTACTACTAACATTTTAAGCTAAAGTTATGACATATTGTATTTGGATATATGCTACTATATTTTAAGCCCTTTCTGTACAATGTCTCCTTTCAGCCTTTTTGTTCTGTTTAATTTGATCTCACTACTGGTTTAGCTGGAAGAGTTGATTGCTTCCATTACTTTGCTGATCAGATTAGTTATTATGTCTCCAAAGGGTTTTTTTTTCTCATGGCCACTCAGAAACAAACTCTGGGAACTTCTGCTTTGGCCAAATGTCTGAAGCTTGTCTTAGGCCCCTTGAAATTGGCCAAGAAATTCCTGGCAAGGTATTGAAGGACTCAATCAGTCCCCTTCTTCCCCACCAAAAAGGTTACAAATTAAGTATTTTGTTGTTGGCAAGAGACTTAGCTTAGACAATGAAAACTGATGCTGGTATTTTGACATTTTGCCTGTCAAGTACTAATCTAATAGTCCCTTTCTTGATTGGAAACATAGGACATTTATACACATGTTCTGGGTGGTGTGTGTGGGGAGGGGGGCCTTAATTACTGCAGCTCTGAGAGCCACACTAAGAAAAGCACCCAGGGCATCATGTGTATCAACATCCTGGCTCTGAAAAATGGCAGTGGGGTTCTTTGAACTAAAGCTCATCAAATGAGCTTTAAAGTGCCCCACCACCATTTTTCAGTGCAGGGACGCTGTTACACATGATGCTGGAGTGTGCTGGAGCATGGCACAATTAATTAAGTCTGCTCCGATGTGCTGTAATTAGAGTGCATCAAACCAGCCTCCCTGTACGTGTCTAGGAACCCATGATTGGGGAAAATTAAATACAAGAAAAAGCATTATTCCTTTCAACATCTAGGTAAGCCCTAATTATTAGGGCCATACAAAGCTTCAGTCGCTGATTTGATTTGGCAGAGATTCAGCCTGATTCAGTGGCCAAATCTCTGAATCCGAATGAAATTAGGAGACCTTTTAATCTCTCTGAATTGAATTAGAACCCTCTGAGTCAATTCAGGGAGATTCAGAAAGATTTGATGATTTGGACACAGACACAGCTATAAATGTTTTTTCTACGTATCTCAAGGTACCAGGTGACTCTTGAATGCTGAAATGCTGGGGCAGATGGAGCGCCCCACAGGAATGTAGGGGGTTCCCCAGTGTGCTTGGCAGCAAACCCAGAAGTAGATTAGAAGCACTTCTGGTCCACTTCTGGGTCCACATCAGGGACCCCCCTCCACCTCTGGCTCGGCAACTGGTGTATCCTCTGTCTGGGGGACACCTGGGGCCCCTCCATGGCCAATCACTGAGCCAGGGGGGTGTGGTGGGCATGGGGGTAGTGCCTGGTGGAGGACCAGAAAGTAGACTGGAAGTATTTCTGGTTCACTTCCGGGTTCACTGCCAACCACATGGGGGCACCCCACCCTGCGCTTCTGTGGGAAGCTCCATCTGGCCCACCACCGCAGCATTCATGAGCCATGCCTGGTACCTCAAGGTATGTAGAAAGAACATTTAAAGCTGCAATGTTACTTGGAGAATCACTGGTTCTCCAAATCAGTATAGAATCTTCAGATTCGGATTTGACTGAATCGAGTCAAGACAGTGATCTGAATCAAAGAATCAAATCACTGTCCCCAATTCAGGCTGAATCCAAATTGAATACAACTCATTTTGCACACCCCTACTAATTTTATTTATATCTATCTATCTATCTGTCTATCTATCTATAAAATAGGCACAGTGGTACCTATCCAGTCAGCTTAGGCAAGATGGCGACACACAAATGTATGTGCGTGTGTGTGTTTAATAAATATTAACTAGATAGTCCCAGCAGCAGTTTTAATATATATTAAATGTATGTGCATGTGTGTGTTTAATATATATTAAATAGATAGTTCCAGAGCTTTAATATATATTAAATAAATAGCCCCAGTGGCACTCATGCTGTCAGACAGTAGGCCTGTGCGAGTCAGCAATGATCTGATCTGGCTTTGGGTCTGGCCACTTCAGATGGCTGTGATCTGATCTGTAGCTCTGGACTGGGTTTCTGCCTCAGTCCAGCTGAAGCTTTGGAGCCACCTTGGAGATCCAGCTATAGGGTATAATGGGGAATCAACAACGTATCTATAACTTCATTGTTTTTTGTTCAATTTGGATGAAAATTGCAGAAATTGTAGCCTCTGCTGAGAGCATGAAACCTGACAAGTTTCAAGAAGATCAGTGCAGGGGTTTGGGGGAAAGTGTACCTCAAATTCTTGAAAGCCAAACTCATGTCACAGCTATGTGTTATAATACAGGGTGGTGAAAACTGCAGGGCCAGTAGCTCTTACTGAGGCCACAAAGCCTGCCAAGTTTCAAGAAGATCAGTGCAGGGGTTTGAGGAGAACTGCACCCCAAGCTACGGACAAGCAAAACTCGTGACACGGGTAACACTGCATGTTAAGGCATAGCGGGGTGACAGCTGCAGGGATGGGGGCCCCTGCTGCAGCCACGATGCCTGCCAGCTGTTGAGATCAGTGCGGGGGGGTTCTGGGGCCCTGCACCCCTACCTGCTGACAGGAAAAACTCATGCCAAGACTGTGTTCATCTTGGGGCAGTTGATTGTCTGTATTGATTATTTCCTCTCCTTAGCCTGGTTTTGTAGGTACTAATTGATGCTTGTTAAGTCTTTATGTAGTAGCTAGGCTTTATGAGCACTCGTGGTGCTCTGGTGTGGTGCCAGAGGACTGGAAGAGGGCCAATGTGGTT
>NW_017728918.1:57227646-57242232 GCF_001723895.1 Crocodylus porosus | reverse complement strand
ACCCTAGAAACTATGAAACTATGAAACCTGGCAGGCTTTGTGGCCTCAGCAAGAGCTGCAGTTTTCACTCCACTGTGTTGTAATGCCTAGATGTGACATGAGTTTTGCTTTCAAGAATCTGGGGTGCTAGTCCCTCCAAACCACTGAACCAATATTCTTGAAGCTTGGTAGGCTTCATCCTCTCTGCAGAATCTACCACCCCTGAAAATTTCATCCAAATCAAACAAAAAACCCAAAGTTATAGATATTTTATTGTTTCCCCATTATACCCTGTGGCTGGATCTCCGAGGTGGCTCCGAAGCTCTTCGAAAGCTCCGAACCGCTTCGGGAAGCCTAACAAGGCCACAGCTTCAACCCAGATGTGCTGCTTTGGACCCCAAAGCATCTGAAGCTTCTCTAGATCTGAAGTTCTGTCCAAAGCCCCGCACAGCCCTATCAGACAGCAGGAGCAGGACTGGAGCCACCCATGGGGCTTTCTCGCAAAAGGCAGCCACAGAAAACCACCACAACCCACAGGGAGCCCTGAACCCACCCTTTGCCTCTGGCCCTGGCCTGGCCAGAAAGGAGGAGTTGCACGCTGCCTGCTCCAGATGCCCATGGCTAGGATGACTGCCTAGGACATGCTGCCCCTGGTGCCCCAGTGGGCCCCTGATTGGTTGGGTCCCTGGACCCAGCCCCTGAGGGCCCACTCCTGCTTGCATGTGTTAAAGCTGGAACTCAGTAATTTTTTAAACATTTTTCACTGGTGTGCTTGAGAGTAGATATGACTTCATGTATACCAACCATAAATATTTCCTTTAAAAATGTGGCTAAAGGCAGAAGAGTGCTCTTGTATAAATACCCAGAAAGCATTCTCTCTGGAAATCAGATGCCTAGATTCTAGGCCCTCCTCAGCCTAAAGGCTTTCAAATGTATAACTCCCACCTCCTAGGAAAATGTTCTGAACCACCAATAAAGCTAGGAATGGGAAGGTTTCTGTTTCTTTTATTCAAGGTATGGCACTATGTGAAGAAGAATGAAAAAATCTTAAGATAAGAGAGGGGGAGAGAAACAGAAAGAGAGAAAGCAAGCAAGAGGGAACTCAGTGATGTGTGTCCATCCCTGTCAAAGAGAATAGAAGTCATGAGTCATGCCCTGCTCCTAACACTCCAGATATTTTATCCAGACACACTTTAATGAACCACATTTATACAGTCTATTAGAGCAGGGAACAGAACCCAGGACCCTCCTCCTTCTTGTATGTTTTTAAATAAGAGAGTGATCTAGTCACCTCTATATGCTTTAGTCATGGTGCAGGTTCAGGCTATGACTATCATTCTCACATTGATATCCAATTGAAGGCTATAGGTAAACATAGCTTAAATGCAGGTATAGGTGCCTAAATTGGGAGAAACAGAATTTCAGACACACTCCACACTTCAGCATTTCCGATTTCCTCCCCCTCTTAGCAGAGTGCTAGGGATTGTGATCCTAACCACAGGCCACAAATAGATGTTCATTTCTACTGATAATTTCCACCATTAGAAATTTTCCCTGGAGGAATGTAAAGACATTCAGCTTGCAGCTGCTCCCACTCCCCAGTCTGGGGATGACATAGGGAGCAGTGTTTACTCCAGTCCTCCCAGTGTGTGGGGGGAGTGGAGCAGCAGAAAAGACTAGAAATCAGAATACAAATGTCCAAGCTGTTTCTTCTGGACCATAAGTGGCAGTTCCAGGAAAAAAATAAGACAACTCCAATTAGGGAGAAGTTGCTCCCAGGGGGGGTCTCTTCTAGAAGAATAAATATTTGTACACTTTCTTCTGGCTTAAGTCCTCCTAGGGACCAAGAGGAGTGGAGCCAGAGGCAAGCCTCTTGTCCCTCCTGTAGATCAGGAGGGAAGAGGAGGATCCAAGACTGGGGTCTGGAGAATGGGCAGGGAGCAGCCTCCTTTTCTCTGCTCCCAGTCTCCAGGAAGAGAGCAGAAGGAACGCTTGGGCAAAGCCCACAGACCCTTCCCTAAGACAGGCAGCCCCCAGTCTTGGGGAAAATGTAGGGAGTAGTGATGGCTGCTCCTGTATCCTCCCAGACTGGTCAAGTGGTGGTGGGGAGGAAGCAAAGCAAACCCATGCACTAGTTCCTCAGACTGCAGAAAAGACCCCGCTTGCTCTACATTCCTGGGACTCCACTGTGAGACTCTGGGAAAACTCTCCCCAAGCCCAGTTTCTGGCTCCACCAGCTTTCCCTTTCCATCTGTGCTGTCCTCGGGGTGATGATTTAAAACCCGGCAAGGATGGGAATTGGGTTTGTGGGGGAAGCTGTCCTTGAGCCTGCTTTCCAAGCATGTTGGCCTTTAAATTGCCACCCTGGATGCCCACCTGGGCAGCACAGGTGGCAAAGGGTAGCTGATGGGGTTGGCAAAGCCCCACACCTGCTACCAAAACTGAGGACTGCAGGGAGGCAGGGGGTGATGTCTGCTTGGATGACCTGTCCAAGAGGGGAGGAGAGCAGCAAAGCAAAGTCATCATGGACTTGCAATGCCTGCAGGAAGAGGGCTTGCAGTGGTTCTGTCTTTGGTGCCTGGGAATCAAGCAATAAGAGGAGTGTGGGGAAAGTACCTTACCTGATGTTCACAATGGAGTGAGGAGCTGGCAGTGAGCAGTTGGCAGCTGATCCTCCTCTTCTCTCCTGGTCTATAGGAGGGACAGGTGCAGCTGGTTTGAGGAAAGCACAGGAGCCTTTCCCCTGGTTCTACTCCTCTTGGTCCCTAGGAGGACTTAAACCAGGAGAAAGTGTAAACATGTTTATTTTTCTAGGAAGACAAGGTGCTAGGAGAAACTCTCCTGGGACCAACTTCTCCCTAATTGGAGTTGTCTTATTTTTTCCTGGAACTACCACTTTTAGTTGAGGAGAAACAGCTTGAACATTTGTGTTCTGATTTCTACTGGGAGAATGGTGATTCTCCCAGTAGAAACTGAACATCTATACACGGGCACAGGTATCTCATTTTCCCCATGTGAAGAACTGAGAATTAAGTGTCTAACTTGCTTTCCTGAATTCTACTTGTAACCATTAGCTCTGAGAATGTGCAGCACCACTATAACGGTCTCCCTTTGTCAAGCTCGTCTTAACTGCCCAAGGTCATAGAAGAAATCAGGGGCAGGACAACCCAAGGAAGCTGGGTGTCAAGTCCAGTCTAGTGTCCTGATCAGCAGGTCATCCTTCCTCTCCACTACACATACAGTCTTTTATCAGAGGAGCCACTATGGACTTCGTTGCCAAATTTTAACTTGTATATAAAAATGTAGAGACGCATTCAACAAACACAACTTTTTGGGACACAGCTAAAAGACCAGCTTGTTGTACATCACTTTCACAAAGCAACTTCCTCAGAATATGCCAGTAAGTTTTTATCATACCCTTCAGATAACTCAGCTCAGGTGGACATCCATTTGCCAAATGCAGCCACACAACCATAGTCCAATGACACAGACAAGGAACAGATCACAAGGATTCCCTCTATGTAACATCCTTGAGACAGCATTTGCCATTCTGAATTTCATAGTTTCATAGTTTCATAGTTTCTAGGGTTGGAAGGGACCTGAGTAGATCATTTTTTGCAATACTTCCCTGAAATACTTGAAACTGTTTTCAGATAACTGTATACAGAAGGCAATCCCCCTTTGCTAAACTACTAGATTGATATGTTATGACTTAATAAACAATATTATTTTCCACTCCTCCTCCTCACAACAGGATGATGTTGCATGTAATGCATTTCTGAATGGAGGCAAAGAGTCCTACTGAGAGTTACTGTTCTGATAAGCAATTGAGAGACTACAAAAATATTTACTCTTCCTAGTGTGTTTTTACCCTTTATAATATAGGGTTCCACCCCCAAAGAACCAGTGTTCATTCATGTAGGATTGGAAGCAACTAGCAAGTAGCTTTAGAGAGTATTACTTAAAAATAAAGGGGGGATGAAAGTCAAGAACAGTCTTCTGGATAGATAGAAAACTTTACCTTCCAAGTGAACACTTCTGGAGATAATATGAATACAAGATAGTTTGCACATTGCTATCCACTCTATCCTCAGTAATATACTAGGTAACATCAAGTATTAAATTCTGTGCTGCATTCTGGAATTAAACATAGAGATCAGCATTTCTTCCTGACATAATTCATTCAAGAGAGAAATTAGATTAATTTAATGGAGCTATATCAAGGAGGAACAAGGCCCATGCCAGATTAGGAACTAATGCAAAACTGTAATGGATATGTGTTTTAATAAAATAAATCATTGAATTCCATAAAATTCTGGTCTGTTCATAACATTTCTGTTATGGAAGCAGTGTTGAGAATTTTATCTACTCTAATAAAAAGCAGAGCTTGTAGTGGATATAACTCAGCACAATATCTGTGCTTAATTCACTTTTCAGGCTTTTTTTCCCAAGTATAGTAATTGAGAGTAATTGTTAGCGAGTGCGATGTAATTACCTATGTGACTCTGCTGTACAATGCAAAGAGAAGAGAGAGGTAAGTGCATAACCTATGTTTCCTATCTGCCTTTAAGAATTTTAAGGACCCTGGACTAGATTCTCTAGCCTGATTGCTTTTTTCCTGTACTTAAAGATATCAAATTAGAAGTGGGTTTCAATGTAGAGGTTAAAGTAAACTCCTGTCATGGAGAAAATGAATGTCTGATTATATCTAAGGCCAAAGACAGTCATTACATCTTTAGTGTAAAATACGCCTTTGCAGTCTATGAAAACCGAGCGTATTGTTTTTCAAGCAGTTTGTAGCACTACAAAGATGATGAAAGTGCTACAAACTGTCAGCACTTTCAAACAGTTTCTTCTTGGCAGCACTACACTACATATAATGAGCTTGCAGTACTAAGTAGCATGACAGGAGTCTGTAGGACCTTCAGCATCCCAGTTCTCCACTCTCCTTCTCCATATCAAAAAGGAGGTAGAGGAGAGTCACAGGTTCCCTGAAAATCTGCTGCATGACTTGTTAAACTCTATCCAATTCCTTCTAAACCCTTCCTTCTACAGATGTTACGAGTGTACACCCACTTTTCTTTTTAATGGTCTTGATGTTCCACTAATCAAGCTTGTCTTTACCAACTACTTTTAACTCATTCCCATAGAGTTATATTTGTTTTTGCATTGATCTGAAAATGAATACAACCCTAGGCCCCTAGCACATTAGTAGAGCTTCTAGTTGATTTTTACCTGGAGAAAAAGGTGCTGCATTACATATGATGATGCACATCACCATCAAAATCCTAGATCCACCAATGCCTGAAGAGTCCAACAATTCTTCATTTTTGGATAGAATATCCAAAGCATTGAGATCCATGAAATATTTATTCAAAAAAGCTGTGAAGATTTTGCAATAGAATAATCTCTTCTGTATTTCAGTATAACATCCCAAATATACACAATTAGAACTCTAAAATTCCTTTTTTGTTCAGAGATATATCTTTTTCAATTATTTATTTTGAAGATGTATCTTGTGCTCAGTTAAATGAAAGTTGTAAAAGCAAAGCTAGACTGTCTTTATGTTTTGATACCTGGGGGATATGGAAGACTAAAATCTAACAAACCATACAATTTTTGCTTCTGTAGTAATAAAACTTAATGCCAAATTCTGCTCCTACTTACAACAGCATAAATTTGCATTATTCTGCATTTAAATGAATGCAAGGGATCAAAAGTTGTCCATATTATTTACATAGCACTGCCAACAATAAGTGGTGGCAAGTTCTAATATGTGCAACTCCAACACATCAAATTATGGCCTTGTATAAGCAGATACAATCCCATTAAAGCCAGATGAGTTCAACATGGTTTTACAAGGTCTTAATTTGGTCCACTGATTGCAAAATAATTGCATGGATATTAATGAGGGCACAATTTGGACTCCTCTTTGGTGGAAAAGAATCCAACTTCACTTAAGGTTACATACTAATACAAGGTCTGGATCTAGTTCAAGATCTTAAAATAATTGTTGAAATTGCTATTCCTCATGGAATCACAGATGAACCTCAGGACACATGGAACACAACAACTCCATTGGACATGAAAAGGAAATTTTATTAAACATGTTTACATAACATGAGTTGGAAGTTCATTTAAAAGCACAGGGGAGTGTTAAGACAAGTGGTCAAAATAGAAAGATACTACCGAATTATCATTAGTTGATTTTTTGGCCACTAAGACAGAACAGAATCTAGTAGTAGTGCACCAATGCTTCAGTTCTTCCTGCTCAGCAGGTCGAGCAGTAATCAAACTGTGCCCTATGGAAAGATGGGCAGAATAGTTCCGGCATGGTAAATAATAATAAATCGTTCACTTGGTGCAGGCAGTATGTCTATGAATTAAAACCTAGTGTGTACACAATCTCTACATGTGTTACAGCCCCACAGTAGGAATCTACACCAAAATATTTATTAGAAGGAATTTGGTCCGTACTACATCACGTTTTCCATAGGGTAAAAAATAAAGTCCATCTATAGACATTTAGCACCAGACTCACAGACCTAGCCTGGCTAAAACCTGCAAAATGTCTATAAGAAAAATGGATGGCTTAGATTTCTTGGTTACTTCAGTATAGTAATTACGAGCAAACTGTACAAGTACATGCAACATACAAGCTGGCCTATGTGGAACTAACATACATTATTAAATAACCTTTTTTTTTCTTTTTACAAAACGTGCATGCAGCTTTGAACAGTTCCAAGTCATGCTGCTCTATTTGTGTGATCACAAAATTGAATGGCCTGTAAAAGGAGGGAAAACATATCAATGCACCTGCAGAGTCTGCAGTTTTTAGCACATTTACAGAAAATCACAAGAGATTTCAAGGCCAAGAACAACTCAAATGAATAAAATGCAAATTGAAAGTTGACTTTTTTTCCAAAAAAGTAAGATATCTTGCGGTAAAAAATCAAGCTTTGTGCTTGCATCAATCTCAAAGAAATGTAAACTAAAATTTGATAAAAACATTAGTAAGTGCAGAATATTTCAACTGGCATCTCCAGTGAAATACTGAACATCTCATACCATGCTCTATCCAGGGCAGACACATGTGTCTAAAGTGACACATATTAGAGAGGCCTGGGTACAGCTGAAAGTGTCATATGCTCAACCCATTCCTGGTCAACATTTTGGGAAGTCAAATATACATTTATACACATAAACATAAATATTTCCTCTTTGAATCTAGGAAAACTGCATTACCAGTAATATTTTCAATGTCAAAATTAAGACTAAAGCTTTTTTTTCTTATCAGTTCCCAGCATTAGTTGCAGATAGATTTCTTCAAAACTCTTCCATGCAAAAAATCATAAAACAAAAATCATTATGCAAACAGTTTTGCTTTTTTACAAAGAAAAGTTAGTGGTCTGAATTTTTTTAAAGGAATTATCTTGAATGGTCATTTGTTCTGGGTTTCCACATGAAAGACTTTGAAGAACCAGAACTGAGAAACAATTAGAATCTCACTGGCATTGAGTCTGGTACTTCTGGCTCTTGAACACTTTAAGGAATGCTTACAGAGATATACTTCAGCCCTTTTTTGTTTGGTTTAGAAAAAGAAAGGAAGGGTCTCTGTTAGCATTATGAAGACTTTCCCAAAACTGGCACAATCACACAACAAAAAATTAGTGGAAGTAACAAATACAGAAGAACTGTTGGAATACCAGGAATTTAACACTGCTTCTGGGCTCTGTCTAAATGTGAAAAAAAACAACATTGTTAACAGAGTGAGAGCTTCCAGTTTTTTTTAATTTAATTCTAATCTAGAGGTCCCACTTTCTTTATAATTGTTATAAGCATCAGTGACTGTTTCTAGTAGACTGACTTCCTGTATTTGATATATTGTTTTTTCAATTTCGTCATTTTTTTAACATAAAATTCAGACATATTTTGGATAACTGCTACAAGCAAAAACTGAAGTGATTGTCTCTCTCCAACAATGTTTTTAATCAATGTATATATCTGATTCCAATTATCGTGGGTTGTAACATTTTTATTAGACAGCCTCTGCTCTAAGTTCACTATGATCTAATGCAAGGAGGCCCAGCTGAACTTTCCAGAGATGATTGGGAAGCCCTGCGAGTCAGGGGAGTCAAGGTTGGATCCACTAGTGATGAGGGTGGAAATAATTTATACCAGCCTATTACCACACTGGACAGATCAAGTTCCTCCAGAAGGATCTGTGCAACCCCCATGAAGCATTTGTGATCCATTCGGCCGTAGTCTCCCCAAACTATCACCTGCAATGGCATAAAATACAGATTCAATACTCTCCAAAAACACATCTATGCACATATTAATTCATGGTGTAACTCACTACCTGAGTGAACAGGGTCAATGTTTTTCCCAAAGAGAAAGAGAAGGATGCGACTATGGGAAACATCATAGTAAGACTGCATGTTAGATACCATCGGAGGATACAACCACACAGGTGCTTTTCAGAACTCTAATGACATTGTGAACCACACAGATGTACCAGCTGGTGTTTGTAAAACTAAAGTATATTTGATTAGGGGAGGAGTGACTCATGTACTTAAAGTTAAGTACGTGCTTAAATGCTTTACCAAATCAGGACCCAAAATAAGATTAAGAAATGACTGACCTGAAGGACTTTACCCTGTGGGCTTTCATCAAAAACCAGTGTCTGTTGGTACAAAGGATCAAGGGTCTTCCGTGCAATTCTAGTCTTCTTCTTAGCTATACAGGCTCCATTTTCCAGCAAGTATACTTTGACATACGGAGCTAGAAAGTGTAATAGCACAAGTTTATGTTAGGACTTAGGCCTTTCTCACTGAGACTACTGCATGAAAATCAAAAAGAAGCTGACTAGAAAGAAAATGACCAAAACTATTTTAATCACCCGAAGTCAGTGAATTTTACACAGTAAGTAAACAGCGTAGATGGTTGAAATTCAGTTGGATATTTAAAGGTCTTTCAGATTTAATCATCTAAGACATTAGATGTTATGCATTGTTAAGTAATATCTTTTGTGGCTTGTTTGCTATTGCATGGCACCATAAATTTTAATGAACATGTAGTATGTTGCTTTTTAATGTGTGATTAACATGTTAATCACTCCAGAAACATAACATGTGCCAGAGGCCTGGAGTTCAGAGCCATTTCAAAATATAAGACTTTGATGTTTCAGTGAAGCGGGTGTTCAAAGGCGGAACACACAATCATTTCTTTAAATGTTCAGATAAAAAGGCAACTATTCCTTGTTCACCTTTTCCCTCTTAAATGGTTTTAAACAAACATTTTTAGAAAATTCTCAACTAAAATTGTTTTCTGAGTATTATGAAGCACAATGATTTTCCTGGAAAATAAAAACGATTTCCAGCAAAGCCTTCCTCCAACAGTGAAGTTTTCATTATAACAGTATTTTATTTGTCCCCACCAGTAAACCACTTGAGCTTGCAGCTGGTGGTACAGCTTGCTGATTTATCCACAACACTTGTACCACTCAAAGGGAACATCAATTTGCTTGTTTGATATTCCCCTTTCACCTACTCTGCTCCATTTCTTTTCTGAAGGAAGTAACCAAATGCTAAATGTCAATGTAAGGGACTCCAGATCTCTCACCAAACCCACAGTGGGCTATAACACTTCCTTAAAAACTCCAACATGCCTCTGCAGATGTTCCAAGGATGTTTCAGCCTCAGAAACGTTAATTTTATGTGCAAGAAGAGGACACTTTCAAGTGGTTGAACCTGTGTGAAGATGCACACACACCCTCTGTCAAAATGCAAAATAAGTAATGTAAATGTAGTGGCTGTTTCAAGGAGATAAGAAGGTGTCTTCAGATATCTAATCTGCACTTTATGGCATAGTTTGTATTGTGTTCTATTATTTACATTTTCCCTCACCTGGGGTAGATTTGGAGCCAGGTTTTTGCGTGAGTCCTCGGGCTCTTATGACTTCTACTTCTAATTGACCTTTTTTATCCACCATCCCAATCTGAATATCACCTGAAAGGGAGAGGAAAGAGAAAATTTTCTTCTATACGCAGTGTTTCACAGTGTGCAGAGCCCCACAAATTTGGAAGATTGGGGCTTTATTCCTGCTTCTGGTCTTTTGTTGGGTGACACTGCCTAGTTACTTCAATTTTTCTATCTGTAAAATGAGGATAACGGATACTTACCTTGTATCAAGTGCTTTGAACGTTACTGATGGAAAGTGCTATATAAGAGCTGATAATTATTATCATCCTAAGAAGCCAAGTATAGACTCTAGCCCATTGCCATCACTCAGGCATTGTGGCAGTTATTTTTATTTATAGTATGGACAAATCTAGAGACTACCAACCAGGGACTGATACTGTATTTTGCCAGGTACTAAACAGGGACAGAACCAAATGATGGCCCTGTCTGCAAAGAGGTTATCATATTAATATATAAAAGACACATCTGGAGGCAACAAACCAATGGAAGGAGCACAAGGTAACAGTGGGCGCTGACAGATGGCGGGGGAGGGAGGGGCAGAAACCAAACGCACTTTGCTGGAAGAAGCAATGCGTTAATTTGACCTGGCTCCACAGCATCCATATAGACTGAGTGTTTCAGCAGGGCTTTGTGGTACCTTTATCTGAAGCTGATTCAATTAGCTATTAGTTAAAAGCACCATAAAAGTGCCACTGAAGTGCCTGATGTATACAACATTGGGCAAGCTGGGTCCAACTAATGTGACGCATCTTCTGAGCATGTGCTGGGCTTGGTGTGGGGATGTGTGGAATTTAAAGGTACAGTGCTGGTTTTGGGGTTTGTTTGTTTTTTTAAGTCTGTTAGCAGCCAGCACTGAAGTCTATCTAACCATTCATTCTAGCTTCTAAACTTTGCAATAGGGAGTGTATTCTATAAAAGGGCTTCAGCAAGTATGGCAGTCACAGCTTCCTCCCTGAACAACACTTTATACAAAGTAACCCTTTGCTTGTGTAAAGAGAACAAACTGCTCCCTGGCATAAAACACAAGGTATCTATCTAAGCTACTTCCTCAGTTCTGAATATTTGGAAAGTGACAGAAGAAAATTTGTCTATTGGACGTTCACTTGCTATTCTGTCCTGGAAAGGAAGACTTTGAATAAAAACAACACTGTAATCATGGGTTGGGTTCAAAATATTAGAACTCCAGGGCTGCATATTAAGCCACTATAACTGTTAGGGGGGAAAGGTGGCTAGGTATCAAACTAAGCTTCTGGGCTAAAAAATACACAATTAGATAAGTATGATTTGCTTATTATACTTGATGCAAATTGACTACACATCAGTGCATAACCCTAAGTTGAGGACTGACGTTCAGGGCCTATATTACTATACAAAACATTGTTGGCAGTGTTGTTCACAGAATCTGTCGCAGGCCATTCATTATAGTATTATTTTTCAAATGTAATTGGACATGAGATCTTCATATCATTTCTAACAGCATAGTGACTTTGGCTCCTTTAGTACTTGAGATATGACAGGCCAACAAACTGATTTGTTATCTATCAACACTTTTCTTGAGTAAACAAGCTCTGTGTTGAGCCAGAAATAGTTGACATTAAATTTGCACCAGGAACATATTTTGATGCCATGCATGAAACTAGTATCTTTACCACAACCAGTCAGCAGAGGGAACCACAGCATAGGGACTCCATCTGCAGAGATTAGTATGTAAGAAGCTTACCAAAGAAATTGTTAGGAAGAGTGACTTGTTAGGAAGAAGTAGACAAGGTTCTTTGAGTAAATCTGGTATCTTTTATTAGAACAACTCAAATAGTTGGAAAAATTCTTCTTAGCAAGCTTTCAGGTATGAATACCCTTTGTATGGTTGAGGAAGCACCTGCAGTTGGTGTGTCCTCTTCCTGGATGGACTGAATAGTAAAGAAGCCAGAGGCTGGTATACAGGCAAGAAAGGCAGTTGCCTGCATACCAGCCTCTGTCTTCTTTCCTATTCATTCCATCTGAGAACAACACACACCAACTGCAGGTGCTTCCTAAACCAGATAAAGGGTATTTAAACCCATAAGCTAGCTATGAAGAATTTTTTCAACTATTTGACTTGGTCTAATAAAAGATATCAGATTTACCCAAAGAACTTTGTCTGCCTATGTCCTTAGACCAACATGGCTACAACCCACACCCTTGATAGGAAGAGTGAATTTTCTAGGCCATATCCTCTCCTGATCCTGGAAAGAGGCAGACTACAATAGATGGGAAGAGATGTAGCACTCCAGAACTGCTTTGGAAGAGGCTTGGGTGGGAAAACAACATTGGAATCAAAGAGTGAGGTAAACAGGATCCATCTGGAGGAACTACTGGCTTCATTCTGATTTTATAATAATGAGAAAAAAAGAAGCCAAATATAATATTTAATATTTTTAATATTTCCTATTAAAATGGGGAAAATGTACTGTTAAAAGTCCATAGGCTTTCTGCTCAATAAGATAAGCCAGAAAGCTGTTGTTTGAATTGCTACAGAATCCTATGACTTATGGCTAACTTAATGGATGGAAGAGAAAGCTTCTCTTTTCATTTCTCTGGAGAATTCCTGAATTGGAAAGAGGAACGTCTCCTTCCCAATCTCCCACTGTTCCTCCTGGCTTCCTCTTCCTCCTCCAAGGCAGCTGAGTGGCTCACCCAGAACTTGAGCTCAGTGACTGCTACACTACTTGCAACCTGTGATTTTCAATTCACATCACTTGGTTAGGCCAGTAGGGCTGTCAAAGTTTGTTCACATAGTATCCCTAATGCATGACACCACTAAGTTGTCACATTTCACCCAAGTGCAAACAAAAGATTTTTGGATGGATTCTGTCCCAGGTTGGAGGTTGCTTTGGTGGTGTACACATCATAAGAGCAGCTTGCAAAGGGCTGGTGAGAAATTTCTCTGGTACGGACCGAGCATTAGGGCTGTGCAAAACTTCGGTCCCCGATTCGATTTGGCAGATCGGTGGCCGAATCTCCAAATCCAAACTGAATCAGGGGACCCTTTAAGGTCTCTGAATCAAATCGGAACCCTCCAAATTGATTCAGAGAGATTCAGCAATTCAGACAGACGCAGCTTTAAATATTTTTTCTACATACCTCAAGGTACCAGGCAGCTCATGAATGCTGAGATGGTGGGGCAGATGCATTGTTCCACAGGAGCGCAGGGGCTCCCCAGCGCGCTCAGCACCAGACCCAGAAGTGGACCATAAGCACTTCCAGTCCACTTCTGGGTCCACTGGGGAGTGTGCCAGGGTCCCCTCTCCTCCCCCCAGCTCAGTGACTGGTGCCTCCTGGACACCCACAGTACCCCCATGGCCAGTCACTGAGCTAGGGAGGGTGCTGGGGGGCCCCCCACGTGCTCCCCAGCTGACCTGGAAGTGGACAGTCCACTTCTGGGTTCACTGCCGAGCACGTGGAGGGCCCCCCGCACTCCTGTGCAATGCCCAATCCAAAATCCAACTCAGCATCTGAATCTAAATGGAATATGACCCATTTTGCACACCCCTACTGAGCATAAGACTACCATAAACAGCCCTATACTGGCTTATGAAAGCCCTACTGCAGGGAATATGCTGTAGGTAGAAGGAAGGTGGGGATTATAGTGAATGATACTGAGAAGACTCTGGGTTGCTATGGAGTACAAAGCAGACCGCAGACAACCCCTGTGAGGCTGCTGTAAGAACAGATTTTAAGATTTCATTTGTTATATTAGCAACAACCTAGCAGTCTCATTTATAATCTGATGGTCAGATGTGTTGTAAACATGGAGTGGAGTTTCTAATTTCTGGATTACCTTTAAAATTGGCCAGACAATGCCACAGCTAACATAATCCATGTCAACTATCTGCAAACTCTGCACATTTAAAAGCTGGTAATATGCTAGGAACTGAGAGACAGCAAGGAATAAGAATGCAATGACAGTCCATACATATCAGTTCTCAAGCTGAAATTCTCTACCATCAGCTGATTTGGGAAAACAACAGAGGATGGACTATACCTTTTTTTTTTGTTTAAAGTCAGAGAGGCCACGTCATAGAACATTCCAATTGTATGCAACCTGTTAGCTGCAGGCCACCTGCCCTACTAGGTGCAGACCATCTAGGCTATACTTTGAGCAATGGGATGTCATTTTTCTTACACATGAAAATACAATATTCTTACCCATGGCAGGGGTTGCTAGTGTCTGTCGGCCTACTAGTTGTGCAGGTCCAAGTCCATCAAGGAAATCACTAAATTGACTGTCAGCACCCAGTCTCACTCCAGGGAATATTAAGCTACAGTAAAATAAAACATTAGTACGTGTGAGTTTAACAGCAGTTCATAGTGGACAACAGTAATTATCATGGAAGCATGCACACACACAAAGGCCAGACTCTTACAAGCTTCAGGGATAGAAAAGATGGAAAGTGAAATCTTTTCAAAGGAAATTCGCTTTGTTTATATAAACAACTACTCATAAAGGGGCACTACTGTTGTAATAAGGAGCTACCACCCCCGCTACAGGGCCCACATGTCCCACCCCTGCTTCCCCAACACCTGGATTGCTGTCCCGCCTGGCCCCATCCCCTGCCAGCTCCTTCAGGCCCCCCAATGGCTGCCC
>NW_017728918.1:57181590-57227546 GCF_001723895.1 Crocodylus porosus | reverse complement strand
TGGATGTGTGCCAGCATAATTTTCTCGAACAGCCTGCCTAGGATCCAAGTAAGACTAACTGGCCTATAGTTCCCTGGGTCCTCCTTCTTCCCCTTTTTGAAGATGGGAACCACACTGGCCCTCTTCCAGTCCTCTGGCACCACACCAGAGCACCACGAGTGTTCGTAAAGCCGCTTGCTCCCCTTCTGGGCACATTAATTTTTCAGCCTTGGCTCCCTAGTGGGCGTGCTTCAAGGGGAACAATGGAAGATGGTCTCTGCATACCCTAGCCCATAGCCTAGGGGATAGGGCACTTACTGAAGAAGTACATTTAAAGCTTTGTAGCAACCTGGGCTAGGGACAGACATTCAAAAAGCCTGAGCCTGAACTGATTCAGTCTTTGCAGGTTAGTCTCACCTGGCTAGGCTGAACCAGTTTCCAACTGTACAGACATTCTCTCTGGACTGAGGAAATGCAGGCACATGCCTGCAGTGGCTCAGGCTAGACGCTGGGGGCACTAGAACAGCCAGCATGTGGTCTGCTAGCTAATGCTGAGGTGTCCATGTAAGGCAGAGGGGAGAGGGGAATAATCTCTTAGTAGGGAGAAGCCAGGCAGATGCTCTGTGCCTGCAATCTGTACCAAGCTCCAGCCAGGAAGCAGAGTGGAGCAGAGAGCCCCACCCAGCCCAGCCCAGCCCAGAGAGCATACCAGGATGCTGGGGTCATCTGGTTTACCAGCAAGGCACCTGGGACAGACATTGCATAAACCAATTTGAGATAAATTGGTTAAGTCTGATTCTATATTCAACCAGGTTTATCTCAAACCAGTTTCAGCCATTTTTAAACTGGTTTATGTGCACTGAACATCTGCTCTGTTACCAGTTTCTGATCACTTAAACTCATTTATGTGTAATGTCTATTCCTAGCCCTGGAGTCCAGGTCTCCCAGTTCCCGGGCAAGTGTTCTAACCACTAGGCTACTGGGTGCTTAGGCTCTCCTCTTTTTCCTCCACCTTTACTTTACACTGAAGTTAATACTACTGTCAAATGTACTGTTTCAGGCAGACACTTAAACAATCTGGGTACTGACGTAGTAGATACATCATACAGAATCCTTCCCTGTAAGTGAATTGCATCCAGACATGACAGAAGCATGTGAGGCTGCCTACAGGGATAGCTATGTACCTTCCCAGGGTATAACAGAATCACACTCCTAAGATCAGATGCATCACTGTGATGCAAGCAGATGTTACTTCTTACACATCTAGCAGGTGGAAGAGGATCTAGTGGGAAAGAAGCTCAGGAAAGGCCAAAAGAGCCTCATTGTAGTTTCAAGAATTTTATTTCACAATACGATAATCTCACCATGGACTTTCTTCATTGCCAATATTAATGAATGGAGATGGGCGTAAATTAGGGGACCACATTAGAACCCCAACGGATTTTAGGAATGATAAAAATCATTTTTTAGTGACTTGACCAGGCCAATCTCTTTAAGGTAAATTTGAATTAAAACAAAACTCCAATTACAGGAAGGTTTCTACCCATCTGGCCCATCTCTAATTTCTGTGAATGACAAACTGTTCAAAGGAAATCAGTACTGGAAAAATTAAATATCATATTTACCTAAAACCAATACAACTGTGAATTTAAGACAATTCCCAAGCAATTAGATTCTATATATGGGAAATTTATAAATTTATTATAATTTTCCACGTATAAATTCTGATTATAAGAGGGACATCTTAATTTTATCCCTACCCCCACTTTTGCAGCAAGGGAGCATGTGGTGGGAGGCAGATGGCTAAGGGGGCAGATGGCCATTTTACCCCTTGTTCTTCCACCATGTGACCCCCTGCAGCCTGCCCCCCACAGTGCCTGTGCTCCTACTCCCGTCTCCTCCAGGTCGCTTCTGCAGCCACCAACCCTTCTCACAATCTCTGTCTCCTGCCTGTTACCCATAGCCTCTGCCCCCCTTGCAGCTTTTTGTTTCCCTACCTGCTGCCTCTGCCCCATCCACTGCTGCTTCAGCAAGAACTTCTGCTACTGCTACTGCATAACTAGACCAGGCCTGGAACTTGTATGTGCTCTGTGCTCAGAGGTTATGGAGCCAGAACTGTGCTTAACTGTAAGTGGCCAGTGAGGGAGGAGGCAGAGGCTTTCTGGGGAAGGCTGCAGGGAGTAGATGCTAAGGGAGGCAGGCATGAAACCTTCTGGCAGGAGTTGTGGCTGCAGGGGCAGCTGTCCCCACATCCTGGTTTATGAAGGGGTCACAGGAAGCTCTAACTGCTCTATGGAAAGAAAACCAAAAGCAAACAGCAATAAATGTAGATATTTAGAATTCATTTTATTATGCTTATAGAGATACTGGCACGCTTCTAGAGTGCTTTAACACTGTAGATAAAACATTCCCTATCTGATCGCTGTCTCTCACTCTCTCTCTCTCTTTTGTTTTAATTGTGGAGGAACATGGATTTTGGGGTATTTTACAGAGTGACTTTAGGATTTTTTTAACATCAGAATTTCTGCTAGGGAGGCAAGTGGCAGGACCGAGGCAGAGGATCCTGCTCAGAGCTGGCACCTTGGACCCAGCTGGAGGTAGCTGATCTGCTGGCCAACTGAGGCTAGGAGGACATGCTTTGAGAGTTCAAAGAAGGCCGCCCCCACACTGGGAACATCTTCTGGGCAACAGCTGCCCAGATGGCCAGGCAGGGGACACACATGGCAGCAGTGTTGCACAAAGCCCAACTCTGCAGCTACAGCCCACTGGCAGCTGGCCCAGAGGGGCAGATGCCTCCACTGGCTGTGCAGTCCCCATCCAGGTCTGGCAGGTGCACAGCAGGTCACAGCCAGGCAGCAGCCCCCACTGTCAGACTGCTGCAGTGGGTAAAGGGTGCAGGGAACTCTCAGGGCTGCTTCGGCAGTCTAGCTGGCACAAGGGGTAGTGTCCCCAGGTACCAATTGACTGGGCCGCAGAAGCTCCTGAGAGCCAGTAGCCCTGAGCTACTTGCATAGCAGCCATAATCTAAAATGCTACTTATTTTTTAAAGCCAAAATGGAGGTGCATAAAGAATGTAGGTGTCTTTGTGTATTTTATGGCTGCTGTAAAGGGTGGAATAGTATTGTGCTGAGTAACTTAGGTTATTTCTATATGGTCTCCAGAACATACTCAGGAATGCTACTAGAACAGCAGTTCCCAACCTTGGGGTCACAACTCCATTTGGGGTCGCAACAATAAAAAAATCGGGTCGCAGGGATACTCAACCATGACATATAGTGTTAACAGTATGGCAGCACAGTAAATATAATCCACAGTTAAAGCAACTGAAGTAAATGTCAAAAAAATGCATCTGATAACTTTTTTAGACTTTGTATTCAATATTGCTTTTTAAACCTAAAAATAAGTTTAAATGATTTCAAATAAAAAAAAAACAAAAACCAAAAACATTATAATGCCATATTTATGACTTGTTGATCTTGTCTGGATCATTTTGGGGTCACAAAAAATATGCCAGTGTTTAAATGGGGGCATGCTACAGAAAAGGTTGGGAAGTCCTGCACTAAAAGATAATTTACAAGCACGCAGATATAATATTATGCATGTATGGCAAGACGGAAAATAAGGGTGGAGAACCACTTTAATTCCAGTATTTTCTAATTGTTAAGAGTAGACATTGAAAATAGTTGTATACTTTAAGAAAGTCTGAATACTTAACAGAGTGGCAAACTGGTATGTAACAGTAATGCAATTTAAAACTTATCAAATCGCCTCTTAGTCTCCTGTTCTCAAGAATAAATAACTAAAGTTCTTTCAGTCTTTCCTCAGAAGTCATGTTTCCCAGACCTGTAATCAGTTTTGTCAAACTTCATTGGACTGTTTCTAAGTTGTCTACATCTTTCTCAAAGGGATAGGCCCAAAACTGGGCACAGTACTCCAATGCTGAATAAAATAGGAGAATCTCTTCCCTTGATTAGCAAGTGACATTCTTATTAGTACAGAGAAGCATGCTACTGGCAAGTAAAGCACTCAGTTGGTTCACATTCCACCTATGGTTCACTGTAACCCCAGGTCCTTTTCTGCAATACTGAAGCCTAGTTAGTTGTCCCTAGTCTGTATTTGTGTATGCAACTGTTTTGTCCTAAGTGCAGGCGTTTGTGCCTATGCTATTTGAATTTCATTTGATCAATTTTAGACCGTTTAGACTCATGTCATTGCGGATCCTAGCCCTATCTTCTACAGTGTCCGTAATTCCACCTAATTTAGCATCACCTAGATATTTGCTAAGTGTGCATTCAGTATTGTTGCCCAAATTAATGAAGATATTAAGCACTATTGGGCCCAGGACAGACTCTTGAGGAATCCCACTTGATACCTCCTCCAAACTAGACATATCAAGCCACTGGTGACTATTCATTGTGTACAATGCTCCAGTTATGTATCCATCTTACAGTACTTCATATTATCTTAGCTTACTATTGAAAATATCATGAGAGACGGTGTCAAATACCTTGCTAAAACTGCTATCACATCTACTGCTCTTCCCTTATCCACTGGGCCAGTCACCTTGTCATAGAAGCCAATCAAGTTGATCAGGCATGACTTGCTCTTGATTAATCCATTTATTGTTAAATGAATTGGTTGTTCCTGACTACCTTTTTCTCTTCCAGGTACTTAGAGATATATTCCTTGATGACCTATTCCATAATCTTTCCAGGTATTGATGTCAAACTGACTGGTCTTCTAATTCCTTTGATGCTCCTTCTTCCTCTTCTTAAAGATGGACACAATATTACTCTTGTTCCAGTCATCTGGGACCTCACTTTATCACCACAAGTTCTCAAAGATGATGGCCAGTGGTAATGAGACAATTAGACAATTCCTTCAATACTTTAGGATGTACCCCATCTGTCTCTGCTAAGTTGAAAACATTCTGCTTTTTTAAGTAATCCCTAACTTGTTCTTCCACTACTTTAGACTGCCTATCTCCTCCCCAGTCCTTGCTTGCACACTGCATTGGTCATCTTGTAGCTGAATTTATTTGGGAAGACCAAAGTAAAAAATGGCATTAAATACTTCTAGCTTCTCTACATTATCTATTACTAGATTGCTTTCTAGCTCCCGTAAGGAATGCTTGACCTTCCTCCTATTTCTGACATACTCGTAGGGTACTTTTTTGTTGCGTTTTATGTCCCTTACTAGTTGCATTTCAAATTGTGCCTTGCCCTTCCTGATTTTCATCTTGTATGCCTGTGCAGTACCCTTGGTCATAGTAATATGACCAAATTGTCACTTTTCGTAAGATTTTTTTTTAAATTTCAACTCATTGAAAAGTTCACTGTTTAGCCAAGTTGGGGTCCTGTTACACTTCCCATTTTCTCATCACATAGGGATACCCTGCTTTTGCACCCTTAATATGGCTTTCTTAAGGTGGAACCAACTCCCTGAACTCCTTTCACCTCCTCAGAATTGCCTCCCAGGAGACGTTTCCCACCAGTTTCCTGAGTATAATAAGCTCTGCTTTTGTGTAGTTCAATGTCTTTATTCTGGTGTTCACCTTCCTTTCCTTAGGATCTTGAACTCTAGCATTTCATGGTCACTATCACCCAAGATACCTTTCACCTTAACATTCTCAATCAATTCCTTCCTGGTTGCAAGCAGCAAATCAAGGACAACTTTCTTCCCTTCTGGTGGCCTCTCCATCAGTCTCCACTACCTCTGGATGTACTGTTTTTGATTCTAAGCATAACTGCATCCTGGAACTGAGAAATGTTCCTAACAAAACTTTTTTTGAAACTGTCATATTTCTGCAAAAAAAGTTGGGTTGGATTAAACATGCTTAGTTCAAAAATTCCCAAATAGCTATAAATGTGAAAAAACACTTGATTGAAACGTTCAATCTGAAGTAGAAGTTGTCTGTAACCAGGGGTAGTCAGGAATTTCTTAACAAAATATTGTGTGTCAGAAAATGCCAGCTTATCAAAACCTAAAAATCTTTTCAGCAGAATTGTTGGCTTTGACAACACTTTTGTCAGCAAGGATTTTCAGACCCAAGATGGAATGCTGTTCAAAACCTGTGAACTTCCTAATGCCAGTAATCAGGGCCTTCACTGGCAATTAAGATAAACCAGATTTAAACAACTGTTATGCTTGACTGAGATTAGAACCTGAGGCTCCCACGTACCAGGTGACTGCTGTAGACATTTCATGAATGGACTTCTCTCCCTCTTTCTGTTTAATTTTTTTTTCAAAATATTGGAAGATTTATGTTTCATTTGGATAAGGAAATAAAACAAATGTTGAAAAAAAGTTTACATGGATCAAGATTTCTGTGCAGTCAAGGCCAGATGAGTATGCATATTTTGAACCCTTTGCACAATCTACTGAGCATGGCTTCTCTCTCTAGAGTTTCTAGTGGGCAGTTAGAAAAAGTACTACTCTGCCAATTTCTCTCCTACAGGTGCTTATGAAGTACAGCATGAGGCAGAATTACCGGAAATGTTGGAATAGGCAGAACAATAAATGACTATATTGTTAAAAGCATTATTAAACATCATAATGCATATGCATAAGCAAATCATGGTGTGCATATTAAGGTGGCACAAGCAATCTTACCTCTAGCATTTCCTAAATTTTGGAGTGTTTAAATTTGCACCCTAATGTTCTTTTAAATATAGTTATGTGTTATATTTATAGTTATCCATACGTATATAAATATAGCTTTACATAGTGTATGTATGCTGTCCTGGAGCTGCCTCCATTAGTGTTAACTATTGGTAATGACAAGAATGAACATCAGGCAGAAATCTGCTCACTTCCCATATACACATATCCCACTGATTCTGATGGCAGATATGTAGAAACATTTGGCAATAGGTAAATTATAAACTTTTCTGTTCAAATTGAACATGGATTAGAAAAGAATATTCCATTAAAAATTGATTCTTGGACCTCTGTGTAAAATTTGGAGAGACATTTTTAGTCATATCTTCCTATGATTCTAAGCAGGAAGAAGTATTGTTCTTTGGCAAATAGACCTGGCTATGAAAAGATCATTAAACCATAGTCTACTAGGATTCCATATCTTTATTTTTACATTTTTACATTCATGAGGGATCAGGTCTGAGCTGCTGTAAATCACCATTACTCCACTGAAACCAAAGGAGCTATGTCACTTTACACTGGTCACCTGTTAAAGTAAAGAACCTTACTGAAGTCATGTGAGGCCTGAAATTTATCATAACGGTGAATGGAGCACTCAGTGATTATATCTTTTTTGTTTCTTTTTCTCTCCACCCTTGAAAGAAAAGTACTAGACTGCTATTTTCTCTCTAACCTAAGATATATCTCTTTTCTAATCCTCTCTATGCTGCTGATACATCCCTGACACCTTTTTCTCCCTTCTTTCTATTCTCACTAGCCTACATTTTTTCCGTCTTCCCAGGTAGTACTCTTATGATGCCAAAACCCACTTTCAGAGGATCAAACTGTTTTCAAGACAGCTGCTCTCTAGGTAGCAGAGAATAAAAACAGTCCCACTGTGATATCTGAGGCTAGAAAAAGAACGTATGCCTTTGTTTTCCTTCTCTAAATGCATATGAGAATGGCAACAGAGAATGAAAACAGCTGGGTCAAGTTCCTATGCTTGATTTTAGCTGATGGTAGGACCTTCAGTTTATCATTTTCAATAGGAGCTGTGCTTGGACCAGCTCCAAATTAAACTTTTTTTAAATACAGAGTTACAGACCGCTAGTTCCTATTAACAGGTGGTTTTCATACTACATCTAAAGTTTAATTCAAGGCTGATCCAAGCACAATGCATAGAGAGGGTAGACACACATTTTGTTTCCACTAAAACTAGTTATAATTTTAGCTCTCTTTTCAACACATGGCTAGAAAATTTTAAAGTGAAGAATAATCTGTAACAAGTGCTATTGCAATATGAGTTAATAACATGAATATGAATTAATTTTAGTTAAAACACCTGAAACTTTTGGGATATGTGAATATTTTTGGAAGTGTAAATTTTGTTCAAATAGCAACTCCTAATCAAATGAACTAAACTGGGCACTGTTACGTACAAACCAGGTTCTCCTATGAGAGTTTGACTAGCATTCTTATAAGGCTAAGAAGCTCACATATACTTACTTCTACATCACTACATAATTGTAATTCCACTTACTTCCCCTCAGAACTGTAACTGTTTATGCTGCCATCAGTAGACTCCCGACTTGGCTGCCGAACCATACGATTCCTCATTTCTGCTGCCATTCCTGTTTCTGTGCTTCTTTGTATCGTGCTTTTCAGCTTCTTGTTGCCAGCCTCTGAAAGCAGAAAAACAGAAGTGTGCATTATAATCTCTGTTTCATTGGGGTTTTGCACGTTTTTTCGGTTTACATTTTTTATGGTTCCATTTACAAACAAGGCCTTAAAAACTTTATAATGATCAAATACACTTTTTTTTCACCTTTTGAGTCCTTATAGTTTGATGGATGCCTGTATCCTCAGAGAACTTTAGATGTGGTACTGTTATGCCCCAAGTGAGAACTTGTACCCTACATTTGTTGGTGAGGATAGCAACAGTACCTTCTGAGGCCTCTATTGCAAACTCTGCATTGGGTGAGATATTGGCCACCCCATTATTCCAGTAGGATGGCTGCAAAAATATCTTAAGATGCTTTTAGCTTTCATAGAAAATTTTAAACAAACTAAAAATCCTGAAGCTCATTCAGGCATGTAACTTGTAAGTAGTAAGGCCAAAGAGTCTTTGCATCACAGATACAAGGTCCATTTTTTTAAATGAAAAAAATGGGACTTTTCCTAACAAAATGGTTGTGAAACAGATCTGTGAATTCTGCAGAAAAATCTGATCTTGGCACTTCCCACGCCAAGGTGTTAACACCCCAGTGAAAGTGAATGAAAGCACTGTAGCCTGATGGCTAGGTATCTGAGATTGTCCCATAAAGAAGATAGATTGCACTTCCATTGTTATTTCATGAATTAGCCCTTTCAGAGTTACTTCTATCACAGACGATTACAAATGGTATTTGATTTTCACAATGAAAAAATATTGTTATGCCAGAAAAAGCCTCCAAAGTAATGGCTGAATTATAGAATCATAGAAAATGAGGGTTGGAAGGGACCCCAGGAGGTCATCTAGTCCAGCCCCCTGCTCAAAGCAAGACCATCAGCAACTAGATCAACCCAGCCAAAGCTTTGTATTGCCAGGTCTTAAAAACCTCCAAGGATGGAGATTCCACCACCTCCCTGGGTAGCCTGTTCCAGTGTTTTACTACCCTTCTAGTGAGAAAATTCTTCCTAATATCTAACCTAAACTTCCCTTGCTGCAACTCGAGACCATTGTTCCTTGTTCTGTCATCTGCTGTCACTGAGAACAGTCTAGCTCCCTCCTCTTTCAAACTCCCCTTTAGGTAGTTGAAGGCTGCTATTAAGTCCCCCATCAGTCTCCTCTTCTCTAGACTAAATAAGCCCATTTCCCTCAGTAGTTCCTCATAAGGCATGTCCCCCAGCCACCTCACCATTTTTGTTGCCCTCTAATGGACTCTCTCCAATTGGTCCACATGCTTTCTGTAGTGGGGGGGGCCCAAAACTGGACACAGTACTCTAGATGTGGCTTCACCAGAGCTGAATAAAGGGGAAAAATCACTTCCGTTGACCTGCTAGCAAAACTTCTATCAATGCAGTCCAGTAGGCCATTAGCCTTCTTTGCAACAAAGGCATGCTGTTGGCTCATATTCAGCTTGTTTTCCACTGTAACCCCCAGGTCCTTTTCTGTAGAGCTGCTACCCAGCCAGTCAGCCCCCAGGCTGTACTGGTGCATGGGATTGCTCTGTCCTAAGTGCAGGACTTTGCACTTGTCCTTGTTGAACCTCATGACAGTCCTTTTGGCCCAACCTCCAATTTGTGCCGGTCACTCTGAATTCTAGCCCTAACCTCCAGCATATCTACTGTATGCTGACTGTTTCTAGTCACCTTGTTCTCCTCCAGGTGCTTTGAGATGGATTCCTTGAGGATCTGCTCCATGATTTTTCCAGGGACGGAGATGAGGCTGACTGGTCTGTAGTTCCCTCGGATCCTCCTTTTTCCCTTTCTTAAATATGGGCACTATGTTTACCCTTTTCCAGTCATCGAGGACCTCTCCTGATCACCATGAGTTTTTAGAGATGATGGCCAATGACTCTGCAATCTCATCAGCCAACTCCCAAAGCACACTTGGTGCATCCTGTCCCGGCCCATGGACTTGTACATGTCCAGCTTTTCTAAATAATCACTAACTTGTTCTTTTGACACCTGCTCACCTTCCTCCCCAAACTGTGCTGCCAAGTGCTGTAGTCTGGGAAATGAATTTGCCTGTGAAGACTGAGGCAAAGAAGGCATTGAGCACTTCAGCCTTTTCTGCATCTTCTGTCACAAGGTTGGATCCCCCATTGAGTAAGGGACCCACACTTTCCCTGATCCTACTCTGGCTACCAACATACTTGTAGAAACCCTTGTTGTTACCCTTCAGATCCCCTGCTAGCTGCAACTCCAGCTGCATTTTGGCCTTAACTTTATCCCTGTATGGCAAAGTAATGCTCTTAAACTCCCCCCTATTTATTTGTCCAAGTTTCCACTTCTTATAAGCTCCCTTTTTGTGACTTAGTTTACTGAACAGTTCCCTCCTAAGCTAAGCTGGCCTTCTGCCATACTTGCTAGTCTTCCTGTGCACCAGGATGGTTTGTATCTGCCCTCTCAGTAAGGTGAATGCATTCCAATATTAGTTTTGAAGTTGAAATCTAGTAATGGTCTCATTTATGATCAGCACTTTCATTCATAGTCAAAATGTGGAAACATACCTTGCAACTTTCACTTGTCAGACTTTTTGTATTTTAGGACAGTATCTAAAAATGGCTTCCAAGTACACCTGCTTTGCAAGTTCAACTGAAGTTGAAATGTTTTGCTTTCTCTGAGTGTGGAGTCAAACACAATTTATGTTTGAGATAATGGTGAATGATCACAGAGGGCCCAATCCTTGCTTTATGAAACAGTAAAGGATATGGTAACCCACATTGGAGATGGTAAAACTTGATACCGTTGGGGACAGGTAGGTTCCAGTTATGTAGTCCAGACCTGTAGTAGTACTGGTAGGAAGGATGGAGAAGTCATCCCCTGGGTATTCTTTCCAGACCCTGAGAACACCTCTCTTTCTCCATGAAGAGAACACAGGAGTTACAACAGTAATGATCGTGGAGCTACCATGATGACACTAACACATGGCCAGGATGGATTCCAAAACAAATGGAAAAAAACCTGGTACCTCATTTTGGGTGAGAGAGAGACGCTATGAAAAGATGACTTCTTCACTGATTATTATTGGGCAGAGGACTTTTTGCTCTAGTTTGCAGTGGTCATTTGGGAGATACCTTCATTGGCCAATGCCACAGCTCAGTCTCAGCTAAGCAAAAAATCCCCCAGGACAGAAGAAATCAATATCTCCAATGATTATAACAGAGGTAAAGCATTTTCATTTCCTTTTGAAGCTCCCAACTCCCTAGTTTTACTGTAAGCCAAAGCATACCATTCAGTACTCCTAGCTCACATAGCTAAGCAGAATTTCCTCAATGTCCTTGTGTGAGTTTGTGTGAGTCAGAGCCATGGATCCTGCTCCTAAGCTGTGTGTAGGCAGTTGGGGGTCTTGCTGCATGTTATACTTAGGACATATTTTATTTAGATCATAGTAAACATACTACAAGCTAGGAAGTTTTCTGAGTAATTGCACAGTAATACTTACCACAGCCTAAATAAAACACAACCTAAGCATTGGAGCCCTTGGAGACTCCTGTGGTGTGTCATAGTGCCTGGGAGTGACAGAGAGCTGCTTGTTGGTTCCAGCCATGGCACCGCACCAAAACTGGTTCAACCTGTTTGTCATTCCCAGCCACACTCCCAATGGAGTCTCCTGATTGTACCACCTCTGTGGAGCAGTTGGACTTTAGTGCAAACTGATGTATCTGAGGAGAACATAAATAGCAGCAATGAGAGTTGGACGTGGCACATTTCTCTTAGCTAAAGCCCCATATATTCAGCATTCCAGCATTTCCTGCAGCCAAGTGCTTGGTATTTTGTTTTCTGTTTCCTTGCCCTGATGGGACCTGTCTGAAGTTGGGTTCCTGCAAGGGAGAACTCAATTACACTGCATAATACCTGCATTGTTTTGTGGGCATGGCCGGACTGGGGAACATGAGCTGGAGTCCATACTACAGTCGATTAACAAGGGGAGACCAAAGTATAGGTTGGTCAGCAGGTTTGACATAAGAACAGTGCTACAGTCAAGGACTGGGAAAGCAAGGAGGTGAGTCAGCAAAGTTAGTTACAAGCTCCTCCAAACACTGTTGCAAATGAAAAATGAGATTCTGGACTTTAGGAAGGCCTTCGACACTGTCTCTCACCCCATTCTCATTAAAAATTAGGAGTTTGTGGTGTTGATACCTACACAGTCAGATGAGTCGCCAATTGGCTGGAGGGTTGCAGCCAGAGAGTGCCGGTGGACAGGTCATTTTTGACCTGGAGGGATGTGGGAAGTGGGGTTCTGCAGGCCTTGGTCCTCAGGCTTGCACTGTTCAGCATCTTCATCAGTAACTTAGACGAGGGGGTGAAAAGAACCTTGTTCAAATCTGCAGAACTAAGACATGGGGAGAAGTGGGCATGCTAGAAGGGAAGGACAGGCTGCAATTGGATCTGGACAGATTACAGGGGTGGGTGGACGAGAACAAGATGGAATTCAATACTGACAAGTGCAAGGTACTGCACCTAGGAAGAAAGAACAAGCAGCATACCTACAGGCTGGGGAACTCTCTTCTCATCAGCACACAAGAAGAAAAGGATCTTGGAGTCATAATAGACTCCAAGATGAACATGGGCCACCAATGTGGGGATGCAGTCAGGAAAGCTAACCGCACCTTGTCATGCATCCACAGATGCATCTCAGGCAGGTCCAAGGAGGCGATCCTCCCCCTCTATATGACATTGGTCAGGCCACAGTTGGAGTACTGCATCCAGTTCTGGGTGCTGCACTTCAGGAGGGATGTGGACAACATAGAGAGGGTCCAGAGGAGGGCCACTCGCATGATCAGGGTGCAGCAGGGAAGGCCCTACGAGGAGAGGCTACGAGACGTGAACCTGTTCAGCCTCCACAAGAGAAGGCTGAGAGGGGATCTGGTGGCTGTCTATAAACTGGCCAAGGAAGACCAGCAGGCAATGGGAGAGTCCCTGCTCTTTGAGCAGTACTGGGAGTAACAAGGAATAACAGCCATAAGTTAACAGAGAGTAGATTCAGGCTAGAGATCAGGAGGCACTACTTCACAGTCAGGGTGGCTAGGATCTGGAACCAACTTCCAAGGAAAGTGGTGCTCACTCCTACCCTGGGGGTCTTCAAAAGGAGGCTAGACAGACACCTAGCTGGGGTCGTTTGACCCCAGTACTCTTCCTGCCCACGGCAGGGCGTCGGACTTGACAATCTGCTCAGGTCCCTTCCAACCCTACCAACTATGAAACTATGATCTCGCCGCCTGGAAAACATTTTGGAAATTAAAAATCACAGAGTGAGCCAGACTGCCCATGCAGCATAGTGAAAAACCTATCCCTGAAAATTCTCACTGTTGAAAACAACCATTGATTAATATTACAGCAATGAGGATTTAGCTATAAGCCATAGTAGTGGCTGTGTTTTAGCTGGTAGGATATGATAAGTATTTCATTGAGACAGAAAAAGTAAAATAGCCATAGACATATGGGTTCTTGCCACTGAATGTAATTATTTTTGCCAAAGAATTTAAATGCCTGTGGCACTAAATATGATCTCATTGTGTTATACAAACCATATGAAAGTTTAACCATGTGTTATTTTCGTGTGAACTCAAGGTTCATTTTTTCAGAACACTTTCTAGGTCACTACTCTGTGTTTCAATGCATTAGATTTCTCCTTTTTTTCTCTTTCTTCTGTTCAGTTGATGAACTACAAGGATGTAGCACTTGTTATTGTTGCTGAAAATCACAGTGGCCCCTCTGGTTAGCTATACAATTCTTTGTGCTTTTCATTTTAAAAGCTAATTCTAAATGCTCTTCAATAAACTCAGAAATATGCCATTAAAGTCACCCAAAGTAGCAAGATATGTAATAGGTTTTAAGAAATATTGAGAATAGTCTTCACTCATGACAAATCAATTCAAATGCAAAGCCTACACAGTTTCTAACTCTTACACTACCCAACTATACACATTATCCTCTCTCATTCTGTTCATTCTGCCAGAAAGCAGATGCAAGGCATGAATTTATTGGTACATTACTGAAAACATCTGAGCAGAGCCTAATTCTAGCAAAGTTATTTAATGTATGGTTGCAACAAAGACGAGCCTTTCATTTTTTTCTGAAACTCCACTGGAAATGTAAACACTGTCTACTGTTTAAAACATACTTTAGAGAAAGAGGGAAAAGGGGATTAAGCCTCAATTACAGAATGAATTGTAGGTTCTGGTTGAGGGTTTGGTTTGTTTTGTATTTCCTGGATTGTTTAAATCTTTCTTTTTCATTTCTGAGAAACAGTACCTACATACATACACTTTTAAGAGTGTATCTATGGCCTCCTCCTTACAGGTATTGCACAATTAATTGGTAAATTGTGAAATTACTTTAAGAACAGCTACACATGCAACATAGCTATTGCACAATTAAAAGCTCTGACCATCTATAAAGTTTACCCTCAAAAATGTATATTAACTTTATAGCTATTGAGCTTTAATTTGCAAGTGTAACAGGGCCTCCTCTGTGTCCAGGAGCCCCGTCAGCTGACAGGGCTCTCAGCTGCAGGGGTGCACCTTACCCAATGTTAAAAATCCCAAAACCTGGGGATTGAAGCTGCTGTGATCCACAAGGCTTGGGGGTGTGTGAAACCCCCAGCCCACATGGGATTCTTTGTCCAGTTCCTCACTGCACTGGGGACTGAGATCCCGCAAATGATGAGGCTCCTGGTCCTGGCTGTACCACATGCACCACACATGTGGCTGGGACCAAGAGCTCTGCAACTGAGAGGGCTCTCAGACTTAGCTATGCTTCACTTGTAGACGGGACCAAGATTCCTGCAACTGATGGGGCTCCCAGTCCTAGCTGGTCCTCATGTGGAGGCAGGGCTAAGAGGCCCATAACTGACGGGTTTCCTAGTCCCAGCTGTCTCACGTGTAACTGGGATCAAAAGCCCCCACAACTGACTGCTATATGGATGGTGCAGACTTATTAAAACAGTTATGAAAGACGTCTCAGAAATGAGAAGGTTATTTTCTTCTCTGGCCTTGAAATTTACTGAAGAGCCCATAGTGCCTGATCTTGGTTTTTATTGCTATTTGAAATGGATAATTAATTTTAGTTGCATGTTATAGATGCATGTCCATGGTATATAAAACAAATTACATCCACTGTGAAGACTGAAGGTAAATTGGCTCTTTTCCTTAATAATATTTTAGGTCACATTTTTGAATGTGCTTCAAAATGGCCTGTCAACTTCTACATTTTCTCCTAGCTGAAGCTTCTAAGTAAGGCTCCCCACTGCCACCTTCCTACCACAGCTTTTAACTCTCTGCCCATTTTCTTCCCCAACACAAACACTTTCCATTTGCAGGGTTGGCTCTGGCCTCACTCTGGCCCAGGGCACAGAACACGTTTGCCCTGGCCCCAAACAGCAGCAGTTGCAGTGGCAGCAGCTCTGGCCCTGGTCCCAGAGGCGGGACCAGACTTGCCACCACTGCTGCCACTATTGAATGGCTGGACTAGGGCCAGAGCAACCATATGCATTGTGCCCCAGGCTGGAGATGCAGTCTAAGTGCTGATGACAGGTGGTAGGGCAGGAGCAGAAGCACCATGAAGGCCAGGTGGCATGGAGGGAGCAGAGCCAGTGGGTAGGGGAGGTGGGAGGGGTAGCTAGTGCTAAGGAGGACAGGAAATGAAGGGCAGGGGTCAGGAGACTCGACTCCCCTGCTGCCTGCTCCACCACTACCTGTACCCCTGTCACTGCTTTCTCCAGTGCAGTGGTGGTGGTGGGGAGAGATACATTTAAGATGACTCTCCAATAATTAGATTCTATACATGGAAAAATATAACAAATTCATAAAATTTAACATAATTAGTATATAGTTATTGGAGTTGTCTTAAATTCAAAGTTGTCTTGGATTCATGCAAATACAGTAACAGTTAGCTCACCAACTGGGCAAGGCACTAACAAGGTATGCCAGACAATGCCTTTAAGTGGTTTATCAAGAACCATCACTGCTTCAATAAACTACAGTGAGATTTCTCCCAGCAGTTAATAGGTTAAATTCCCCTCTTGGTCATTTCTAATGTACTACTGATGTTAGAGCCCCAAACATGACCCGACAGTAAACCTTTTTGCAAGCAGGTTAGTTCCTCTCACTCAGTGGGCATGCAACTCCTACCTACAGCAACCAGTGTTCTGCGTATGCATTGAGGAACTTATCTCCCATTTATAATCCTAAAAATGTCAGATGTAAGGAGAAAAGACAATGCTGTTATAGATAAGATTTCACAACATTCATTTAACTTGAATTACTCAGCTGCACAAAGATACAAACTGACCTCAACATTTCAGACTAAAATTACGAGTTATATAACGAACAGTAAAATCTGAGTGAGACCTATATACTGCAACTCATCCTTAGGGAATAAACCTGGCATGACCACATACATACAATTACAACACTTCACAATAAACTAAAGCACTGTACAATACCTCCAGTTCTGTCCTTTTCTAAGGAAATATATAATGCTGTTTACAGAAAGAATTCTGAAATGATAGTTAAAGGTTTTTAAATATGGTTCTTGTATCCACCACTTACTATGTTCAAAGAAGACAGTAGTTTGTTTACATTTGGTAGGTTTAGATCCCTAGGTTTAAAATCTCCCGTCTAGCCTTTTGTCATTTCAAAAGATTCATTAAAAGTTCCCCCCTAACAATGATACTAACCTTTTGAAATTTACCATAAAAGCAAACAACCCCCCAACAACCACCCAAATACCAAAAGAAACATCAGCTATTGCACAGTATCAATGCGTTAAGTTTGATAAACAACATGAAATAACATGAGCTGCACTGAATGTTGTATTCTTGTTTTGCTTAAAAAAATACAAGCAATAGCATATAACTTTCTAGCCAGGCTATTAGCATATTTACTTGGAGTATTCTGTTTATTAACAGTGGACAGTTATTTTTCTCTAAGTAGTTTAGAAGAAAAACACTGTTTGTAAATTCATATGCTCGGTTGGCAAGCCAATTTAATTCCCAAAATAAACATGAGATAGAAAAAAGGGTGCAATTTACCCATTAATACATCCATCTACTGGCACTTATTACTGATGTACATTTGAAGAGAAATGAAAGAATAGGAAACAATAAAACCAACATGGAGGGCTTTAAAACAAAATGTTTTCCAAGAATATAAATTGTTTAACTTTTGCTGCTTTCAAAATACATTATCATTTTAGCCTAAAGGTGGCAGAGCCTTACCTTTTGTTTGCATTGTTAGATCAAAATGACACTAACCATTTGGGTTTTCATTTTTAAAAGTAGAAGACTAGTTAGCCAATAGTTTCCACTGGCCATGTCTGCATGAGCTGCTGACTGTGCCATAGCCTGACACTACTGTGTTGTGATGCTACTGTGCAGTAGTAGTAGGCCACTGTGCCGTAGCATCACAAAAAGGCGCGTCAGCACTACTGCGCAGTAACTCACAGTACCTTGTTTATACAAGTACTTAAATGAATGCACAATAACAACTACACAATAAGCATCTTGTGTAGATGTGGCCACTGTCTCCCATTTGACTGGGGCAGGACTATGAGATCTACAGATTAAGATGCATAAGACCTCTGTTAAGTAACAGGTTAGAGAGTTTCTGAGTACTTCATCACTTTTAAAAAACACCCATTAATTTCAGTACCATGATAGGGAGTCTAACTTTAGGCACATGCTTCTGAACATTTTGTCCTCTTATGAACAGGTCATCCTAGTCATGTTTTGGTGCAACATTTCTGGACATTCATGCATTTCCACATATGTTTTTTTTTTTCCTGATATGCATGATTCCTCACTGCAAATGAAAATATTTCACAGTGTGTTTGCATGCACATGAGTGTAACACCCAAACATCTGTAAAAGTCACATGGCAGTATACCTATAATTCTGTACTTATTTTAAAATGAATGGATTTAGTGTACAAAATGGTGTACACTCTTGCATTAAATGAAACTGGCCACGTTGTCAGCCAAAATGAGACAATTCTGTGGTGAGAATGGCTGGTAGTGAGTTCTTACTGTTGGAATAATAGGAGACACTTTACTTAGGCAAAGAAATAGCCAGAGGCATAAGTGACCAGTACTGCATCTGTGACTATCCTCCATCCCCTTCCTCCCTATATCTTCTGGCTTTGGAGGCTACAGCAATAGGCAGAGTACAAGAGCAGCAACTAAAGTTTGCTGCTGCTGGGGGGGTGGATGTTATCTTTTTTTTTTTTGGACACAGACACTCATGTCAAATGGTAAAAATAACTCCAGGTTTTGGTATAAAAATAATGTGGTGATATTTCCCCTTGCCACTGCTCTACCAGACATTTCCCATTGCCCTGTACTGACTGACACTCCTGTGACACTGCTGCTTGCTGGGTGGGGGAAAAGGACAGGGCTGGGGCCAGGAGGTGCAGGTGGAGCAAGGGACACGAAAGTGAAATATTCCCCACTCCCCTGGATAAATTCTGGCAACCCTCCTGCCTTAGACAGTTCCTGAGTTTCGTGCTCCACTTGCCTACCAATCCCTGTTTTCCTGGTCATATATATAAGTATTCCTCTTCCAGGCAGGCATCCACATATCTTTTACAGACATTTGGGTCTTACACACTTATGCATGCAAACACCCTGTAAAATACTTTAATTTGCAACTAACTATGAGGTATATTGGGGAAAAAAATCGATGCAAATTTTTGATTGTCCAAAAACGTATATATAAAGTTTTTGTACCAAACTCAGATTATTAGAGGGAAACCTGTTACTATACAGAAGTGTACAGATCTTTTCATCTTACCACCTATTTCAATGGCATTCATATAGTATTATAGAATTACATTTTAGGTGGAATTAATAAGATACACTGTATGTGAGTCAGGTACTCTATAAGCACTTTAAACAGCCTCAAACACCTATTTTCTCTCATATTCTGTTGTCTCATAGAGTGTATAAGGAGCAAGTTAGGAAAATGGAAAATGAGACATCACTGATGGAACCTGATTTCACTCTGTTGATGAAATGTTTAGACTAAAGGCTGGCTATAGAGTGTATCTCATCTTTCGCCAGACAATCCTTGGAAGAAATGTGACATATGGTCTAGGAATGGCATTTGCCCATCAGAGGAGGTGCTGGGTTGTAGCTGCCAGTGAATGCTGGAGGGAGGAATTGGAAAGTAAAGGAATATTTATTTTCATATGAAGTACAGCATTTGCCTTATTTCTCTAAGAATTTTAAGAGATTTGAAATCCACCTCCTAGTTTTATTATGTCCAACAGTTTTACTTTGTAAGGCTTTGCTTACGATGTTAATTCCCTTTCTCTTTCAGTATGTTTGCTTCTGATTGTCTTTAAAATGAACAGGAAGGGAGCTATGCAAATAAAACATACAGTATTTACATGAATGTTACTTAGTTCTCGTTAAAATTTTGTCTTCCCTAGATGCCAGGTAGATTTGAGTGTGAAATATAATTGCTGGCCATTGGAATACATTTAATCATTGGAAAGTGTCATTTGAATCAGAAAATTAAAATGATAGCATAAGTACTACAATATGCAGTTAATTATATATATTTCTTACAACAATTTCTGAGAAGTACTGTACACATACAGTAAAAGTCCAAAGCTATGACAAACTTGAAAGTTGATACAGTAACAGAATCAACCGCTTCTGAAAAAAAGTTTTGTGAAAAAAGAAAGACATTTTAAATGCCTTTTTTAAATAACTGTAAGGTCTTCTACTGATACCACAACATTAATGTAACAGTATTTATTATCTATCTAATTTTAAAATGTACAACCTATACAACAGTATTCTATGTTTTTCTTACACAAAAGAACTTTTATTCAGTAGATATATCCATCTGAATTATGTCTGTTTCGACTTCTTGTTTTATTTCCTACTGCTGTCCAACAATTGCAGTGCAACACTAGGTTTTCTTTAAAAATACAATTTGAGGAAACATATGTTTAGAGAGTCAGCTCAACTGACTAAATTCGTTTTTGGTTTTTACCAACTGTAGCTTTGAGAATCATAGGTATATACTAACATACTGGCAAAAAAACCTAACATGCAAGCTAGTCAACAAAAATGTACAAAAAACAGACTTACCTCTAGGCTTAAACAAAATTAAACATCAGCTATACTATAATCCTTAACGTACAGTTAAGAGCCAAAGAAGCTTCACCCTTGTTTAAGAAATGTGTACTGTTTCTGGGTAGAAAAATCTCTGAGCTTCCTCTGTAGCCTTTTTTTAAAAACACTCTGCACTGTAGCACAGTAAGGAATGATCAAATTGCTTCAGTCACAAGTTCTTTTTTACAGCTGATTACATTATGGGGCCTTGGAGTGAAGAAGTACTGAACTACATGTCAACTGATATTTCACAAAATATTGCTGAATGTTTAAAAGTTCAGTTTGTAGTGTATGTTCTAGTGATATGTTAGTGGTGAAGGTCACAAAATATTCTTGGTAGCTGGTTTGATTTTCTTTTTTATTTACTTATTCTCAACAATTAAGAAAGGTAAAACAAACTTAGAAACAAATTTCCCAGTTTGGACTCATCATCCAGGAATTGTATCCTAATTAGAGTCTAAAGAATGCTAACCTAGGAAAGTATATTCCAGAATTAAAGAAAATGAAGTGCCAGAGTTTCCAGACTAATTCCAATATTTAAAAGTGACTTAGGTACTTGGAAGCATAATTTCCATTGACTTCTAAGTACACGTACATATTTTGAAATGAGACTTAAGTTGCATTTGAATTTTTTTACAGTGAGGCCCAGATTCTATTCCACCTATTAGGATTTTTAGTAGAATTGGGATGTGTGTAGACAAAACGGGGGCCCTAAATTGAAGTGGCAGGTCTTTAAAAACACTTCTCAATTTAAGGCCCTTTAAACCCCTGTGTTTACACACACTGACTTACCTATTTATCTGGTGGTGGGGAGGGGAGGGCAAGCTGCCAGCAGGTGGAGCGGTCCCTGGACTGCAGGTGAGGTGGGGACTGGTACTTCCCTTTGCAGCAGCAGCGAGTCCCCCCAGGTGGCACCCACCCGCAGGTACCCGCCTCAGGTGGTCCTGGGGGCACCAGCCAAGGAGGGAAGCACCAGGCACCCACGCAGCTCAGGCAGGCTCCAGGGGGAAAAAAATAAAAGATTAGTTTTGCCAATTTTCTTGGGTGGAGCCTGCCTTTCTGAGCTGCTGCCAGGCCACCTGCAGGGCTTCCTGTAAAGCCACGGAGCAGCACGGAGTCTGGTGCTTTGCTCTGCAGCTGTAGGCACAACAAACTACAGCTCCTCTTAGGAGTTGTAGTTTGCTGCACCCCAAGTTATTTAAGGCACATTACGCCACCGAATTTCCCAAAGCAGCTGGAATCAAAGCACAATACACCGCCGATGTGTGCAAACACCGACACCATTAAAGCGGTACAAAAGCATTTAGCCCTGTTTAAAGTGCCATGCACACATGCCTGTCGTTTCGTTTACACATGGCCTTGGGTACTTAAGTGCAATTTTATTAGTCCTTGGTCAACTTCCTTGAAATCCATCAATGTATTTACTTTTGTAAAACACTGTAATCTTACCCTTAAAACTGAGTAACAAAAAAGCAGTGATGAGGAGGACAACCCACACATCATTAGTATTAACTGTTTTTCAGGGATTCAAGCAGAATGGAATACACTTAAGTGTCTAAAAGCCCACTTACACCCCTAACAGGTGTAATATGACCTGGTCCTTTTCATTTGGAAAGATTTGACCTTGTAGAAGATGCTTGCACGACTGCTTCCTTTGGAATAAACACTCACTATAAAATAATTTGGAACCAATATATAAACATTTTGCATTACTAAAATCTTAAAAGTTCCTCTGTCTTCTAAATATATAAAATGTTAATGTCTAATTAAAACTATCACTATTTAGAAACTCAGAAAGGAGTTGGTATTTAAGCAGTCCCATAATATACCAGTTATACTCCACTTCGGGTGAGTTTACATGAGATGCTTACTGCTCAGTTGCCAAAAAATACTGAGCAGTAGCGCATCACAGCATGAACAGTGCTAATATGCTACTGCGCCATATTATTAGGCTACTGCACAGCAGTGTCACCTAAAAGACATTTGCTGGCACTAGTGCACAGTAACTCTGGTTACTACACATTTATTTTGTACTTGCTAACCCAAGTACTAAATAAATGCACAATAAAGACTGCACAGTAGTATCTCGTGTAAATGAGCCCTCTAACAAGGAAAACATGGAGGAGTCAAGTGACTCCCTGTAACCAATCTTCCCAAAATGTTGCAATCACTACTGAGGGTGTGGATTTGAGGAAAAAAATAAATGCATGAAACATATTGTCAGTTTCCTCCACAAACCAAAAAGGAAACTACCCAATTAAGTTTTAAAAAAGGCCAAATGGGATAAGAAAATGTTCTTATCTATAGTATTATTATAATAACAAAAGAAAACAAACTCCACAACTTCTAAAAACATATATGAAGTTACATGTTTTCCTTACAGTTTCTGGTATGTTCAGGTGATCATGCCTGAGTGTGAGGTAATCTTCTATAAGGGGAAAGAACAGCTTAAAATTGTTCTGAGAAAAATATTTTATTATAAATTCCATTTCAATAAATAATCATAGACAGGATTTCTTACCTCAAACATTGCACAAGATTTAAAATTATAGGGACAACTAATAGGCTCCAAATCACATATGCTAGTTTAGCTCTCTAGTCATGCCCAAGTAGAAATTTGTAAAAGGCATTTTTTATTACATATGGTCAACTCTTGTGCAGGTCATAGTCATTTCATGAGCATTGCAATACTCACAGTATTTTTATTAACCTGCCTTGTTATCTTATGTGGTGCCAGTTGCTCAAATTTAACCAATTTATCACTACCTAATTAAAGAACATCAAAAGAGGGTCATAACATGCACTTTGTGATTCTCTATTGATTTAAATACTTTAAGACAAAACAAACCAGCATCCTCACTCCCCGGTATAAAAAGTTTGCTCCAAAGGGCGGTACAATACCAATACAGAAATAAAACATTTATGCTGCCAAACATGGGTGGATACAGAATTTTGGAAAGTGGTGGGGGGAAGGGGGAGAGTGCAGGGACAGCAATGTGAACTGCAGGGGTTGCTGTATCATGGCATCCAACCTCTTGCCAGCGCACTGGGGTGAGCAGATGGCCTAATGACCCCAAGGGCAGAGTGAGGGGGAGGCTCCAGAGCTGCTCCTTTGCCACTGCCACTAGGCTGCACCTGAAGCCAGACAGCAGTGGCAGTGGGTGGGTTTCCTTCCTGTGCCTGCTCCTGGGCAGGCAGGGAACACAGGGGGACCTACCCACTGTTGCTGCTGTTCCTGGCTGAGTCCAGCTCTGCCTGGAGCCCAGGTGGAGTAGGCAGGAGCAGCTCTGGAGCTCCCACCCACCACTGCCCTTGGGTTGGCTGGAGACAACTACAGTGGTGGGGGGTGTGTGGCTTGATTGACTGAAAAGGGGTGTGCGTCCATGTCACTGCACCTCTCTGGATCTGTCTGTTGCCAACAAAACAGGCATGTCCTTAGCATGAACACGGAAACAAAACAAAAGACTAACAGAATACATTATATTTAGATTGACCCAACCAGGGTTAGAAATTAATCTTAATGCCCATCTGTGCAGATATTCAGGGGGTTTAAATAGGGCCTAAAATGGCAGGCCTAATCAAAGTTAGTTCACCTGAGTAAAGTTAACCCAGAAATGGGTTAATATGATCCAGCAAACATCTGTATGGGTTCAGAGCCCAATCCTCACCCCACCCCAGGGCTGTGTTCTTCCTTCCTTCTTACCCTGCCAGAGCTATATATATATCTAACATATGTAGTAGATATATATCTACTTTGATTAGTCTATAAGGTACAAATCTACCCTGCCCTCCACTGTTCCTGAAGATAAGATTGACACTTCAGCTGCTATGAAAGCACAAAAGCATTCCTGTTTAATAGTGATACGTTCTCTGAATGCTGCACTAATATAGGATTCAGATTATAAATCTGAAGTTCTCAGTGATCTTTGTTATGGCTATATTAGAAACTGTCTTTTCTTGCTTAATCTCCTGACATTAGAGATCAGCTAGGTACCTTATAATGAAGTTTAAAGTGGGAAATGTCAGCAGATGGGCCTATGATGTAAAACCTTCCTTTCACTAGTCAGATTGAACTAAGATCTTTTGAAATCAGGATTATGGTGGAAAGTTTATCTAAAGCAAGCTTGCATTCTGGTACTGCTTAGAAGTAATGGGCACCTATACATGAACTGGACACCTGCTCCAATGCATACTAAATTAGCACGCATCAGATCACACTCAATTAATTGAGCTTGCTGGAGTGTGCTAATTAGCATGCTTCAGTGGCCTCTGTATCATGTGTATTCAGTGTCCCCACACTTCAAAATGGTGGCGAGAGTGCTTTAACTAAAGGTCATCAAACAAGCTTTAGTTAAAGCACCCCCACCACCATTTTGAAGTGTGGGACACTGAATACACGTGATACTGCAGGTGCTTTAATTACAGTGGCTCTTGCAGCCGCTTTAATTAAAGCGCCTCCCCCCTCCATTTCAGAGCACACGTAAAAATGCCCAATGTTGCTGAATATTGCACTTTAAGATGGTCATTGCTGGTGCCATGTCATAATTATTTTTATTTATTATGACTTTAAGTATCATAAGCAATTGCACTCATATTTTATAAATACTGCATTGGCATGAGTAATAGAATTGTTATGCTATATATTATTCATAGTGAAAAATTGCACACAAACCTGGATCAAAGACAAATAATTCTGAGAAGATCCCAAATGGATGTTTAAAAATAACGCTGTCAAGAAATTACAGGGTCTGCATTCAATATTTCCAATCTCAAATGTGCATTCAAGGAAACCCTTCAGCTGCAAAATGTGCCATTTAACTATGTTGGATATGCAAAGTGCTAATCAGAAACTGCCGCAGCAACAATATTGCGATGATTAGTATGCATAGAAGGGGAAGACTGCTGGAGCTCGTGCAGCACTCTTTCCTTTTGCCATTCAAATGAATTCATGATATGTTTGTAGTTCCATCTGGTTACTCATGTTTCATCCAACTCAGCCCCCAGTGTGCAAAGGCTGGACCCAGATGGGAGCAGGCCCTCCTCCTCACTGCTGGCAGCTGCCCAGGAGTGCCATGTGCAGGCGGGGCCTTGGCAGAGGCCGCAGTAGCAGGGCATGAAGCTGCCAGCAGCAGGCAGCCAGCACAGCTCCAAGCACCAGCCCCCTCCCTGGCCTACCCTGCCCATACGAGAAGTAACCAGCACAGCCAACCATTCTCCCCCACAGCCGCTGCTCAGCAGGAGCAAAGCCTGGCATTGCGGGTGTCAGCAGCCTCTGCCTGCAGCAGCTGAATGAAGGACTTTTGCTTCAGTTTACACCAACCAGCCAGGATGACCCATGAAATCTGGGACTGTCCCAGCCACTCCAGGATGCTTGGTCATCCTAATTAAAATAGATGAGACAAACAGCAACAATCTATCAAGTTTTGAAACCAGTACACATGGGCACAATTTTATTGAATCAAGATGAAACAGTGCTTATTCTACTTTGGTCATTCTTCTTAAGGAAGTCTAGGACTCAGTAAATTAAAAATGCTTCAAAGTCTTCAGATGAATTACCTGTGTTGTACTTTTAAAATGTAATGCAGGTACATACAATTACCTAACTTATACTTATTAAACCTATACAATACTCTCATTATGAAGACAGTACAAAGTTAACAGAGTTGTCCCTGTAGGTTGAAATAAATGTTTATGTTCTTGGATTACATAAAAGTTGTTTGGGAATTAGGACAAAGGGAAAAAGGAGAAAATCAAACAGACCAACATAAATGGAGACATAAAAGTGAATATCATCTGAATGTACCAGGTCCTCCAAGTGCTCACAGTTTGAACCAAACATTGAGAGCCCTGGAATTGCTTCTACCTGACATACAGGAAACTGGGTGCAGTTGCTTGCCATACTGGAGAAGGGTGCAAGATGAAAATATAATGGCCTTGCTTCCATGGTCCCAACTTTAATGTTGGCTGGGTACAGCTTTGTTTTTAATAGTAATTTTTTATCTGAATCAGTTGAATTCTCTTGACACAGAGATACAGTTACCCAAAATATGAGTGGGTGAGCTGTCTTTCAAGGGATTTCATTTAATGCATGTTCAATGATAAAAAAACAGAAAATACAACAATAAAGTATACTTTCCCTTTATATAAGCATTATGCCGAGATGCTTGATATTTTTTCCACAGCTAGCAGTTTGAAGGTCAATTCTGTCAAACAGATGGTTTGATCTCTTATTAACTTTATAATATGCTAAATATTTCAAAGAACACTGCTCTTTCAAGGAAATGTGAGATAAAACTTTCTTCATTACTCACAATTAGCATCATTATTATAGTGTGTTCAAACTATAAAAGGTCAAATGGAAGGGATATCAGTGTCACCAAAATATTAGCCTCCAGCAAAGGTTAGAGCAGATATAACAGATACGTTGCAGGCGGCGACTCATATCACCAAGTAAATTCCACAAAAGCAGAAAGTCCTCATTTTAAGGGTTTAAATCAAAATAAATATGTGGGCAAAATGAAAGCTAAAGATGGTTAGAAAACAATGTGAGATGTTTAGGAGCAACACTATATGAGATAAAAATTAGAACAGGACCTTGACATACTAATCATTCTTGAAAGTTCATGGAATAACTGTCTCTGTCTGTCAAATACGACACACTATTTCTTTGCTACAAATCCTATGGGAAAGACAAATTAGACTTGGAAGTGACGGAGTGGAACTATATCTGGAAGATACATAAACTCTAACTGAATAGAAGTTCTGAGAGGATGATATGATACAGTGTGCACAGACACAAATCCCAAGTCATACCTTAAAGGCATACTATCTACGCCCTAATCAAGAGCATACTGTTCACAGTGTCAATGGCAAAACTTCAAACAGGAGACTAACTGATAAATTAATAAAAAAAGAATAGTAGGAGACATTGTTTATTTGCATATATGCTCAATCTCAAATATTGAAACAGAGCAAGGTCTAGCAAAGCAGTTTCTTCATGCCTGAAATGAAATAACTGTGGTTACAATAAAAAAGTAAGAAAAAACCAAAACAGAGTCTGTTTGACTTATTGAATATGCAAGAGTTGGTTTAAGAACTAACTATGTTTAAATCAATCCGTAATCATATTCATCTCTAATTAAGTTCTGAGGGAGACAGTTTATCCATAAATTGCATTACAGTAGATAGACTTTAGGAAGGAGAATATTAAGAGGATGCTAGTCAGATAGTTTAATTTGCCTACAGAGGTTTTTTCTAACTCCAGCTGGCTAGTAGTATGATTTATGCCCTGAAGGAAGACTTGTATTCCTCTTGCATTTCTAATGTTATGTAGATGGTCACCTCTTTATGACAACAGAAGCTTTTCTATAGATTTCAGTGTAAGATAGGTCTTTGTGCTACCCCACAAATATTAAAGCCCTGAGAATGCTTTCCATATTTTAGTATAATTTAATGTAAGTATAGCTGATCATGTCTAGCTTTGAAGATACCAGACATCCAAATTATCCCATCCATTTTTAGCTCAAATATACAATTGATTTTATTAAAGTTGCCACTCTTAAAGGAAAATTGAAGCCATTTTCCTTTGGCCAACGATTTAAAATAAAGGATGTAGCAGCACTTACAGTGAATAAAAAGTAATATTTTCTTTTATAAAAGCTTGATTTAAAATAGACTTTAAGACCTCTGTTAGAAAAAATATGAAACCCTCAAGATCCAATTATGTGTATCCTGAACTTGGGAGTAATAGAAAGATAAAGATACACAATAAAGAGAGTATACATTTTGAAAGTAGCAAAATCTTTTCTTTATTTTTTCTCTTTTTTAGAAGAAATTGAGGCTCTGCAGCTTAGTAACAGCATCAAAGAACAATGCATATGCACATGAGAGTGGTGTAGGATAAACACAGAGTGGTGTAGGATGCTGATGTTCTTGGATGCTCTTGACTCAATCCTGCTTTACACAAGCAAAGCCTGCTGCTTATATTCAGAATGGGATGTTTTAAATGATTAGATTTTGGACTTGGAATACAGGGGCATATCTACATGAGATGCTACTATGCAGTGGTTACTGTGCATTTATTTAGTACTTGTATAATCAAGTACAATAGCACTGTATGCTAAATAAATGCACAGTAACAGGAGTTACTGTGTAGTAGTGCCGGCAAACGTTTTTTAAGTGACTCTATTGTGCAGTAGCTTAATACTACTGCACAGCAGCATATTAGCACTGTTGGAAGAGCCAACACAAACAGGGTGTGGGGCCCAGGGAAAATCAGCTTGTGTGGGGTCCTGTCCCTGCCCCGATCCCGCATGCCTTGGATGTGAAGAAGCTGGTGGCAACGACGGAGGGGGAAGGGTAGCTTGAAGCTGGATGCAAAGCCAGTGGTGGTGGTGCAGAGTCTGTTTACTTGTGCCCAGGCTGTCAGGGAACACCTGGGGGATCAGGCAGGGAGGAAGAACCTCCTGCTGCTGTCCCTTGCTGAGCCTGGCTGGACTGGGGCAGAAGCAGCTCTGGAGCCCTGCTCCCTGCCCCTCTCATTTGGGGGTGCTGAAGACAGTGTCAGTGGCAATAGTATGTGGGATAGGGGGTGAATGGGAGTGAGTGAGAAATGCTCCAGCCAGGTAGGCATCAAGCCTCTTCTTAAAGACCCCCAGGGTAGGAGCCAGCACCACTTCCCTTGGAAGTTGTTTCCAGCTCCTAGCCACCCTAACTGTGAAGTAGTTCTTACGGATGTATAATCTAAACCTACTCTCCAACAACTTATGGCCATTATTCCTTGTTATGCCAGGGGGCGCTAGGGAAAACAAGGTCTCTCCCAAACCCTTCTGGTCCCCCCTAGTGAGTTTATAGATGGTCACCAGGTCCCCCCTCAGCCTTCTCTTGTGAAGGCTGAACAGGTTCAGGTCCCGCAGTCTCTCATTGTAGGGTCTGCCCTGTTGCCCCTGGATCATGCGGGTGGCCCTCCTCCGGACCCTCTCAATGTTGTCCACATCCCTCCTGAAGTGGGGCACACAGAACTGGACACAGTACTCCAGCTGTGGCCTGACCAGTGTTGCGCAGAGGGGGAGCTGTTGAGGATAGAGCAGAAGGGATGGGGTGCCAAGAGCGGCAGGGCTGGGGGAGCAGGGAGGCAGAGAGACACAGGATCCTTACCTGATTTGGGGACTTAAAAATAGTGCCTGGTAGGTGCTTCCATCTCATTGTCCGAAAGGGGGGTGCACTTGTTCTACTGGACTCCTTTTAGATATGCCCCTGGCCACAGGAATTTTGTAAATGTAAATGTAGACACAGGCAGTGAAGGACAAAGGTAAGAAACCAGTAGCTACAAATCTTCCACTTAAAAATGGTATTACTCCTTGTTCTTGTTGCAACTAGTTATTCACCACAAAGTGTTAGATAGATCCTGAAAGGGAGCATGTGCAAGGTGCCTTAAAGCTGATCTTAGTGACAAGACTGAAAATGGTGCTATGACCCATAAATAACAGTCTGTTATTCAAATGTTTACCCCTTGCAGATGAACACTGCCTTACCTTTGTAGAGAAACACTATTTACCATTTATATATGAACTCTGTCTTTCCTTGTAGATTCCTGCTGGTTTTTTAATTGTGCAACTTGCTCAACTTGTCCTCCTGGTATTTAACCTTGTTTTTGAATTGTTACTTTTTATAGTTAGTTATCTGAGCTGTTTGTGAATGGCATGGAAGAGAAATAAAAGGTGGGCACACAAAACCTCTCACACACCACAATAAAATCCTAAGAAATGATGCACACCTCAACTGCCTCCATTGTACATTAGACAAATCCCGGACAGCTTCTGTTCCATCACAACAGTTTCCATACTTTTTCATTCTGTAATCATTTTGCAGTATTTCAAAACTGTGCATAATTGCTTAGCATGGCTTTAGTTAGCTTGTAACCAAATACACTAGTGTCTCCTTGAACTTTAGTACTGTGTATCTATGTCCTAATTCTTCATTTTGGCTCTGAAATTCTTTAGGTCAGATTTATAAAAATAAGTTATTAATTATGACAAGTAGATTATTGTGAAAACCCTTAATCGATCTTCTTCAGTGATGTGCATTTTGCTTTTTCCCCCCTATTTTAATAAAATGGTATGTGCTAAAATAAACATGAATGTATTAATAATGCTCAGTTCACATTTACATGTCAATAAACGCAAAATTTCAAGTTCCCATAGCAACCTTAAACCAGATAACTTTATTTTGTGCATGGTATGGCACAACAAGCATACTACCAGTGCTAAAGCAATGTTAGCTTAAAGCTCTCTCAGGTACTGTTTTAAAGAATTAGGCTGAAAGGTACCTCAATATCCAGCTTCTAGAATTAAACAATATTGTTGCTAATTTTGCATTATAATTAATATCTCACATTTTGGTTATCATCATCAAATAAACAGTAAAGTTGTTAAAGCATAAGGCATTTTAAAATTATCTAAATTAGCATAAGCCAAAAACTACAGAAAAATGCTATTGCAAGATTCCCCACTTAATGATAATTTATGTAAAGATCCTGAAAGATAGGTTACTATGGAAGAGATGATAGACATTCCATAGACAAAGTTACAACAAGATTATAAATGTTAAATATTAGCTGAGTCTGCACATTCATTTGGGTCCATGGTTGGACTGTACAATTTCTACCAAATAAGCAGTATAGTTCCGATGAGAAGCTGAAACCAAATTGCTAACACATTCAATACAAAGTGCAACCATTAGAAAAAGTTTTTTTTGTCATTTTTTAGACAAATTTAAAATAGAGGACCTATAAATCAAGTTTCTTATTCCATCAGTTTTCTCCACCCACTATGCCAAGATTAGTTTAAAAGCTTCCACAGTCCAAACAACAGACCATATAATACATGTACACACACACACCTTATTACTGTTATATATTATTGTAAATGTTTTGCATTAAAGAGATGAAGCTTGGAGAACTGACTATTACTGTTGGTACTCTTACTGCCACTTTACTTCATGAATAGGCCTAGTGAAATGAGTTGCATGACTTGTAAGGTAAAGCGCTACTTAGCAAAGAAAGGATATAACATCTTTCCTCATAAAATAATTACCAGAAACTTTAAGAATATCATAGACAACAAAAAAAATTCCCTATTGAAACAGAGGCAAATTCATTACTGTAAAAAAGAATGAAGAAGTATTCAGAGCCTGGTTACATCCTGAAAACAACTGCTTTGCTTAGCCCAGCATTCTGAAAGCTCATTCAGTGACAAATACATTGCACAGTAAATGCCAAAATATTTTGCTCACCTTTGTGTGTGAGGAAGAGAAAGAAAGCACCAGATTTTCCTCCCTGCTGTTCCAATTTTGCAAGATTCAGACACAAAAGCAGCTTTTGCCCAAAGAAAGATAAAGGATTGTACAGGGCTGATGCCACTGCCAGTACCAGCCTTTGTGAAAAGGTTTTGTGAAGGATCCAGAGCCAGCATCCACCAGCTAAGAGAACTGGCTGGAAGCAGAGAGGAGCAGGAACTCTCTTGAGTCACAATACTTGTCTAACTCTCGCTAGGGAAGGTGAATGTGCACAATGTGGAATACGGGGCCTGGGTCTCTGCCACACTCCTTTCCAATGTCTTAAAATGCAGTGGGCACCCTGGCTCCCAGTGGGTCCAGTCTCTTCTTGGAAAGAAATGAAGTATGTGCCATTGTAGGATGGGTTCTCATGCAACTTTGATTACAGTCTTCCTAACAAAGGGAGTTAGTGTTATGAGCTGGAAATATAACAGAAGGATTTTGGCTGCAAGCCCAGACCACACCTCTCCCCAAAGTAGATAATAACAACAATTATAATAAAATTATAGGTTCTGTCCCTGTTTAATAATCATTAAAAAAATCTAAAATGAATCTATGATGTGAAACTGCTTTAAAAAATATTAACCATTAAAAACATGGCTGAAAAAAAATTGTGGAAACATCCTTCCACATTTATAGTGTTGCAAATGATATTGCTTCAAACAGGGCAGAATCAATAGTAGTATACATTTAAAAAATTGGGGCATTTCAGACCTAGTAAAAGTTACCAGAGGTCCATTCCTTTATGATCCAGCACCACTTGGGTTTCTCTTCAGATAATATGTCACAAAATAGTCTGTTGCCTATGAGGCTAGGGCCAGGCATTACACATAAACTGGTTTAAGTGATCTGAAACTGGTTTAGACTTGTAACAGAACAGACATTCAGTGCACAAAAACCAGTTTAAAATGGCTGAAACTGGTTTACAATAAACCTGGCTGAATGTAGTGCCTGCATTTCTTTGTGTCTGGGCCGTTACTAAGTGATTTAGCCTAGCCACATTAGACTAACCTGCAAAGATTGAATCAATTTAAGTTTCAGGCTTTTTGAATGTCTGTCCCTAGCCTGAAATACCTCTGACTCTGTTACTCTCCAAGGAGCCACCTTGCCTTACTTGCTGTAGAACAACAAATCATCCATTGATTGAATTGTGTTAAGTACTGTCTTAAAAGAGAGTTCTTATCCCATTACCTGAACTAACCTTCATAACACCCATGTCCTTCAGCGGGTTAACCACTTTGTTTACCCCCCTTGATCTTTCCAATTCACCTTCACTTCTCTCAGCAGTGCCCCTGCTTTCCTTCTCCTTTCCCTATCCTTTGCATTTAAATGACATTATTCCATTCTATTTAGTACACCTGCTCTCTACAGGTCCATTTACAGCAACTGGTGAAACAAATTGTAGCTTAGGGAGGCTCATGCCTCACTGAATGAGTTCATCTATAAGAAACAACAAAGAAAGCTAATTCAGAAGGCTGAAAGTAAAGACCTTGTACAACATCTTTCTTCTTCTTCCTCCTCCTCCTCCTTTGGTATTGTGACATAAATTATACAAATACATTACAATCTTTGACAGCCTGTAGTGGAGAGGGGTACCCTATGGGAGCCCATTACTTGTTCCTGTTTCAAAGCTGCCCTTTGGTTTGAGTTAGAGCATAGTAGAGAAATGTTGCCCATTGCCAACTTTTCTTTAAAATGTTCGCAGAGTGATAGATGCAATAGACTCCTCTGTTCTTCATCCAGGGGAGCATGGGTGGGTGGAAGCTGACACTTTAACAGAGATTTTTTCTGCACAGGGAAGACAATCTTGTGTTTAAGGCTCCTCTGTACTATTAAAACAAAAATTATGGCCTTCTGGTAAGGACACAGGACAGGGAGAATAGGCTTCGGTTCCTGGCTTAGCCCATACATTCTCTGTATGAGCTTGGTCAATTCCCTTAACACACTCTTAATTTTCCCAATGAAAAAACCGATAATGGTACTGCCTTTCCTCAAAGAGGGGTTCTCATGGTAAAATCTACTAAATGATAGTGAGACACTCAGCTACTACAGTGAGGCAGGATACAACTCTCCCCCCTACTCCCCCACCCCCGAGAGTTAAGATGGATGTTTATAGGCAAATGGGAACCAAGATTTATACATGAAGACTGATACGTTTTCCAGGATGGCTTCTCTGATCCTCCTCCTCTTTCCAACAAACATTAAGCTTGTAATAGGAGTGCCATTAGTACGTAAATGGAATAAGCTCACTGCATTGTGCATTTACCTTCTCAGTTTGGTTTCAGACTGTCTGCTTGAATGTCTTTCTAATGTTACAGTGAATTTAGAAATAGAACAAAGAGAGCTGAGTGGATTGCCAGGTAAACCTCTCCTGCAACCCGGGTCCCAGGAAGGAGACAGCATTCAAAGAACAGAGTAGTCTGCTGAGGGAGAGTGATGATGAAGTGTATCTATTTTCAAATACAAATCCTGGCCACGTCTGTATCTAATGCATTGCTTCAGTCTTGCTGCAGGTTCAGAGGAAGAGTGACAGTGCTGTCAAATCTGTATTCAACCAGAAGAGCTATAAATAAATCCACACACAGCAAGTTGAAAGCAAAACTAATCGCAACAGTAGTAGGTTCTCCTTGAAAAAGACAGATGCAAATGTAAAATATGGTAGATAGTTTATCAGAAAGATGTCTATGAGTATTTGCTTGGAATCGTTTTGTACAAAATGCATCCTGACAGTGTAGCAAATTATGTTGTAAGAGAAGGAAGAACACACCAAAACTACAGGCCCTGAGATACATTCAGGTTTTTCCTAAACATATAAATGCTTATATAGAATATTTAAAAGCATTAAACACTAATATTGTAAAAACACCATTTAAATTAAAAGTAGGGTTTCCCAAACTTGATAAATAGCAGCCAGAGCAGCTGTGAGCACTTACTTAAGTTATCTGAGTACTATGGAAGTACCCAACAAGCAAAACTCAGATAACTTAAGTGCTCACAACAGTGTGCTTATGTGTATGTATGTAAATTATTTGGTGGTGATAACCTGGGTTAATACATGGGAAATGAATACTGACTTAATATTGGAAGTGAGCTTGATGATCTAATAAGAAATTTCCATTTCTATCTATTGGAACAAGATGCTAAATTACTTATAAGTTTTAATGAAATTAGATGTTTACTTTGCATCTTACACTGCTATTAGAAAATAAGTATAAGCTCAATCACTTGTTTTGTTTGCTTTCCTCTAGCATTCTAAAGAATATTATTTAGCAGGTGCAGAAAATTGTAGCTAATTAAATAAAGTAGCTAAAATTATTTCAAGAATAATTTAAACACTTAATGGTATTTCTTGAAATATCAATATGTGTATAGAAGGAAAAAAGGGGAAATGATCTAAATGGAAATGCAGGAAAAATAGAAGTATTTGAATTAATTCTCACTTGCATTAGACAGTATGTAGTACAAAGATAAAAATACTTGGTTCATATGCAGATATCCAGATTAGGTCAGTCCTTACTTCTAATAAGAACAATTTAAACTTAAAGTGGAGATTTAATCCTGGATTTAAGGTAGTGAAATGGTACTAAGGTGATCTGGAATTTTGTTTTTCGACTGTCCTGGTTATCTTAGGTGAATTTAATCAATTCTCTTAATTCCCCATCTTTGTGTATCGCTTTGGTTGGAGGAAATCAAATAGCTTTGTATGCAAAGAAGTTCTAAATTAGTAACTTTTAGGGTATATGTAGTTTTCTTCTGTTCCATCTTGGAGCTACTTTGAGAAGAATCCCCCAAATGGTTCCTTATTCATTTGATGGATAGCTCCAAAAAGCCCCTCTCCCACAACAAAGTCCTCCCCAACTTTACCACAGGGAACAAAAAATCCCATTGTCAAATGCTTTTCGTTAGGCCTGTGCAAATAGGGCAGTATATGGTTCGGATTTGGCTGATTCGGAGGACAGTGACTCGAGTTGGAAATTTGGATCACTGTCCTGAATCGATTTGGCCAAATTGGCTTCAGAAGATAGGTGCAGATTCGGCCATAGACTATAATGGGGAATCATTGAAATCATTGTCCTTTTTTGGCAGATTTGGATGAAAATACCAGGGATGGTAGCCCCTTCTGAGGGCATGAGGTCTGCCAAGTTTCAAGGAGATAGGTGCAGGGATTTCTGGGAAACACCACCTCAAACTGTTAAAAGCAAAATTTGTGACATGTGACTCTGTGTTTGTTAAGGTGCAGTGGGATGAAAACAGCAGCCATGGTAGCCCCTTCTGAGGCCATGAAGCCTGCCAAGTGTCAAGGAGATATGTGCAGGGGTTTCTGGGAAACTGCACTTCAGGCTGCTGACAAGCAAAACTCATGACGTGACTGTGTGTGTGTTAAGGCACAGCAGGATGATAACAACAGGGTGGTAGCCTGTAACAGGGGGCCTTCCCAGTGCTCAGGCAGAAACAGCTCACAAAGGGACAGAAAGGCTGCAGACAGAGGCCTATGTGCTGTTTCTACCTCCCTCTCCCAGAGCACCATGCTTTGAAGGGGACTCAGGGAAAGATCACAGCCATTGACTAGCTACAGATGTCAGTCTTTCCTCCTCTGCTCCCCCACCCTCTTCTCAGTTTCTGTTCCCCTGAAAGACTGCCTTCCAAATCTCCAAATCTTTTTCCGAATCAATTTGGATGGTTTTTTTGGTCTCCTGATTAGACTCAAATTTGGTGATTGGCCTCCGAATCAGGCCAAATCTTCTCTGAATCAAATCGGCGATCGAAGCTTTGCACACCCCTACTTTTTATAGACTGCTACTTCCTGGCACTTTGCCTTCTTCCAAACAGTATCAAGAGTGCAGACTGGCTATTGTTCATGGCTACCAGCTATAGTCAATTGCTCCCAGGCACACTCAAATGGTGCACCCAGGAGCAATGAACTTCAGATCAATAAGCTCCATAGTTTATTTAGGTGGCATAATATCATATGTAGACATGCCCACTGGGTGCATCTATATGTGCACTTTACTGCAGAGTTGATTAATTAGCTCCACAGTAAAGCATCACAGTCTACATGTATGGTGGTATTAGGGCACAGTAAATTAATTAACTCCACCACAAGAGAGTGCAGTCACAGATGGTACTATCTTATGACAGAATCATGAACTGTGATGAAATACATGTGGAGATGGTGATGGGCTGGCTGGAGCATGAGGGTGCTAAAGTGTGGGGGCTGTCTGCTATCTAGCCACACAGGTAAGCAGGTTCTGCACACTCATGCCCTAGCCAGCCAATCTGATGCCACCACCCAGAGCTGGGCCCCAAGCCTGCTGCCACCCAGGGCTGCTCTGCTCCAGCTCAAACTACTGTTGTCCTGGGTGCATGTGTAGATGCTGCATCCAAGAGCAACTGATTCCAGCTCAAACAGGACAAGAATTTATTGTTGTATTAATTGAACATGTAGATGCAGCCACCGTAGGCAGAATCAAGATACAATCAGGATATGACAAGTTGTGAAATTCAAACTTAAGAATAAACTGCTGTCTTAGTTTAGTCACCTGCTTAAAAAGTCCCAGTTTAAATATGATATTAACCTTTCTTCCTACTGATAGGATTTTGGTATCCACCTTGTGCCACAACTTATTAACTCAGCATAGGTTTTTATATTTGGTGAGATTTGGGAACTAAGCATAAATGGAGTTCACTGATGAGATGAGATATTTCTAGTTAAACAAGGGCATCAAATTACAACGTGTTATCTATTCCACAGTAGCTACTTGTACATCAGCTTTTGCCACATGGTAATACCCCACTTTCACTGAAGAGCATTGGCTATACTATAATTTAAGTTTGTAATTGAGCATGCACAAATTATAAAACACACTAATTATATCTTGGTAATAGGCATATTGACAGTGACTGGAGTTCATTTACTGTAGGAATCTGGGTGTCAAAAAATTCAGGGAAGAAGGGAAGGGTAGGAAGCATTAATAAACAGGAGAGTATATGAATACTTTTGACTGCTAGTCAACCAATTACAAAACAACAGTCACACTCAAAATTTATACTCCAGGAAAAAGAAAGAGAAGCACATGTAACATTAATTCAACAAAGCAGGCTGAACTTTGTTTAAAAATACTAGCCCTTATTAGGAAATCTTTCGGAAGATGAGTAACTGGAACTGAATTGTGTTTCTGTTAACAGTAGTGAATTCCTCAGCTAGACGGCAACAGTAAATAAAGGAGAACATGCTTACATTCACTCAATAGTTTCAAAGAATTCAGAATGATCATTAGAACAAAGAGTTCTTACAAAAATAAAGAGATTTTTTTCAGCATTATTTCTCCTCTGATTGTGGTGATCTTCCTCTTCCTACAGAAGCATGCGAGTTAATGTAGCATTTGCATGAAGTTTTTGTTGTTTCCAGAAACTATTTTGCAGATTTAGAGCCTAACACTAATCATCTCCTCTAGTGTACTACACACATACACTTGTAGTAATTTTTTTTAGATTGTCTGAAAAAAGAAATTTCATATCAATGTCATTCTTTTCCCATTCGTTTATGCTGTTTGTGAAAATAGAAAGCCACTTCAGAGATTTCCTTCAGTTTCTGAAGTAGATACGTTTGTGAAAATAAGCCACCAGAAGAAAAAAGCAGTATTACACAGAAAGCTAAATGTTAGCTGAGGGAAGGAAGGAAATATTGTGGAACGGGACGTTACTACTGAATCCACCCACAATAACTCATTCTCCAAGAACACAAGGGAACGGGGTTTGCAAATAAATCTGTAAGCCTATTTAACAAAATGAAATAGGGGAGAGCACATGCTAGGTTTTCTTGCAGCAGTGAAAAGTCCACACAAATAATAATGTCTGTGCTGACCACAGAGGAATATTGATCACAACTTGTCTTTTTTTATAATCTAGGAATGTTATTTTATAGATTGTAGCCTCCAAAGAGTATGCCTGAAACCATACATTTTATCCTCAGTGCTTGCACTCCTGAACACACACTGCCTACCCACTCACATACCATCCCAGGCACTCCCTGCTGCCTGGCTTCACTGCTACATTTCTAGGCATAACATGTGGGAATGTGAGATAGAATCATAGAATTTCAGAAAATTAGAGTTGGAAGGGACCTCAGGAGATCATCTACTCCAACCTCCAGATCAAATCAGGACCATCCCCAACTAGACCATCCCAGCCAAGACTTTATCTAGCTGGGTTTTAAAAAACTCCAACAATGTGGACTCCACAACCTTTTTGGGTAACCTGTTCCAGGGTTTTACTACCCTCCTACTGAGAAAGTTGTTCCTAATATCTAACCTAAACTTCCCTTGCTGTAACTGGAAACTGTCCCTGCTCTGTAATCTGCCACCATTGAGAAGCGACTAGCTCCGCCCTCTTTGTAATCACCCTTCAGGGAATGCTATTAAGTCCTGCCTCAGTCTTCTCTTCTCTAGACTCAATAACCCAATCCTCAAACCATTTTCATTGCCCTACACTGTGGACTCTCCAATTTGTCCACATCCTTTTTGTAGTGTGTGGGGGGCTGGGGGGAGGCGGGGCAAGACCGGACACAGTACTTACTCCGATATGACCTCACCAGTGCTGAGAGGGGAATAATCCCTACATCTGCTGGCAATGCTCCCAGCTAATGCAGCCCAGTATGCAGTTAGCCTTCTTGGCAACAATAGCACACTGCTGGCCCACATTCTGTCTGCTGTAACCCCCAGGCCCTTTTCTGCACAACTGCTGCCCAGCCAGTCAGCCCCCAGCCTGTACTATTGCATTAGATTCTTCTCTCCTAAGTGCAGGACTTTGCACTTGTCCTTATTGAACCTCATGAGATTTCTTTTGATCCAATCTTCCAATTTGTCTAGGTCTGTCTGAATCCTAACTCGACCAGGTTTCTCTGAATCCCACCCCCCAGCTTAGTGTCATCTGCAAGATAAGATGGGCTGAGTCCTTTTCCAGAAGGACTGAAGGTGTAGTGCAGATAGGCCCTCTGATTCCTGAAACATTCTTTGAAGCTACATTACTATCAAAACAATGACTTCCTTAAAATAACAGCTCTGGCCAAACAAAAGATGACAGTGAAAGAGAACAAGAACTATTTTTAAAAGAGATAATGATACCACGTCTTATCAAACTTTGCAAACATGCTTGAGGCATCTGAAAGTTCAAATAAACTACCCTTTAATACACCAATATGGGAAAGGGCCAAGGGAAGAGTTAAGAAACGAAGTCAGTCAAAATTCAAACAACTAAAAGAAATCCAATTACAGTAAAAGAATGAATAGCTGGAGAACAGAAAAACTGTAGGTTTTATGTTCTCATCAAGATGGTACCTTGGCCTCTTCAATACTTGGAGAGAAACTTTAAAAGACAAATGGGATGCCATAGGACTTGTTGTTCATAGGTAAGGAGGTGGCACATTTTTTGAGTCATCACCAAACTAACACCTCAGTATAGCAATAGGGATTTCAGTAAGAGTATTAGGAACAAAAAGGTAGAAAACTAAAAGCAGGCTACCATAACCAGTAGATATTACAGAGGAGATACAGGTAGGCTATAGGCAAATGTAATGATTTAAACTTAAATTTTTCAAGGAAACAGACTAATGTTCCACCTTTTGCCACGACATCTTTGATGACTACAGCTGACTTAAAGATGATTTTGGGTCACTTTGCTGTTCTGGAAAGCTGTATTAGTGCCTTGAACCTTTGATAATTAGAAACATTCTTCTGATTTCAAAGCTAAATTTATTCATAGCTATTTTATATTTTTTTATTATTGTACCAAAATTGTCCTTTTGCTTAAAAAGCTTTATTGTCCCTTAATGTTTATAGGAAAGCAATCATTTTCCCTTCTTAGGTTTTGTTTTGCTTGAGTAAACAAGTCTTATCTAGTAAGGGTTTCTATTTCCTTGGTCATCCCAGCAGCCCTTCTCTGCATGAATTTATCATACCTCACTTGCCAATGGAAATACTTACCAGATTCGTTATAGGAACAAATTTGCCTTTTTTGTATCTTCATTCTATTAGTGATTCATAGTCATCTTGTGATCAATTATGTCTTTCTCCTCTTTCATTTATAACTGTTAAGTCTCCACCTTCTAGCAGAAGTTCTTGTCATTAGTTCCCCGAGTGCATGATTTTGTACCTTATGCTATTAAATTTCATCCCATTTTTGTAACTCTGCTCCTCAAGGTCATCCAATTATTCTTGTTGAAATGTTCTAGTCCTCATTGACATCAATGACATCTACCAATTTTGCATTGTCAGCAGATTTTATCAGTGCACACTCAATTTTTGTGCCAAGGTTATTAATGAAAATATTAAATCAGATTATTTTAAAGACTCATCCTTGAGGACTTCAACAACTGACTTTCCTATATTTATGCTTCTAACACAATCTACTGTTGCCTCTCTGCTTGGCTGGTCCCTTCCTGACCATACCATTTTTTTTTATTAATCCCTGCAGTTTAACTAATAGCTTTTCTTGTGGCACTATATAACGTACTGTAATAAAAAACAGATAAATTTGATCTACTGCAGTTTCTTTGTCATCAGTTATTTTACCAAATATACTGTCAATTATCAAAATACTATCAAGTATAGAATTTGCTTTTATAATAAAACGTCCAGTACAACCTAAAGTAAAATTACACTTCCTAGGTTTATTACAATGAAGTCTCAATAACAACCGATACTTGGGAAGTATGAAAATTACTTTTAATTTACTGTCTACTGTTTAATAAAGATCCCCATGATTTGAGGGTATATAATGCTCTTGAACAACAGACACTTTCAGTATAATGTTATTTTGATAATTTATAGTTATCATCAAGATTAAACTACCCAAGAGAAAGTTATAGTTATCACCAGATTAAAATGTCAAGTAAAGCACATTTTATTTACAAGATATTAAATGCCTAGCTTTCCCCTATTAATATTCAGTCTTGTAAGAATTTTTTAATATACCATAGCATGGCTGAAGACATGGTCCGAAAATTATTTCTAGGTCTTGTTCTACACAGAAAGCTCTTTGAGGGTGTAATTTATATTCCTGCTAACATGGTAAAACTTAGATCCTGGAAATGAAACACTGGAATCTCATTTTTCCAGTATCTCCTGTGGCTCTAGGTTCAATAGATCATTTACCCTTTAACTATCTCAAGCGTTCTTATATTTACCATTGAAGAATGATGCCAGCTCACAGGCCATGAATGACTGGGTATGCTGTGAACTTCTGTACCAAAGCATAATTATTTTGGGCAAGTGTACATGTACACTTTAACGTGCATTAGCCTATTTTAATACTCATTAAAACATAACAAAAAACCATGTGCTTTCACTAGTGTGCATTAAAATAGGCTAATTAGCCTTTTCTAGTACTCACAATGGAAGTACTAAATTTAATGCATATTAGCCAAAGTGCATTAATGAATGTGTATATACCTAGGTATGGACAGAAGAACCTGGGTAGTTCATCAGGCTAGGCTGTATAGTACTTGCAAAGATAAGAGTTTGCGAACTAGTGAAGGCTAATACACTTCTACACAAGTACCTGCATGGGACCTCTAAGGTGCTTTTTCTTTTATTTCCAAGGGAACTGTTTTTCCACTCAACACTGTGGAGCCACTCTAATGCTCCAGTTGAGTTGAGAAGTGGTGCCCTCTGAAGTAAAAACTGCAGGATGCAGCTTCCTAACTTATCCTTTATTCAGCAACCCGTAGTCTATTAAGTGGTTAAAAAATACCTGGATGACAAATGACTTGAGGTTCTGCTGTACCTGACAGAGATATTGTTTCTAATTTTATTCAAACTATAGTTATTCAGTGGAGGGCAAGATCGTGACATGAGTATCCACAGTTCTCAAAAAGCAACCATGCTTGCAAATCAACCACATGCAACAGACGTTTCATGTCAGCATCTGTGTAACTACAAGGGAAAACATTCTGATTTCTACAGAAGATCTTATTTATGTTGCATAGAAAGGAAAATTGAAACTTGTGCATTATATGAGAGAAAATGGATTGTAAGAATAGCTACCTGATATTCAATATTTTTTGCTCATATCTGAGAGTTTTTTTCCTTGAGAAACTGATGGCACAATCTTAGATTTTATTTGATGCATACCTCATTCTTGCCTGTTGCATTTTCAAGACATACCCTGTCTATCTCCAGACTCTCAGTGCTCATTCTGCTGGCTTTCTGTGTCAGTGTGTTCATTTTTGTCAAGCAAGCATGAATGGAGATGTTTTTGGATGGTCTCTTGTCAGAGCATTTAGGGATTTGAACATATGAAGCTAATACTAGAAGGGACTTCCTGAATCACAAAGTACAGTTTCCTAATCTAGTTCCTTTGCCCCAATCCAGCCCGCACAACCCTGAGCAGTCTCAAGGATACTCAGCTGTTACCTTTCTAGTCTCGTAGCTGAATGTTATGATGATTGTGCTCATGAACATATTTTGCTAATCCTGGATGACAGAGCTTTACAAAGAATGCTGAATTATACAACCTCCATAACATACTCTTGGCTGAAAACAGAAAAAAATAGTGCATGCCTTTGCAGGGCATGAAATTCAACCTAAAAGATTAAGTGAGTCTAAAATATAACTGAAACAGAATAAAATGAGAGATATAGGTTTGTATGCAATGGGAATGTCTACATGTTGCTGTGCGGTGATGTTGCTATGGTGCCATGCTTCAGTACTTCCAAAAGGAGTACTAACAACAGGCGGTTACTGTGCCGTGTGCATGGCATGTGGATAGATTTCATTTCTACGTTGCCATTGTGGCATGCTACACCCAGCAGCATACTGCTATGGCAACATAGCTGGCAATCATGTAGACACACATGACTGTTGCATCACCGTACACGTTGTATGGCAACATAGCACATTGCTACACTGCCATAGGGTGACATGTAGACATGCCCAATATGAAGGTCTCACTAAATTCTCTGCTTAAGAATAATATGACCATTATCAAAAATCCTTTAGTCTCTATCACCCCACCAATTATTCTTTATGGACCTGTTCCAATTCTCACTGAAGTTAGAGAGAGCCATATTAACTCTAATAGGAATCATATTAAGTATTTCATATATGCACATCCATATAATTTGTACATGAGAACACGGTCCTTCAAAACAACTCACTGATCAGGACATGCATGCCAGTGAAAAAGACAGAAGGACAGATTTTAAACCAAGACCAGAAGTGTACTGACTTTAATTACAAGTATGAGGATGATGCTATCTGTTCCCCAACTCATACGTTCCTCAATCCCAGACATTTAATTGAGTCAAATAAGGGTTACATCACCTTGTATTTTATAACCTATAAACCATGGATGGGCATCTTTAGTCAGAGCTGGGTCCATGCAAATACTTTTCCCCTCCTTCCCTTTACCCCTCTGTACTGCCCCTCCCCCCCACCCAAAAAACCTAGATACCTCGACAATTCCAATGAAACAAAATCTTTCATGATCCCCAAACAGATAATCTAGTCATACCTAAGGTATCATGGAAGCACAGCTTAACAATACCTTAACAAAGGAAGCTGGCGCAGAAGATAGCTGCCAGATGCATAAATGGAAAAAAGAGGGAAATTCAGTAGGTTTGCACAAATCCCCACTGACAAGCCAATTGGAGTGGAATAAATGCTTTATCTCTCTGAGGCACTCTGAGATAGATGCACTCCGAAAAATCAGAAGGACTGGAGAGACGGCCATGACTACTCTTCTCCCAGGTCTCCTCAGGATTCTAGGTATAGGCAATTTCACTTGCCAGTGCAATTCCCTTCCACAAAACCTCTTCTTCGAGATGGGAGGCAGGGGGCCATTATTATTTATTTACCTACTGTGCACTATCAAATGCAAACAACCTTCAAGGTTCTTTCAGTATTAGCATACTATATTACTGTAAAAAACCCCACTCTTAGAATCAGCTTTGTCCCAGTTTTTCTTGGACACAGAATCCATATTGTAAGGAGTAATTAAGAGCCTTGTTATATGGTGCACTTTGAGCTGCTTCAATGTTGATCAGTGTTAGTGTTATCTTGAATTTGGAGCAGTCACTTCTCTTACTGTCCTCCACTTGCAGAGCTGTGACTTGCCACCTTAGAGGGCTGGCGAGCAAGGCCTGACTAGGAGTTACCGCTAATGAGCTAGGAAAGCCTTCTAGCCCTTTTCTAGGTAGGGGGGATGAGGGAGATGGGTTAGGGAGGGCCGGAAACATGAAGCTGGAGGGTGGAGAGTTATTGGGATAGTGTGGGGTAATGAAATGGAAGGTGGAAAAGTAGGAGAAGGGTGGTGAAATGAAGGAAGTCAGCCACTGAAGGATAAAATAAAAAGTAGTAAAAGAACCAATCTGGTCCCCTACCATGTTCCCACCCCCTTAGCCGCCTCTACTGGACCACCTCTGCCCCATGACCTGGCTAGATGGAATGTGCTCTGCAGGCTGTTTGCACAAGGTGTCACCCTTGGTGATGGAAGAGGATTGGCTTGGTGTCAAAACTGCCCCCCTGGGCAGCAGAGTTCAGGGGATAGGAAGCTTGTCCACATAGAAAAGAAGGGTGGTGGAGGGTACACTGTAACCTGGGATGCTGGAGGACTGCAACTTAGATAACTCATCTGGGGAGAGTGACCACACATTAATGGAACACAAGCTGGGTAACACAGGGTCTTATTACATGGTAATTTTGGGCAGCTCCTGGAGCTCTTAACTCATGGATTCTCTACACATCAACACTTTAAAGTGGTTTAAAGCACTTGTTATATGGCTCAAAGTTATGTCACTCCAGGGCAAGATTATTTTTTATCTGCACTACCCAGTTCCACTTCCATTAAGGCAAGGGTGTGCAAAAGCATGGGAAGGGGTTAACTCCTCACTCCCTGGGAGGAGGCCGCTGCCTGGAGCCAGCCAGGCATGACACGGATGGGCACGTGCCGCACCCCTTGGGTCCCCTCAGGCTCTGCGGCCCCCCCATTGGGCACCTCAGAGACGGCCACCCAGACGGAGCACATGGTTCCGGGCTCCATGCAGATGGAGCACCTGGCTCTTGGCTGCGGGGGCTGCCTGTACCTTTTTCAGGCTCTGGGGCCCGGGAGCATGGCCACCTCCCCTTGCGGGGTCTGCTCCCTACTGGGGTCTCTGGCGCGCCAGCTGGAGGAGCTCC
>NW_017728918.1:57178940-57181579 GCF_001723895.1 Crocodylus porosus | reverse complement strand
ATTGGATGCTTATCTTGCTGGGATCCTATGACCCCAGCTGACTTCCTGCCCTTTGGGCAGGGGGCTGGACTCGATGATTTCCCGAGGTCCCTTCCAGCCCTAATGTCTATGAAATCTATGAAATCTATGAAAATACAGCACATGGGCCAGATCTGGCCTGCAGCTGCCCCCACAGCACTCCACACGGGGGCCGAGTTCTCTACCAGGGCAGCCTGTGCCGCGTTCCCACCTGCACCCACTGGCCCAGGCCCTGACCAGTGGATGCAGCTTCCAGCAGAGGTGTTCCCAGTGTGGCTGCAGTTTGCTGGGTGCTTCTCTGCTCCTCTTGGATGTCAAAGTTCAAAATAGGGTATTTTCTTGCATATACCATGCCCTGAATATAACACACACCCTATTTTTTGAAGGCCCCAAGAAGTAAAAAATATCTCTGGTCTAAGGTATTCAGGACTTGGGCGACGCACTGGGGTTGGAGGTTGAGTGGTGGGGTTCGGGGCTTAGCGGCTGTGCACCAGTGCTGGGGGCTATGTGCTAGGGCTGAGAACGTGGGGACTGGGGGACTTGGTGGTTCTGGGGACCAAAAGGCAGGGACAGCTCCAATCCAAATACAGCAATGCTAGGGCCAAGCAGTGGATGCAAACCTGCACAATGGCTCTGGACCACATGTCAGGTTTGACCTAACACACAGCCCCAGAGCCAGAATATAATCCTGGACTTTGCATACCAGGTCCAACTGATTTGTGCATTGTTGGCAAGGGGGCTCCTCATGGGTCCAGACATTTGGTGGTTGAGGGTGGTGGAAGAGCAGTGGCGGATTTAATTGCTGTGGCTCCTGCAGCTGCAGCGATTAATGCTATCATTGTTCTGCCTCCCCACCCTCTCTGCTAAATATCTGGACCTATGAGATGCCTTTTCCTTGCACATAATGTGTATCTCAATTTTCCCCAGCTGGTTTGGGGAATAAGATGTCAGTTATACGTGAGAAAATAGGGTAGAACTTTTCAAAACAGGACACTTTCCTAAAATAGTGGCTACTCTTAACAACTACTGAGCCTTTAAATCTCAAAATAGGAGTAGATCAGGAACAGATACTGCATCAGACAAGAGCTATATGTCTCACCTGCTGTTTCATCTATGGAAAAATTAACTGCTTGTTAATAATCACCAACCTGATAGATGAACATGTTACTTTTGTGCTGTATATTTTTTACATTCTCATATTCACTTGGTTCACATTTATCCAAGATTAAATCAGTGACACAACTACCAAGAGTCAAAATACTAAAATTAAACATTGCACTCACTGACCCTTAAATACCACAGTTCAAAAGCAAAGCATAATGATGTAAGTTAATCCAATTAGTCAAAACCAAGATTCAACTGAAAAGCATAAATCTGGATCCATTGTTTCACAAAAAAAATGAGACTTTGGATTTTAGTTATAGGTTAAGCCTATTATTTTCATTTAGATAACAGTGTTTTGTTATTAGGGTGGGAACAGAATTGTATGCAAGTTATGAGTAATTTTCTATTAAAGTCATCTGGTGCAGAAGTCATGGAAGTTTATTAATAAATATGTGTATAATAAAATCAAACAGAAGCTTATTATATATAAACAGTAAGTATGTGTGTATGTATACAAACACATGCTTATATATATATGTGTGCACACACACACAAACACACACACATACACATGCTTTATATTGCATACTATATGCCAACAGTTCATTTGGATGCAATCTTACATTATAATAATACAATACATTAGAAAATAAATTAGGGAGTATTTCTTTCTTTGGTCCCAACTACCCTATTTTCTGAAGGCCAGGAATGATTTTTTAACCTAAGGTAAAATCCTCCAATTATGTAAAAAGTCACTCAAAATGGAGAGAATAAGTTAAATAAACTTATAGCGAATAATAAACTAGATAAAGATCCATACATTCTTAAAGTATATACACATATTTGTGCCTTACAGCCGTACATGTTGTAATTTAGCCCAAGACTGAAGGACTATTATAGATGAGAAGGGAGCACCACAGAAATGGCAGCTTCTCTGGAGGTTTACTGTGGTGCCACGCAGACCCTCAAGCTGCCCAGTGTTTTCTGGGTGAAATCCCTGCTCCCCCAACCTGAATGAGCAGCCTTAAATGCCTCTTCCTAGAGGGAAAACATGGCAATGATTCTCAGTTAAGTCACAGAGTTTGAATACTCTTAATCTGTATTCTATTAAATGGACGTGAGAAGTCTTATACCTAAGTGCTTAATAAATCTAAGAAAACTAGATTAATGGGTTTCTGGCATATGCTTCATTTGTACCACAATGTTATACCTCTGGGCTGGACTTTTGGCCATTTGTACATGCCACAAAATTAGCCTTTAAAGTGGCTTTTTGCACTACTTCAATGGTGCAGCTGTTTGCATGTTTAGCAGTGTAATGCGCTTTAATAGCGGGCTGTTTGCACATGCCAGCAGCGTAATGTGCGTTAAATGACTTTGGGACACAGCAAAATAAAACATCTTCAAGGTGATTTGGTTTTCTGTGGAGGGAAGCACTGGGTCCCGTGCAGCTCAGGGGCTATGCAGGCAGCCCGTGCAAGCAGCCCAGAAGCAGCCTGTGCAGGCAGGCTCCACTGAAG
>NW_017728918.1:57171136-57178025 GCF_001723895.1 Crocodylus porosus | reverse complement strand
TCTAATGATGTCTCTGTGCACTCAAAACTCTCACTGATTTGAAATCTGAACTTGATTTGAACTAAGAGTCAAAGAATACCCATGCCTTTACATGCAAAATAGAATAATCAAGAGTTATGATAGTTAAGGATAAGGATATTCTAAACTATAAAAAATCTTATACATTTTTAATCAGCCTTCATACCTATTAAAAATTAAGGAAAGATTTTTCCTAGACAGCAAAATACCCGATGTATTATAGAGGTTCATATACCCTTCTTTGAAGTATCCAGACATGGCTACATGAACTGAACTAGACAGAATACAGAACTGATCCAGTATGGCCATTCTCACATCAACAAGGGTTTGGAGTTCACAAGGAAAGCAGTATGTGACCAAATTATCACAATGTAAAATTAGACAATTAATCTAAACTATATAAGTCTTAATAAATAGGGAGAAAAAATCTACTTATACCTTTCCAATACTGCTAAACCTGTTTTTCCTTATTTAAATTGAGGTACTTAATTTGAGTTGGTCTGAATTAACATAATGTATTTTATGCAACAATCTTTTCTGATTTGCATTATTAAGGTTGTGTGGTAATGATCATACTACAGTTCTCAATAGCACAACATAACTTTTAATTGAAGCCTTCAAATGATCCTGCTAAATCTACTATTTGACTTAACATGATTTAGTATGTTATTCAGTTTAAAACTAAACTGAAGAGATTAGAAGTAGAAGAATACTAATATAATATAATATACTATTTTATTGAAACTGCCTGAAATATCAGAATAAAAGAACTTGCTTTGAAGGTAAGATTTCTACTCTCCACTCGGGAAAAATGAAAAACAAAGACGGTGAAAATAGACTCAATAAATGCAAACAAATGTTGTTACTTACCCTCACTGCAGGACAGTCTTGAATATGTGACTGAAACACTGCACTATATCTGAGTTCTATACTATTGTGAAGCTTTTTTCTTTCTCTTTTAGTAACAACCTTCAGGGCCTAAACCTGCATCCAATGAGGTCACTAGCAAAATTTCTCACTGGACTTCAATAAGAATAGGATTGGGGACTGTAGGCATTTCTTCCTTTTCTTTTGTTCTTTGTGAGCTTTTTCCCCTTCAGGCCATAACGATATGAGGCTTTTAAGATTTCTGAAGTAGTAATAAAGGATTAGAACCCTTAAATCACATAAAGAAACATCATGGTGCCCTCTAATTTAGCTAAATTCCCTGACCCCTTTTTGGCAGAGTTGTTTTAAAGAGAAAATACCAGGTTTTGTCTGTATTGTCAAATACGAGGTAATCTCTTAAAATATAATATTTAAAATTTGGGTACTACAGGTATTAAATGGTACACTATGAAGCTTACATAACTAACATTCATTTTCTGTAGATTACAAGCATGTTTGTATTGAATTGTTTTGCTAAGAAAAGATTTTGTACACACACAACGTTGTTTATGTCTAAACTTTAAATTGTTGATTCCCACACGTTTTTCTGTATTCTTTTGCATATTTGTGAACAAAGCATTTTGATAGATAAACAAATTAGTTCATTTGACAGGGCAAGAGAGATTTGCAGTCTATATATTGAGAAACACTAATTTATGGAAACGTTGTAACATCTGGTGTTTAGACAAATTTAAAAGTCTCAAAAACACTTTCAGACACCGACAGAGCTTTTTCTGAATGGAATACATCCAAACACACACATATGTGATTCACCCAGGTGCCCTGAGTAATATAACCTGCTGTGTTTAAGGAAACCTGTGTTCAAGCTGAATGTATTTCACTCACCTGTTTGGCTAAGCTGGGATGTGCTTCTGCTTCTTCGAGATACTATGGCAACCACTTTGGCACTAAGGCTGGATCGTCTTTTCTTCCCACCTGTTCCAACTGTACCAACAGCAGTGTCTGATTGACTCCCATCATTGTGTTCCAGTTTATACATCTCTCCACTCACACTTGTGCTCTTTGTGATGGTTCTCCCTGAAGTCCCCATCCGTCTGCCTTGCATTTTAGGGGTAAATGTACTATATTTGCAAAGTAAAAACATATATGTTAATTTAAATCAACCGTATTTGTTACAGTGTCTCCAACACCTAATCCATTTTAGTAGATGCGATAACTTAGTAAATTAATTCAGTTATGTTTTCTAAACAACAGTCTTGTTATAACTCTATTTGCAGCATATTTGCTAACCAAATGTATCAGGTATTTGATATTTTTCAAACTACGTGTTCTTTCTATTGTAATCTGTCCTTCATATATTCTATAAAACAAATAAACATTTTCACAGAAGAAATATAGAAATATACAAATGTTGAAAGTAATCAGTTATGTGCAGTTTTCATGTAACTAAATAGATACAATGATAATACAGTAATTTTCCTGCCAAGTAATTTTACTTGGCTTATCTGCTAAGATAAACTAATAAATAATACAATGAGGTTAATACACATCTGTCTTACACACATTTTTCACAAGGGATGGAGGATTCACCAGATAGTAAACTCTCCACCATGTCTTTACTATAATAGAGAAAAAATAATAATCAACCTGCATTTTAAAAAAAAATCTGTTAGTTGTTATAGGATAATGTATTCCAGATTCATATGGATTGCTTGCCAAAAGTGTGTCGTTACATTTAAAGCAAGCAAAAAATGTAATTTATTTGCATGTGTTCCTTGTTTGCCAGGTAAATGCAACAGGCCAATTATGGAGGAAAAGTCAGTCTCAAGATATAAAGGAGTCAGATCCATTTTCTAGTTTACCTGAAAAACACAGAATCATACAATCATAGAAAATTACGGTTGGAAGGGACCTCAGGAAGTCATCTAGTCTGACCCCCTGCTCAAAGCAGGACCAGCCCCAACAAGATCATTCTTTGTTGACAGGGCTTTGTCAAGCTGGGCCTTAAAACCTTCAAACATGGAGATTCTTTCACCTCTCTGGGTAACCCATTCCAGTACTTCACCACCCTCCTGGTGAGAGAGTTTTTCCTAATATCCAACCTAAACTTCCCTTGCTGCCACTTGAGACCATTGCGCCTTGTTCTGTCATCTGCCACTACTGCGAACAGTCTAGCTGTATCCTCTTTGTGCCCACCCTTCAGGTACTTGAAGGCTGCTATCAAATCCCCCCTCAGTCCTCTCTTCTCTAGACTAAATAAGGCCATTTCCCTCAGCCTCTCCTCATAAGTCATGTGCCCCAGCCCCGTAACCTTTTTTGTTGCTGTTCAATGGGTTCTCTCCAACTTGTCCCCATCCTTTCTGTAGTGTGGGGCCCAAAACTGGACACAGTACTCCAGATGTGGCTTCACCAGTGCTGAATAAACGGGAATAATTACTTCTCTTGATCTACTGACAATGTTTCTATCAATGCAGCCCAGTATGCTGTTAGCCTTCTTGGCAACAATGGCACACTGCTGACTCATATGCTGTTTATTGTCCACTGTAAACCCCGGGTCCTTTCTGCAGAGCTGCTGCTTAGCCAGTTGGTCTCAAACCTATAGCAGTGCATGGGATTCTACTGTATTGGAAACTACATAAATTGGCAAGTATAGTACCTCTAATCTGTAATACCAGGTTCTGCCTTGCCTCCAAGAGCAGTGCTGGGTGAGCAATTTTCTCCACAGACATCTGGAAGTTTAAACTACATCTTATCCACTGTATTACTAATAATTACAACTACTAGTAATATAAAAAAGAAAACACCCTGGGATTAGTCTGATTGCTAGTTAATGGATTATTTATAATTGTTTATTTTGAGATGGGTGCAGAATTTATTTATCAATGAACTTTTGTGTCATGTACCAAGGCCTCCTTCCCATAATAAGATACGGCAATGTGCCATCATTCTGAAGACGTGTCTAATAAAGGCATTCTTTTGAGTATGGAGGGATGGTCTGTCTCTCCTGGCAGGAGAAAAAAATGCCAGGAGAGGAGTGAAGATTACTGTGCAGAGTCTTTTTTGCTGGGGGTGACCCAGCTTTTGTAAGGGCTTTGGTGTTTCTGTGGATTTGGATCCTTTCACAGATTCATTCATATTAATTAAGATTAAATTAAAATTGATTAATTACTATTAATCCTCTTTAAAAGATACTTTAAGGAAGTATCATGGAATGTGTTTGATTGATATTTCCCCCGATTTGTTAATTTGTCATAATATTAAACAGCACATATAGTAAACTATGCCATAATATAGCATAAGGAACAGGAGGATTAACATTTTATAATACCTTTAAGGAAATAATGGATTGCATAAAAAAAGTATTTTCTGACACCTGCATGTGGATTTGGTTGCCCACCTTCCAGCACATGAGCAGCATATATTTGTAAAATGTAGAGTAATTTTATGTAGAAACAACTAGGTTTTCAATATAAGACAATGTGCTTCACTGCACTGCAGCACTCAAGGAAACATTGCACTCTGCCACCTGAGGTGTAACAAGCTTAAAATAGGTCCTTCCGCTGTTGCTCCCCCTATCCTAGTATTACAAAAGTTTAATGATTTAGTGTTGAGTTTTCATGGGAAGTACACATATTTTTCAATATTTCCTATATAACACTGTAGGAAATTATATTTCTTGGCCTGTATATAGAAAACTTTCAGTCCTTTACAAATATGAATTTTTCAGAGGTTACTAAGAAAACATCATCCCATTTAATTAAACTTTTTCTTTTCCTCACCAAAACATTCCACAGAGATTTTCCATGGAAAATATGTATCCAAGGGAAAAATCTAAGTAATACCAACGAATTCTGAATTATTACTAAAATGATGAGAAAACACAAAACTATTTTCCTTTCTTATAATGAAAACGTACTAGATCTCACTAAACTCATACTGTTGTTGTGAAAGTCTTTAATATTATAAAATTAAATTAATTAAGTATAAATTATAAGAACTATATTTTAAGTGAATGAGTGCTTGGGTGCAAATCCTTAATCCCCTGTATGCTTAGGAGAATAGACTTCTTATGCTTAAACTGCAGGAGTTCAAACTATTCATTAATAGTTTTCAGGTGTGATATTAAAGGCCTCTGAATAAACTTAAAAGGCGCACTTCCTAAAACAGGGGAGGGCAATTATTTTGGCTGGAGGGCCACTTTAGGAATTGGGGTGAGCTGCTGTGGGCCAGCAGAGGGGGTGCTGACCTGGCTGATTGTTGGAGGACAACTGATACTATCCAGTCCACTCTGCACCCACTGCTGCAGGCACAGGATGGAGGAGGTGGGTGGAGTGTCCATGGAGACCAGCTGGTACCCCTGTAGGCAGGGAGCGTGCAACAGGGCAGATGGGATAGGATGAGATAGCAACGTATGACATCCAGGAGCAGGCTGGGCAGGTGGGGGCCAAAGCTTGGACATGGAGCAGTGCCAGCACAGGGCTGGAGTCCAGGGCAGAACCGCGATCTGCTCCTCAGATGGCCCCTGCCTGCCCATCCCACTCCTGGACATTACTTCCCACCTAATCGCAGCCCTACCCATCTGTCCATCTGAGCATGCCCTGCCCATGGGGGTCCCAGCTAGTCTCTATGGAGACTCTGCCTGCTCACTCCATCCGTGCCCCCAAACAGTGGGTACGTGGTGAACAGGCTGGCATGCCCAGGGAGCAAGGCCTGTCCAGTGGTGGTGGAAACACCGGCAGCAGCAGCCATAAAGAACCAGCATCGGGACTGCCAGGAATTAGAAGTAGGCTGCCACGCCACCCCTTCCAGACTGTACACCTGAGGCAGTGAGACTGGCTGCATGCGCCATGGTCTGGGCTTCCCCCTGTGCCTGGGCGGGTCTGAGAGCCAGATAAAATCCCTTGGCAAGCCACACCCAGCCCACGGGCCATATTTTGCTCACCCCTGTTCTACAACATTCTCAATGTATACCTTTAGTTTTATGTGCAACATTTTGCAGGTGATGTCAATAGAAGAATTCAACTAAATTAGTTCCCTGCCTTTCTAACACAGGTATCTAATTACCTAATTTTCAGTAATAAAGTATATCTGCATTTTATTATACCTTTCCATAAATATTTGTGTATGTACAATAGTGAAGGCCCCTGAAGAGAGGCTTTACAATGCACTTACTATATACTATATATGTGCTGTATACAAACAAAGAGAATGCTAGTATAATCTTAGGTATCTGGATATGGACTTTTCCATGACAAAATACAAACTCAAGATGATCCTCAGTAAGCCAAACTAATCAGAGTATATACCAGGGTTTCCCAGAGTTTTGATAACTAGAGCACACCTATTTTTTTTTTTTGGATTAAAATGAGTGGCATATTTCAGTCTTACACCCAAAAAGGTGTGCTTGCATGTGTGTGTTCATGTGTAAGATTTAAAAAGTGATGCTTAATGTTTTGGCCCCATAGGCCAGATGAGCGGTGCTGGATTGGTTTGTGGGTCAGATCTGGTGCATGTGCCTGATCCTGCTGTGCAGTACTGGAACAGCTGGGGGCAAATCCTGCCACACGGGACCAGTGTAGCCAGGAACCAATATTGTCACATGAAGCTTCAAAAGCTGGAGGTGGTACAATGGTGGCAATGTTAATTCCCAGACCCATGCAGAGATCTGTGGACCAGATGACATGGCTCTGTGGGCAAGATCTGTTACTGCCAGATGTACATTTTGGGAGCCACTGGTATATACAGAGTTTTCACCCTCAAAAAACCTTTGGTTCAGGTTTGTACCAGACATTATGGAATGTCTGACACTTAAATATAAAGGATGGACATGTGACACAACTATAAATGGGTAATTTCAACTGTAGCTTAGAATTAGCTGAAAGGAGTCTAAGACCATGGTCTTACAGTAAGACAGCAGCAACAACAACAAAACCAGAAAATACAGAAGTTGCTCAATCATGGCTCTAACTCTCAACTTGCTGCT
>NW_017728918.1:57152368-57170121 GCF_001723895.1 Crocodylus porosus | reverse complement strand
GGAAATGACTCATCCACCACCACTCTCTGGGTGCAGCCCTCCAGCCAGTTAGCAACCCATTTTTTAAGAACCATTTTTTCCCAAAGCTGATTCCTGTACATTATGTAATCTCCTAGTTTATTTGTTGTTTATTGTCTTTTGTGAAGAATGGCAGCCACTTCAGGGAAAATATTTCTTTGCTGAACTTTTTCTAAAAATAGTTATTTTTTTTTACCTCAACTAGACCGCGTAAATTATCAGACTCAACCTCCTACATGATATGAGGCAGGGACACTCTACTGAAACTATAATTTAGTAAACACATATCAATTTATTGAATATATGATATATTGGTAAGTCTGCTTAGTGGCTCTCTCTGTGCCACTTGCCATTCATAGAGGATGTAGGTCTGTTACAGATCCAGAAATACAGAAGGTCAGCACTTATGTCAACACAGATGGAGATTACTGCTTGCAAGCAATCATGTTGTTTTGCTGTTTACTAGTAACAGAAGGGAGCAAGTAAAAAGGACATTTTCTTGGGTGAGAGATAAGCACTCTCTTGACCTTAATACACAAAAACCAGCTTCATAAGGACACTGCTTTGCAAACTAAACGTAACACTTATTAGATTTCAAGTAATGAAAGCTCTTTCATTGCTTATAAAATGCAATAAAATTCAACCTAATATACTGAATCAAATAGCCATTTTTTCAGATAACACATATGTTCTTTTCCTATCCACAACTATTGCAATGGATAAGTAATATGAATCAGAACTATGCAGCCCATAAGAATATAGTGTATTTACTCCACTTAATCCAACTAACTAGAAAACTGACAATAAAAGTTAAAAGGTCCACTCAGAATTTTTGATGTAAACAAGGAACAACAACTAAGCTTTTCTTCAATTATAAAAGGTGATGACATATTTTTTTTCTAATTCTATAATCAAGAGGAGCTAGAATAAATCTCACACTTCAAAACAGTACAGCAATCCAAGGCTATATCTAGCAGTTTAAAAAATTTTTATTTAAAAAATAAGAGAATACAAAGCTTGTGTAAGGGTTCAGCCTGCCTATGCATGGCAACATTTACAATTTAGATGGCAGAAGCAGTACCATCTACGCCATTCAGCTTCAGTAGCATTTGATCTTGACCTCAACTGGATCTTGTTTCACTAGAGAATTGAGCTGTTTGTACTGAATTGGTCTAAACTATTCAACTCATCTACACTACCTTTCTGAACTGGCTGAAGAACTACTTCTGGTTTGCCCGATGTTTATCTAGCTTTTTTTTTTATAAACAATTTTATCCTAATTCTCAGAATAAATGCCAGGAATAGGGGATTCTAGAAGATTTTGAAAGGTACACAGGGGATACCAGCTAAGCTATTTTAGCTTGCAAACATTCAAGCTGCTAGTAGTAGTGTATTAGCATGCCCATGCTGTGATGCACTACTGTGCAGTATTATTTAGCTACTGCACAGTCAGTGTCTCATGTAGACATGACCATTAAAACACTTATAGACAGTTTAAAAAGTGTGTATGTGCGTGCACGTGCGTGCATATGGGTGTGTGGGGGGGGTTACTGAACAATGTGTAAGCAGAATAATGTGGTTCTTAGGGTGGTAAATTTCATCATTATTGACAAAGTTTGGGGTTGAAAGATTGTTTTATTCATTTGCTGATTCAGTCTTTGGCTTCTCTACTAAAAATATCATCAGTTGCCAGTTAGCGCAATCCGCAACTGAATGGAACCTAGTAATTCACTTCTGAACTGTCCCTTCTGTGGAAAAGAACATGTTGATGCTGCCATTCACGGCAAGTGAGAAGGTGGCTCTAAGCCACTGCCGCTCTTTTTCTGGGGAAGCAGTGGACTTTCTGACATTTTTAGTATTGGACAGAACCAAAGTGTAGGAATGAGACTACAGATCAGAACCATATTATAGGCCTAGGACCTTGTATTATCTTAATAAGACACCAGCGCTGACACTTACTCTACATTAGTGCACAAGAAACACAGAACATCTTGCAGGGTTTTTTAGTCAATTTACCTTGGTTTTAAGTCATATAGTTCCCATGAAATTATATTGCTTGTAATTTATGAATGAGTATTCTCTGAACTCAAATGAAAAAAGTTGCTTATGTACTTAAGAATTTAGGACTGAAAAAATTGCAGTGCTTCTGTCTACAATGTTTGTCAATGTTTAATTGATACATTGTACATCCATTAAAATGTGTTTAGTTGACATGCTAATTTATAGATATAGAAATCATTTGTGGTAATGAAGATCAACTGATTAATGTTACAATACATAATTTATCCTGCAAGCAAAGAAACATTTATTGGAAAGTTAAATTAATGTATTTTATTCATTTTGCAGGAATTTATGAAATAAGCAAATATGCAAACTGTTTTCTCTGTTTTTTAAAGCAAATATCTTCAGTTTTGTGTATCTTTTATGCTCCTACTCCTCCGATTTTTATGTCCCACACTATTTGCTAAGAGCTCAGAAAATACAGGTATTCCATCAAATTCAGAAAATGTGGTAAACTTTAACATGGTAAAGACTGAATGCATGTTTCTTGTGCATTAACTTCCTGAAAAATTCAAGACCTATATAAACAACCTACGAGGGTGTGCCCACACATGCAGGCATGTGCGCTTGCAGCAGCTCAAATAAGATTTGTTCTGGGGATTTTTGCCTCAGTGCACGTGCCTGAACATGCACTTTGGTGTGGGACAAGCTGTACCAGTTGGGGCAAAGTGACCCTGCCCAGCTCCACAGGTCTGCAGCCAGGGGGACATAGAGTCTGGGGCTAGCACCTGTGTTGGCCCCAGCAGTATAAAAACCTGTCCTGTGCTGGCCCCAGAAATATAAAAAGCAGCTTAGGGCTACTTGCTCTCAGGAGCTTCTGGGGTCCTTGGATGCCTCTGATTACCGGTGGGTGTGGCCTTGGGGCTCTGCTTGGTGTCCCCTTCAGGAGCACTCATGTTCATGTTTTGACCCCTTGGCCCACACGACACTCCCATCCTGGTTTTTGCCTCTGTTGTCCCCAGAACTTTGTTGTTTCATTCATCCATTAGCCCCGGTACAGTAGGGGCTACTAGTTAGCTGGTTGAGTCTTAAGGCTCATGGTAATTAAATGAAATAGACAGGAGTTTCTGAGGCCTGGCCAATCGTTATCTGGGGACACTAGCCCCTTGTGCCAGCTGGGCTGCTGAAGTATCTAGAGTACCCTGAACCCTCAACCCACTGCAGCAGTCTGGCAGTGGGGGTTACTGCCTGGATATGACCTGCTACCACCTGTGACAGCATGCATCCCCAAGGTTGCGTGCCTGCCAGATCGGATGGGGACCACACGGACACCTGAGCTGTGGCATGGACACTGTAACAGAAGCATCTGCACCTCAGGGCTAGCTGCCAGTGGGCTGTGGCTGCACAGTTGGCCTTTGGGTGGCATGAACTGCTGCCATGTGCCCCCTGTCCTGCCATCTGGGCAGCTATCACCTGGAAGATGTTCTCAGTGTAGTGGCCTGCTTTGAATTGTCAAAGCATGTCCTCCTGGCCCCAAATATCCAGTCATCCCATTTTTCTTCCAGCTGAGTCCTGGCTGCAAGCTCTGAACAGGCTCATCTGCCTGGGTCCTGCCACTTGCTTGACTAGCAGGAACTAGTGTTCCCTATTTAAAAACTGCCAATTCTCTGATATAAAAAGTCCCAAATTCATTCTTTAAGATACCCCAAAACCCATGTGCTTCCACAATTAAAACAAAAGACCTGTGTGTGTGTGTGTGTGTGTGTGTGTGTGTGTGTGTGTGTGTGTGTGTGTGTGTGTGTGGACACACCCTTGTAGGTTGTTTTTAAATGTATTTTTAGGTCTTGAATTTTTCAGGAAGTTAATGCACAAGAAACATGCATAGATTTACCACACTAAAGTTTACCACATTTTCTGAATTTGATGGAATACTTGTATGTTCTAAGCTCTTAGCAAATAGTGTGGGACATAAAAATAGGAGTAGGAGTGAGCAAGTGAGAGCAAGAGACAGAGATTGATCAGTTGGGCATGTTTTATTGCTATATTTACAATTTTAAAGCAAGTTGGAAACCTACCGGTGTCTCTATCATCATAAAATAAATTCTAAATATCTATATGCTTTGATGTTTGCTTTTGGTTTTCTTATCATAGAAAAATTAGAGCATCCCCGACCCCTTCATGAACCAGGATGTTAGTGAAGCCGCCCCTGAAGCCACAGCTCCTGCCAAGAGGTCTCAACCTTTCTGGCAGCTAGGCATGCTGGGTGTGTGATGAGGGGATGTGAGGTTTGCAGGAGGGGGTTAGAGGGGTGTGGCGATGTGGGTAGGTATGGGGATGGAATGGGGTGTGTGGGTAGGTGGGTGTCGGCGGATGTGGGGGAGTGTGGCAGGATGTGGGGGGTGAGGATGTGTGGGGATTGGGAGAAGGATGTAGGGCTTGAGGGGGGCTGCCACACATCTGCCTCCTCAGCTCCTGCAGTGCACAGCCCTCAGCACTTGCAGCATCAGCCAGCTGGGCCACACTCACTGCAGTGCTGCCTGACCCTCAGTCTCTGTGGGAAGAAAGGGCCTGGTCCAACCCAACCCAACCCTGCCCAGCACAGCCAGGTAGTGTGTCTTTGGACAGGAGCGGGATGAATGGCCTCAGGACCCACAGCTCCTGTCCAAAGGCATGCGCTAACTGGGTGGGCCAGGCCAGGCCCATTCTCTCTGAGGTTCAAGCAGCCACAGGGCCATGGCACAGCCCAATGGCCATGCATCTCCACCTGACCTCATGGAGACTGGGCCCAACACAACTCGGCCTGGCCAGCTTGCATGCACCTTTGGACAGGAGCTGCACATCCCAGAGCTGCGTGTCCTGGTCCCATCCAAAGGCATGCTAGCTGGCCGTGCCAAGCTGGGTCAGGTCAAGCCCATTCTCCCTCTCAGCTCAGGCAGCACTGCAGTGAGCATGGCTCAGTGCCAGAGGCTGTGCACCACAGGGTAGGGCATGCACATGGCCCCTCAAGCCCCCTGACAAACCCCACATATAACACTCACAAGATTAATCTTAAAGACAAATCAGGGAGAGTTTGTATTGTGGTATTATGGTAATTTTTACCTAGGAAACATGAAAAATATAAAATCCTGTTTTTCTAAGCTTTATAGGGAAATTTTGTGAGTAGCAGAGGTCTCTGGACATGCATACTTGTGAGATCTCTTGCTTTATTCACCAGGATTAAGTTATATAAACTTGAACAAAGGTGCCTGCTATCCAAAATGTGTGTTAGTTATAGAAGTTAAATAAAAGTTAAGAAAATTAAACAAAACCTAAACACTTAAACAGTGCAAACAAAAATATATCTTCCTCTCAAAATGACAAAAGGTATCACATCTCCTCAAAGAAACTTGCCTGTCTGTATCCTCCTCGTAATTACTCATCTTTCACTCTTTTGATATATATAGCTAAAGCTTCAGTTATCATAAGTTCATCTACACTGGCCAATTCCTCACTGGCATTAGCAATGCTGTGAACCCTAGTACAAAGTAGCTCTCACACTGGCTAGAAAAACAGAGGCAAGGATAAAGGGATAGGGTCAGAACTTTATGGGTCAGATCCACCAGCTGACATAGACCTCTACAAAGCAAAGCTGAAAAAAGGTGGGAGGAAACAAAGGTCACCTTAAGTTTTCTTTGTGCTCACCCAACTCCAGGCATAACACCTGTCACAAATTACTTAAAAACAATTGGAGGGATGCTAAAATAATGTCAGCTTGTAATGGCTGCTTAGGAATTGTTTAGATGTAATACTTGTTATACTTCCTGCTGCAGCAGAAACTAGAGAAACATACCCCTTAAGTAAGAATAGTACTTTTTGAAAAAAAATCACCAGGCTTTATATATCACAGAGAATCAAAAAAGGACTATAAGTCATTTTTTTCTCCCCAGGTGACCTTTCTGTTTATATTGATTTTTGCATTCAAGTCAGTGTACTGTGACTTGCTGGGACAATTAACAGATTTAAAGTCAAGTGTACCCATATATACCTCTACAGAAGTCAGACCTAAATGGGTAAATTATGAGGCTGAGTTAGTTCAAATCCAGTTATCAGTGTTGATATAACTATCAAAAAGAATGGTACAGCTATATGATAATTAAGAATAGCTTCTCAATCAATATACTCAATTTGTTTTTGGCATCAGAATTGACCATTTCCTTTGAAAATGACTGGGGCCTTTGTAAATGTACAGGTGTCTATTACAACACTAAGCTTAACTTCTTTCTAATGATCATCATAGCAACATGAACCTTAACATTCCTACAGTAGCTATAGTATCTCATTATAATGACTATAATTAACAATGATTATTTATTTGTTTGCAATCTGCATAAATCAATTAATAAATCATAAATGTCAATACTCTTACCAGTTATTGGTAAAGCCACTTGTAAAAAAATTCTGTGTTCTGAATATCTTGAATGTTTGCTATGTTTTAGTTTAGTATCATAGTTTTCCACACCACCCTCTGCCCCCCCCCCACCCCAAATCATCCATAATAGGGGTCAACATGATCATTTTCCTACTTCAGTGAAATCCTGATACATGATACTTTTTATATCTCACATATGCTAAGATTATTTTGTGGAGACATGCATGTTAACATAACATAATATTCAAACTTACTCTGAAAAACCATACTGCAGACCCCAAAATTCTGATTTTTATATCTGCTTTTGTATTGTACATCAATAATGAAGGAAGATTAATGGATGAAATAATTAGTAACATTCTTAACTCGTAAACTATTTTCATTGTTGTGATTGTTTTATTTTCACTTTTAATGGTTTATATACTTTCTTCTTTTTATAGACAATCAGGCATATATACTTTAAAATATGGGGTTGATGGTATTTTATCAATAAAAATAGAAAACATATTTTTACTAAATTAAATTAAAGTTTCAGGTATTTTTCTTCAGAATGTTAACTTTCTTGGCTTTGAAAACTAATGGTTTGATTATTTTCCCATTAGATTAGTATAACACTCATTGACTTCAATGGAAAAAAGATTGGGCCCTACATTCATGTGTTAGGAGCTGTCCATTCAGCACTGTGGATGATGGTATTTTGCTAAATTCTAATCCATACACAGCATTAAGAAGGAACAAAAGAATAATTTTATGAATACAAATAATGTCAGTGGGCAGTATGGCATCATTTCAGTATGCTGAATCATAAATTTATGCAACCGAAAGGAGTTATAAGAAAGGAAACTCCAGAAATTCAACTTTGTATTTCAATATCATCATATATGAATCATATATGAAAAAAATATAACTATAACTATAAGAGCTCAGGGTTCTATTCAAAGAGTAATCTGATGTTAGTCAACTGGTATAAAAATGAAGCAAAGCCCCTGAAGCAAAGCCAGTAAAGTGAACCCCATGCAGGCACTACATATACTATCTAAAACAAGAGACAAATGCAGTTAAATACATTACATATTTTAAATCTGTATAAAATATATGCACAGGTTAGGCAACTATTTTGATCTAGAAATGCATTCTTCAAGTAAGTGTTAAATTAAATCGTATTATTCAGTAGTTGTCAAATTGTCAGTCACATATACACATCACATGAAAAACACAAGTAAATACTGCAGAGCTGATTAGAATGGACTTCCATCCATAAACTCACCTATGTAATTTCTGAATGTAAATCCTGCTCAAAATCAATCTAATCATTAGTCATGCTATTACTAAAATCATAATATTTCTTTCCTCCTCTTAGACATGTGGATGATTTATAATGAGATATTTCTGATGCTTATGTTCATGATCATTCATCTTTACTCCATCTGATTTTCCAGTCCAAAGAATCATCAGTAAAAATAATCTCTGGTATTCCTTTCCTTGTAGTGTTGACAAAATTAAAAGTTATTAACTATTAAAAGTTAAATAGTTGGAATGACTTCAACGACGGAATCACTGGCCTTCACCAGCACAAGCTAGTAAGTTTCCTATCTTTTCTATTGAAAGAAGAATCACATACTAATTTTTAGCCCCATGGCACCCTTATGCAGTGAGGTAGCTCATGAATATTAATAAGCTTCAAAGCATGCAATAGTTATGGACTGAAGACAAAGATGATCCCTTCTTTGTAATGAAGAATATAAAACTTCTAAAAATAAGCTCTCTTATTATTAGTAGTTTGTCAGATTTGAATAATACATCCAAACTGTAAATTGTCAGTCTACAAATTGCTCTGTCACCTTTAGACAAATGTCTGCTTATGATAAATTATATTTGCTCTAAGATTCATGACTATGCAAATTATGATATTTAATATTTTAATTTCAATATGTTAGTGTCTAAGAAAACACAGAAAAAAAGACCTGCCTCTTGTTGCAATTTTTTCCAACTAAGACAAAAAAATCCTGAGGTGTTTCACACCAGAAGGCAATTAAATTTGTTAGACCAAATAAGTAAACTATTTTTGTTAAGCCTGTATTCATTGCAACTAAATGCTGACCTAATACACAAATCCACTGTATATCAGAGCCATTATATTTGCTATATTGCTTTTTAAAAGCCTTGTGCTTGCTTGCCATATTTCAATGGCTTAAGGTGGGGTTTCAAATCCCGATTCCTTTGAAGTGGAGTCTGAATGCACGCCACTCAATTTCACCCTTAGGCCGGATCCAGATGTGCAGGATCCTAATTTACAGCACTGGGGCTAAATTTGATACAGGGATTTCTTGGTAGTGAAAAAAAACCCCCTGAATAAAAAAGGCAAGGTGGTGTGCACTGGGACAAACATGGGGACGAGGGGCATGCCTGCTTTTCCATCTCTGTGCACTGCTGGGCCTTCCTGGCTGAGGTGCAGTGTGCCTTGAGACGGGGGAGCAAGCAGCCTTGGTTTGGCTGCTTCTGTCTCTGCATGGCTCAGCATGAGGGCTCGGCTGCAGAGCTCCTGTGCTGAGGCATGTGGAGCCCCCGACCTGAGGCACCCTGTGCCCCAGCCAGCTAGGGAAGACTGGCTGAGGTGCAGGGTGCCTCAGTGCAGGGGGCTCAGCAGTGCACAGAGATGGAGGAGCAGGCAGATAGATGGCTCCCATCTCCATGTGTTGCTCCCCGGGTGGCTGGGGCACAGAGTGTGTCAGCACAGGGTCTGCTTGCTGGCTAGCTCTGCACAGAGGCACTCTGTGCCCCAGACAGCCCCCTCTCCCTCCACAGCACATGGAGGAGTAGGACAATGTGTCCTGCTGCAAAGCCCAGGGGAAAGGGCATGTTCTACAACACAAAGAAACAGCCTTATGCTACTGCAAACACATACCCCTGTTCATAATGGATGTGACCTCAGGCCACATTCATATGGGCGTGGACATTTGGTACCCCAAGGACAAGCAGCAGTGGTGCCCCAGCAGCCTTACTTGGGGTCCTGGGCGCCTCCTGGGTCTGCAGCAGTGGTGATCCTGCTGGGTAGAGCCTGGCTGGCAGCTGCAGCATGGCTCCAGGCAACCCAGCTCTGCTTTTCAGTGGCACGCACTGCCTGTGCGTGTGCTGTTCTGTGTTTTTTTTCCCCCCGCAGTTTAGCCAGGGCTCAAAAAGCCCCACAAAAAAAAAAATTGGAGCAGTGCACACTTGGGCAGCACACCCTTGCAGCACAGAGAACACCTGACTGTGTGGTATGTGGTGCTGCAGCTGTGTTTGCATACCACATGGCCACACACATCTGGACACACACTTAGAGTCTATTTTAAGTTTCAGGAAATGTTCAAGTATTACCTCCTGTGGCAATATAATGCAAGACTCACTTATTTGAAAACACGTCTCTTAGGGAAACTACAAGTTATCCCCAGGCTTTGGGGAAGGGTACTTCTGAGTATACCCCATCTACCTGCTTCTGTTTGCTTGTGCAAAAACAGGAAACACAGAAGTGAATGAGTTCTCAGGTATCCCACCCAAAACTGTTCTCAAGCAGTTCTCAGAGGTCCACAGAAAAATCCTTGGAATGCCTACAGAGCAGCTTCCCTACTGTTCTCACAGGATACATTGTAGATATATCCTCAGACAGAGCTACAGATCTATGGCAGGGTACCAATGCATAATTTTTTTCTATCTTCTATGAAAGATTTTTGTTCTTTAAAAATGAAAAATTATTAGTCTTCAGTGCAATGGGGAACAATATGTGGACATTAAAAAAGCCTGCTAATTCATTTGATATATGCAGTCCCTTTTATTTGTTTTTCAAGAACACCTGTAACAGCTTACTCTTCCCTGCATTACCCCCCATTACCATTATTAAAACATAAAGTAGTATCTGCAGTACAGTGGTTATAACCAACTAAGAAACTGAAATGCATTCACATTAACAATTTGTAAACAAATGGAGAAGTCGCTTAGAAAAATCATTTTGTTAACAGATCATTTTTGACTGAAATAAAGCTAATTTCATGCACTAAATTAAGTAACTGGCAGTATTACACTTCCAGGGGAAGTGTAGTAACTTTTATTGCATCTTCTAAATTGCTGATCTATCTAAATACTTAACTGCAAAATGTGTTCAGTAGTATTAATAGTCCGTTAAAATCACCACTTTTCATTAGCTATTTGTATAATTCTCCTATCCTACTATGAATATATTTCTCTCTCTGCAATACAATAATGTTTGCTTCTACCTAACAAATGAACAGCTCAAGTACTTCAGATCCTATTTCTTTGTATAGAAGATAGCTTCATTATCAGTATCCTGTACACTGTCTTAGTTCTTATCAAAGAATAAACAACTTTAGTAATAATAAAAACAGCAGCCATAAAAAAGGAAGGAACATTAAAGGGGGAAAGTGAGAACAAAGAGATATGAATGCAAATAAAGGGTGAGGAAAGAAGGGAGGGGAGGAAGAGACAAAAAAGGGGAGTACAGATGAAGAAAAGATGTTAACACAAAAGAGAGCTACTTTGCATGTCAAAAACAATGGCTATCAGCAAGTTTGTATACTTTCTGATTCTAAAAATAGCTTATATTTAAAATGTTATAACCCAATCTCTTAAAATTTAAGGGTTATACTTTTGTATTTTATGAACTATAATTAAAGGCAAATTAGATGGAAAACTAATTAATATGTTTTCAGTCTTTCCAAATGATTAAGATAGGCTTGTAATATGATAGTTTTCTTTAGAAGAGGAAAGATAATTAGATAATTTAAAATGTGCAAGCAGTGTTTCATCCTAGATTTTTCATGTACAGATGTTCTAAACAGATTAAAGACTTCATCTATCTCTCTTTTTGACAGACACATAAGATAGTTCCTAATAAAGATGCATTTTTTTCAATAATTATTTTTAAATAATAATTTGAGCATTAATTATGCTGCTTTCACTTTGGTCTTATATGTAAATGACCTGAGAGCCAATATCCATTTTCTTTCTATAATAAATTGTTTCGGTGGCAGTAGAAAGGATACATTATTTTTAAAAATACATCTATATTTCAAGCTTCTCCATAAATGCAATTTTGATGAAGGGTGATATATTTATAATTCTAGAGAGTAGCATTCTGTATTTTCTCATATGCTGTAACATATTTTCCCAATATGACAATATGTGACACACACATTACATAAATGTGCTTAATCCTTACCCCAAGAGGGATCACCTCAAAGGGATAACAGGTTTAAATAATTTCCACGCCCTTTCAATGTTTAGTCTCCTTAATGAAACTGACAACAAAGATGCCAATTAATTAAACACTTCTGATGTTGGATTTTGAGCTACACTGAGTTATAGACAACAGGGACCAGCCAGTCTGAGATCACTGACTCATTTCAGGTATCCAAGTATCTGTATGTAGTCAGTCTTTGTCAGTACTGACCTGTGTGAAGATTTCTATCAAAGCTGGGACTGGTAGCAGCACCATTTATTTAGTCCAAAATGTCAAACTTTAAGACCTACTTTTCAACTTCTTAAAATGTTGCTATCCACAGCCACTTCAGATGAAATATTCTATATTGGATTTCTGCCTCAGGATAATTTTTTTATAAAGTTTTAGCCAAAACATTCAGGGATTTCTAAAAAAGCAAGCAAAGAAGAAACACACTGCTGAAAATGTAATGGCCAGCCACTTTGGAGTTATAAGCTTTTCATCAGGATGGCCACTGGGCCAGGTATGTGCCTTCTGTTATTTGTAAGAAATCTATTCAAATTCAGCCAAGTTACAAGCCTTTAAAATATGCAGTTTGCACATGTTCAAAAGAGAATGCTTGAGTTTAGCTATTACATCTCTGAAGACTTCATCTTCATTGGCATGCTCCTCATCTGATTTTCAGATGAGGTCCCAGTTGACAGAAAAAGGGCAAATAAGGAGAAGAAGGAGGATCCAGGGTGCTACAGACAATTTGGCTTGACTTTGACACCTGGAAAGATTGTAAAGCAGCTCCTCAAGGAATCTATTGTGAAGCACCTAGAGAAGAACAAGGTGATCAGGAACAGCCAGCATGGACTCAACAAAAGCATGTCATACATGACCAACCTGATTTCCTTCTATGATATGGTGACAGTCTCTGCCAATAAAGGGAGACAGTGGTGACACATAGGAGATGCACAAGGGTGCACATGCACCCCTTGAGAGCACCAGAGAACCTCCTGGCTGGCTGCGCTCGCCACTCAGGTGACAGGAAGGGGGTCAGGTGGGAACATCTGTGCCCCCTGCTGCGAGCACTGGCCGGGGAGTGGGAGCATGATCAGTCATGTGGGGAGCCCCCCCGGTCAGCGAGATTGGCCCCAGGGGAACCCCTCCCCTATTTGCTGACTGGTCATTGGGGGGGGGGCACCAGTCACCTATGAAGGGAGAGCAGTGGATGTGATATTTCTTGACACTAGAAAGGCTTTTGCCACTGTCTGCCACAACATTCTCATCACAAGATAAGGAAATGCAGACTAGATGAAAGTACTGTAAAATGGATCTATAAGTGTTTGGACCTTCAGGCTCACAAAGCAGTTGAAAGGCAGTGTCAAATGGGGTTCCTCAGGGGTCTGACCTGTGTCTGATATTGTTCTGCATCTTCATTAATGATCTGGATAATGGGGCTGAGTACACATTTAGCAAATTTGGGAATGACACCAAGTTGGGTGGAGTTGCAGACACTTTATAGGGTAGTGCTAGGATCCATGATGACCTGGATAAACCGGGAAAAGAGTCCACAATCCATCAGATGATATTCAGCTAAAACAACTGCACTTGGGGTGCAAAAACTGCATGCATGAATACAGACTGGGCAATGACTGCTTAGACTGGATTACTGACGAGAAAGACCTGGGGGTTATAGCGGATCATAATCTAGATAGAAGAAGACAACAGTATGCTCTTGTTGCAAAAAAAAAAAAAAAACCAACAACAACCAAACAAAAAAATTAAAAATCTGAAAGCATACTGGGTTGTATTGACAGGAATGTATCTTGTAAAGCAAAGGAAGCAATTCTTCTTTCAGCACTGGTAAGGCCTCACCAGGAGTACAGTCTCCAGTTTTGGGCCCCCCACTTCAAGAAGGATGTGGACAGTCTGGGAAGAAGCCAGCACAGAGCAACAAAAATGATTAGTGGCATGGGAGGAAAGGCTGAAAAAGCTAGGGTTATTTGGTCTGGTGAAGAGAAGACTGAGTGGGGATGTGATAACAGTCTTGAAATACTTGAACAGTGATTATAGAAAGGATGGAGATGGGTTTTTCTCTGTGGCTATAGGGACTAGGACTAATGGCCTCAAGTGTAAGCAAGGGAAATTTAGGTTGGAAAAGGGTTCCACAAGAAATTGTGGAATTTCTGTCATTGGAAATTTTTAAGAGCAGGCTGGACAGATACTTGGCAGAGATAGTTTAGTCTGAGGTAATCCTGGGTTAAGCAGGTTGTTGAACTAGATGGCTTCATGAGGTCCCTTCCAGCCCTACTTTCCTATGATCCTATGTAAACCTGTTATTGTAGGAAGAGAATTACCTGTTTACCACCTTACCAGTGGAAAAAAGATGGAACTAGACTGTTCTCAGTGGTGGTGGATGACAAAACAACAAGCAATGGTCTCAAGTGTCAGCAAGGGAAGCTTAGGTTCAATGTTAGGAAAAAAATTCTCACTAGGAGGGTAGTAAACACTGGAACAGGTTAGCCAGAGAGGCTGTGGAGTCTCCATCCTTGGAGGTTTTTAAGTAAAGCCTTGGTTGGGATGATATAGTTGGGGATGGTCCTGTTTTGAGCAGGTGGTTGGACTAGATGACTGCTTGAGGTCAACCCTAATTTTTTATGATTCTATGAATGCCTTGCCATACAATATTGAGTCCTTGAACATGTACTTATTTTAAAATATATTTAAATGACTTCTCATCATCCTCATTTTCAGTTCAATATTTACCTCTGTTCCAGCTACTGCAAGATACAATGTATGAGCACAGCTAGCAGACATGAATTCAACTGAAGTCTAGTTAAATTTGATTAAGTAAATCAGTTTAAACTTTTGCTGGGTTCAGAGAATTTAAAATCCTGAGCTTTAAGTGACAAACTGACATTGAAAACTGCTTGTAAATAATATTTTTTCTTCTGTGGAAAGTTAGATATTACCTCTCAGCAAAAGGCAGCTGTCATATTTGAAGGCTAAAAAGAAAAACCTGAAGTGTTGTATAGTTTTTGCTCTATGCACTTACTATATTTTGAGGTGATCATGGAATGCCATGTACGCTTTCCTGAGTTTGTCGATTTGTAGTCTCTATGTATAGGTAGTGTGAAACTGTATTTAGCCTTTTCAGCCTTATGTTTAAAGGAATGGTGGCATTTGATATAAATATATTTTATGTATTGTTTATATTTTAGCCAAGATAGGTTAGTAGGGCAATGATGAATGTAAGCATTCCTCACCTGTTCACAACTGAGAGAATTAGCATGTGGCATAAGTTGGTTTACTCATCAAATATGCCATTGTGGACCTAGTTGAGACCCTTTCAGACAATGAGGAATTTATATTTGAGAAGAAGAGACCCATAAGAATAACCCCTAATTATCTGGGCTGTTCAGGGGAAGATATATCTCACAGTTGGAAAATTAAATAGGACATGGTATCTTTGGGCTATGTCTGAAAGGATGCAAATATTCTCTTTGTCATAATTAGAACAGGAAAGAATTCTAGTCTGGTAAATAGACATGATTGGGAGCCAGGAAGTTGTATGAATAGTACAGGCTCCCAAGAACCAATGGGTAACTTATGTAAAAGGACAGATTAGAAACCATTCTTAAGCCTTGCTAGAGGAGCAAGGGCTTATCGAAAGTTCCTAGGCATATAATGTTTTGATCCCTCAGCTAGTGGGGCTGAGTGGAAGCTGCATTCTTGGGTTTAAGATAAAGAATAACATCAGATTATTGCTCTGGTATTTTCTTTTGTTGGTTCATTCTTATATCCCTATCTGTACCTCAACATGTAGTTACAGATTTTTCTGGTTTCCTTTTGTTTTTATAAAAATCTTTTAATGATCATTTATAATGCATTAATTGTAATGTGCAATCTCAGAGCATTTTACCATACATGCAGGCCTCATCCAAGGAAGGGGGAATCTCTTTTTTCTGAGAGCATGGCAGGACAAGGGCATGATTCTTCTAGGTAACAGAATCCCCTCTCCTAAAAGCCGACAAGACCTGGGTGAGACGGATAAGCCTAATTTGCTACAGACCAAGAAGTTGGCCCCTGGAACATCTCAGCTGGTTTGCAGTGGTCAAGGAGCAGACAGTAGAAAGGAATTTGGGGCTGAAGGATAACCCCGAAGGTTTGAGAACACCCCTGGGAGTGTGTTTTAAAGGCGTGGGCACATCTGGGGCCAGGGTGTGTCACAGTACTTCACATCTATCTACAAAGTCCAATGCAAAGTGTAAGCAAAAGCAGCAGAATTTATGCAAGGCTATAACATAAGCTGAAAAATAAAATTCTTCTCCTAAGCTTTCCTAGAGCTGTAAATTCTAAATAACTGCAATTCACGACTGCAAATTTAGATAAAAAGTATTTTAGTATAAATCGGTTCCAAAATGTTTACTTGCTATTAACCTTCTCTACCATGCAGTTGAAATTATTTTTCATTGAACAGAAATCCATAATACAGTAACATAGGAAAAATTATTCAGAACTACATTTCAAACTCATAGGTGAAGTGCCTTTTCTTTTCTCTCATCACTGGGACATTTTTTTTTGTGGGGAAAGGGAGTTGACAAAAGACCCATGTTTTCCTGCTTATGCATTTATACAGTACTTAAACAGACATGAAAACAAATGTCTCAAGAATATGTACATGTTTGTTCACATCAGAGGTAGAGCAAATGAGGAACATTCAGTTTTGAAAACTTGTGCCAAAACAATTGTATAGCAATTCTGCATTCAAATTCATTTGAATCTAGAATACTTCTGATAGTTTCAATTTAATTTTAAGAGCAACTATCTCATTATAAGGTTTGGATTGATAAAATCTAAAAATTATTTCAGAGTACAACATACTGTAAAATATACTGAGTCTTCTAGTGCTAATCAAGATGCAACTCCCTCTTTCAGTTCACAGAGAGGCTCTTCTGCTGGGGTAAATTACATTGACAGAATAAAGTGTTAACTTATACATCCTATTTTTTTAATTGTACATTGTAAATGGAACATTCCAAGCTGGAAAGAGACCTTTTGAAAACATGGCAAAGGCACAGGGCTGTGAATTTAATGTTGGCATATTGTTTTATGTTTAACAATAACAAGAACCATGGAAAGTTTGCAGACTGTCAACAGTACTGGCTATGGCTATGGACAGGATCACATATAGGATGCAATACATTCTTTGTGGTAAGATCAACTAATTCATCTCATTATGTCAGCAGGAAGCTATAAGGGACTAAATGGCCTGAATCACAAATGTGATTATTATCTTTAAATCAGAAGTGAGCCTTATAGTGGATCAACCTAAATGAGCTACAAAAGACAGCTGAATAAAAACCAGGTTGCAAACAACGTGTCTGAAAAATAATTTACGTCATATATGCTACAATCTCTGTTTACTGATTTATAAATAATCTTTGTCACACCATATCCCAGCATTGAAGATTCAAATAATTTTGTTTATTAGTCTTGTCATAATTGTCAGAAAGTTTAAAACACTGTGCTCTAATAATGGCTCAATGTTTAGAGTTTGCATTTCATTATTAACACTAAATGAATGCCAAACGGTTGTTAAAATTAACTCAAGCAAGGAGAATGATTACATGGGTAGAGAGAGGATAACAGAGGGGACAGTCAATCATGCTAGGGGCTTAAAGACCTGAACTGCTGAAGCCAATGGGAGCTGAGGGTGCTTAGTTTTCCAGGGAAGGTGTTCAGTGGCCCTGATTCAGCAACATATTTGTCCTTAAATCCACCCCTATGCAGCAAACTGTGCAATAAAAAGCATGTGCTAAGTGATTTCCTACATTAGAGTCTTAATCACTAACTACTTACACCTTTTAATTTAGCTTGCTTGGGATATCTCCAGTATGCTGAGAACACATATTTCCTTTTTAAGAACACTTCTAGTATTAAAAAGAAACTATGCAGTCCTCTGATGAAGAACAACAACTAAACAATATATTTGTTTTGTGTTTAAATAGGTGCAAACAAAATGCAGAAAAACAAAAATAACTCAAATAAACACCCATTTGACAGAGCCTATTAAAAAAGGTGATTTTTCTTGGCTAGAAGAATTAAAACATACAACAGATGTTA
>NW_017728918.1:57148768-57152153 GCF_001723895.1 Crocodylus porosus | reverse complement strand
GTTAAAAAAATTACATCTTGTTTTCTGATTTCAGATTCCATTAATGGGATCTTATGCTCATTAGATTACATACCTTTCATGTCAGATGCCTTCTAAGCCCTGAACTTTTCTAATTTAGTCACGTTCTAATTGAATACTGGTAATATATAGGATTAAAAAAACCAGCCAGATAGAAAGTGCCTATTGCTTCTTTGGCTCCTGCTCAAAAATATATCTTGCTGGACAATGAACAGTGTTCCTACATTACTCACTTAATATAATTTCCAATATGACCTTTTATTGCTGTCACACACTTTGTTTAACTTTCAACTTGAGATGGGTGGTTTTGATAAATAGGACAGAATTTTGGATCCCAAACTAGCTAAGTATAGAAGAGAATTCTATTTGTTTTTGGAAAGCAGCCTTGGGCAGCAGATATTTTATCCCTTTTATTGCAACACTCAAATTATTGTAAACAGTAAAAAACAAAAAATCTCAGCCTTTAGACAGCTTTTAGCATAGTCAACTCCTACTCAAACCCAGGGTCATAATCTTTAATCTGACTCATTATTTCTCACAAAAGCAGTACAGAGTTTATTCCAGTTGTTTTCTTAAAGTATCCCCAAAAATCACCAAGAGGTATTGGACACATGCACACTTGTGCTGTGGACAGACATAACACTTGAACTGTTCCAAGAATGGCATTGATCGGAAACTGGTCTGCAGTTGGCCTGGGTCAAAGGTGTCTGAACATACACTGCTAAGGGCTACATTACAATTGGATCTGCTCTGACCCTGCCAACTGGGATGAACACCTTAAGGATCTGGAGAAAGGATTCCTACAACTACAATACAATCCCAGAACTGTAGCCACTCAAATCAATAAAGCCAGACTCGTATCATAGAAAATTAGGGTTGGAAGGGACCGTAGGCAGTCATCTCTGTAGAGCGGCACACGGCTCTGTGGAGGCAAGCCAGCCTGTGCCAGCAGGGCGAGGGGGAGCTGGCCCAGCTGTAGAGCCCCTGCCGGCCCAGGCTCCACATTCCTGCCATCCCACTCTGGGCTCCACAAGCTCTGGCCCTGGCGCACCAGTGCAGTGCTGAACTCCCACCAAGCCATCACTGTGCTCTGTGCTCCCACTTGCTGACCCGCCTCGCCTCGCCTGCTGCCGCTTTCACAGCTTCCTGCCTGTGGCTGCTGCTGCTCCTCTCCATCCCCCTGCTTGCCACTCTGGCACCACGTGGTTCCCAGCTGCAGGCAGGGACTGCAGCAACTGGCTCGGTCTGACCCTGCAGGCTGGGGTGATTGCCCGTTGTCCTCCTCTGCCTCCCCTGCTCCCTTCTTATCTGTATTTCCCTCCCAGGCCAGAACTCTCTGCTTGGCACAGGGATTCTGGCTGGGTGTGGGAGGGAACTGGCTGGGCCTTGCTTCTGCAGCTGCTTGATCCTGTTGGCAGCTTCCTCTGGGTCCAACTGCCCCTGGTTCCTGTCATCTTTGACAGGCAGCCAGGGGCAGATAACTTAATTTTCTAAATTTTTAGGGGTCCCGAGAGCTGGATAAAATGGCCTAACAGGCTGAATCTGGCCCAAGGGTCATATTTTGCCTGCCCCTGCACTAGAGAGTAGTAGTGAGTACCCAGCCCAAATGCCATTTTTTGTTCCCCATTCTAACACTGGGCACATCTACACATGCATTAATGCACCTTTTCTAATGCACATTAAATTAAGTACCTCCAATGTGAGGTACTAAATTAATGTGCAGTAACACATTTACATGTTTTAGTGACACTTAATATGCATTAACTATTTAACTGTACATTAACATAATGTCACAGTTTATGTAACAATTGAATGCACAGTAAAATAGTCTACTGTGCATTAAAGTGCACATGTAGATGTTCCCACTGCGTTCAATAAAGATTCATTCTTGCACTTTACAAAAATCTGTGTAGTGGTACCCTAACAGGAAGTGCCTAGGTGTGTGTTTGTAGCGCCTGGACCCCTGCTTGTGTGTGACTTAGGGCTCAGGGGACAGCTCTATGTCATTTTTAAAGAGCTGGTCATTTCATTCCATTCATGGCAGTGGAGTCCCTGAGCAGCTCCCTAGAGCCCAAAACTCACAGTCACACAGAAGCAGATATCTATGCAGCCACCCCCATTTGGCCACCACCCACCACACACAAACCTGGGATGCACAAACTTGCAGTCAGTTGTCACCAACAGTAGGAAATTGACCAGTTCTTTAAAAGCAGCAGAGAACTGTCCCTGAGCCTGAAGCCAGAGATGCTTCTGTCAACTGCAGGCAACAGAATCTGGGACAGCAGAGTTTTGGCTACATATCAACCAGCTGTTGTGCAGGTGGAAGGGTAAGTAGTGTGGGATGCATGGGGGACCAACCAGACACTAGGCATGGAAAGCTTGGTGTCTGCACACAATGCTGAATCATGGAGAACTGATTCAAAATAATACTTGATCTTCCAAGTACACTTGTGAAATGTTTCTGGAGATTTAAACTCCTTTAGACTGGCTTTTATGTTAGGAAGCTTGTAGTTTAAACAATATTTAAAATAGTCTAAGTATTATATCTGTCCACACCCTGGTAACAGTGTCAAAAGGGGAGTAGGAGCTGCTGCTGAGGGTCATGAAGCAGCTTTATGCTGTAATTGTTACATGTGCTTAAGCCTTCAGTGGTACCAGTGAGCTAAATAGCCCTAACTGACTCTGGAAGAAACCAGGTTAAATTTAGAGTAGTTTTGCTACTACATCAATACAGGCTTCTGCACACGTAACTGTTATGGGAAAAACAGTTGCTGCACATTCCCCAGCTCTTCCACTCTAAGTGCACATCTGCCCATACCATATGCTGAATAAATTTATGTTTAAACTACTCAAACATTTAAAATAAATTATTTACAATAATTAAATAAATGAAGACAGCACACCTGTCTAGTTCTCAATCAAACTATTGTTGGGCTCACATTCCACTTTCTGATTTGCTAGGAGTCTTATGCATTTCACAGTGGTGAAGGGGAGAACAAGCTGAGTAATAGTTGGTGGTTCCTGAGGTAACTAAAATAATTTGTAGCAAGCAGCAGCAAATAAGCAGCAGTGGTATGAGAAACATAAACAGGTGAGATGCAGGCTATGTAGGCAAAAAAGACAAAGACGTTTGCGAAGCTCATGAAGAAGTGAGAAAACTGTACACCTCCTCACACACTTAAGTTTGCAAAGGAAGCAAAAAAGTACTTACTTTTCCATTTAAGTTACACATATTGTACTGTCCCTATATTCCAGGGAGTGAATCTGCCCAGGAGAACTAATATATTTTTCCATGCTAGAGAATGTACTGTAATCTATTTAAATAGTTATTACTTCATTTCATAACTTACCTTGGAAATAAATTTTC
>NW_017728918.1:57087918-57146279 GCF_001723895.1 Crocodylus porosus | reverse complement strand
GTATCATCAGCAAACTTGGCCAGTCTGCTTCTGACTCCAATGTCCACATCATTAATGAAGATGTTGAACAATATAGGTCCAAGGACAGAGCCTTGAGGGACCCCACTGGGACCAGTCTGGCATGTGCTGAGTGCAGCATGTAGGTCAGATCTTGAGACCCAGGGTCAATACCAGGGGCCAGATGACAGGATTCCATGTGCTAGATCCATCCCACAGACCATATCTTTGACACCCTTGCTTTAGGACTTCCTGAGTCACAGTCTGTTTGATACAAGAAACATCTACCAAAAAATGACTAAGCTTGTCCTTCAAAGTGTAGAAAGCCTACATTTGACTGACAATGATCTGAACTAAGACAATTCAGCATTAAAAGAACAGTACTCTTTTTAAAAGACTATATGTAGAGACATTACTGGGAACTCAGCACAGCCTTCATATTTTTAGACTATGGTTCGTTCTGTTAAAGCATAGACTTTATGCTATGTATACGGCTGTTCATGTAAACAGGGCCTATGAGAGGAGGTATGGGGGCAGTGTTGTGCCAGGCTCAACAGGTCCCCTAGAATTATGAGAATTTTCTTTCTTAATAGGTATAAAAATATAATGAATAAAATAAAAACTGCAAGTAACAGTTGAACTAAAAAGCTGAAATATGATCTCTAGAAATGTACTGCAGAACTTATGAATACAGCTTAGAATTCCTCTATTTCCTGGTTCCAAAATAAGAAGCAAAAAAGCCCCTCTCTATCAGGATGTTCCAGGCCTCTACATTTCTCTCACGGGCCCTGAATATAATGGAACCAATGTTGCTTTCCTGATCCACCCAAACTCAAATCAAGTGCAGAAGCAACTCAATACTGAGCCCAATGCTGATACTGATGTTTTCACCTTTCAGTCATGCAACTCCCAATACTGTCATTAGGTGCATATGGTAAACACCTCAGACAAAACACTGAAAATTGAATTTGCATTTGAATATAACCATGGATTTGTTCCTCTTTCTGAGAGATGAGTATATGTGCTTTTGTTTGATGAATAACTTAACAACATGCATACGCACTCCCTTAACAGCTTATTACATTTTCTAATGTCTACAAGAACTTATAACGACATTACAACGGTTACTTATTTAAATTATTTCTGCATTAATAAAAGGAGAATAATAACTACACTCTCACTATCTGTGTATTATATTAGAGTCAATTTACAGATTTTTAATTACTTTCGTAATTGATGTGTACCAAATGGCTCACTTTCTTTCAACACAGTATTATACCTCATTAATTCTAACATGTTTAAAAGCCTTTGGGACATTATGTTTTCTCTGTCTGGCTCAAATTTAGATGTGGATGCTTCATGATACAATATTGCTGTTATACTAACTGAAGTACAGCACTAGAGTCCTATGAGAAGGTAGAAAACCAAAAGGCAAACTATGTCCAGATAAAGGTGCTGAATTAAAGCTGCACCTCACCAGATAAGTGTCTTTTGAAACTCAACAACTGAATTAAATAGCAAACCTCCTAGTGACTACAGTGATGTGGAACAAGGTTCACTGTTCACTATATATTTATATATTAAAACTATACAATAAATATGTGAAACAAAAGTGTAAAAAGGAACAAAAAACCGAACTGCAAAATTTGAGTCACCAAATACAAGATACCTAGGATGACCAAATATTATGAGCCTATGTTATAATATACTGAAACCCTTACAAGAGTAGTTCATGCCCTATTTTATTATTGTTGGTGCACATTCCTAGCAGCAGCACAGAGCACAGGCTGCAGATGCAGAAGAGGGCACCGTCTTTATGGGAGATCCCCCACTCTGTGTTTGCAGGTGTTTGTGGGGAAATCCCCTGAAGACATTCTTCTGCATGCTGCACGGGGATGCATCTGTAAGCAAAGAGCTGCCACTTGCAAACACATACCCCAAAGCCCTGAGTTTCCCCACTCACCCAGATACATCCCTAAAGGGGAAAGGAGGCACCTCCCAGAGCTTGAGGGGTCTGATATTGGCCAGGAATTCCTGGACTGTGCAGAACTGGTCCCCTTGATCCTGAGGAGCCCCTGCCCTGGGGAGGCTGGAGAGCCCCAGCATCTTCCCGCTGCCCAAGTTCTTCTTCCATCAGCAAACACATGTGGGCTACAATAAAGTGGCCCAATTTGTTACTACCTTCTGTCACAGCCGCAAATTTGAGCCTTACTGGTGCAACAGAAGGCATGGATATCTGTTTGCTTTCACACTGTGCCACAATAAACATTTTTTATGGGGGGCGTAAAATTGATGTCTGTTTCCACCTTGAACCCCTCCAACCTTTTGCCATCCATGTTGACTAAGGGGAGGACAGGTATCTGTTTTCTGACTGAGTGAACAGAAAGGTGAAGCATAAGTTCATTGATTCTTGCACATCCTGGGTTAGGGTTGTTATTCTGTGCTTAGGTGTGCATCATGAAACTATAAAAGTGTACACATGGTGCAAAGGGAGATAATTCAGAGCTTCAGCCTGATGAGAATCATCCCAACAAAAGAATGGATTCAAGCCTTGTGAATTCCCTTTAGATTGACTCGTAGGTTAGTACTATGCTATCCCTAGGCTGATTTGTATGAAGACAGAAGAAAAGATCTCTATTCATTACTAGTGAACTAGCAAGACTGTGGTAGTTGACTAGGGCATCTGAGAGGTTGACTCTGCATGAACATTTAGCTTGCCGATGTTTACATCTAGAAGATGCCCTCAAACTGGGTACTTTCCACTTAGCAATTGTCTTCCCCCTTAATCATGGCCAGACCCAAGTATTACTACTATTATTGTAGTTGTTGTTGTTATGAGGAAATGAAGAAACAGAATTAATGGAAGATTGTCTTGGCATACAGGCTTGCCAACCCAATGACGAGGGTTTTAAATTAATTTCACTGGGGGATGGAGACAAAGGCCCAGAGGTAAGTAAAGAGTCAGGGGTCCTGGATAAAAAATTAGTAAGAGGAAGCAATAATTGAAGCCTTTGTAATGTTATCAGGGAGAGGATAGGGCAGTCAGTTAGATACCTGAAGTGTTTCTACACTAATACTAGAAATATGGGGAACAAAAAAGAAGAACTTGTACAAGCAGAGAGTTATGATGCAATTGGGATTACAAAAACTGGAGAATGTGAAGGTGGAAGGTAACATGAGTGACAGTGGGCACATCTACACATGTATTAATGCGTCATAATTATGCACATTTAGTTTAGTACCTGTTATTACCTGGTGCAAAGGGAGATAATCCAGAGCCTCAGCCTGATGAGAAGCATCCCAACAAAAGAATGGATTCAAGCCTTGTGAATTATAACAGGTACTAAACGAAATGTGCTATAATCGGCGCTACTGTTCATTAGCACAAGCACGTGCTTTTGAAGTGACACTAATGCATAGTAGACTAATTCTACTGCACAATAGCAAGGCTTTTTTGTGCTGCGCTAAGATGCAGGAGAATAATCTACTGTGCCATTAGCATCTTATGTAGATGCACCCAGTGACCATAAAATGATAGAGTTTAAGATCCTAAGGGGAGGAAAGAAGGAGAGCAACAGAATGAAGACACTAGACTTCAGAAAAACACACTTTAAAACATTCAGGGAACTGGTAAATAGGATCCCTTGGGGGGCAAGTCTGAGGGTGAAAGGAATCCAGAAAGGCTGGCTATTCTTGAAGGAGGCCCTCTTGATAGCAGAGGAGCAAGCTATCTCGTTGTGACAGGAGAATGGGAAATGCAACAGAAAGCCAGCCTGACTAGGCAGCAATCTCTTCAATGAGTTGAAACTCAAAAATGAATCCTATACAAACTGAAAACTTGATCATAGTGCTAGAGAAGAGTATAAGAATATTACCTTGGTATGAAGAAATACAATTAAGAAGGCCAAGGCAGCTGGGAAAGGGCATAAAAGGCAGTAAAAAGGGATTCTACAAATATGTCAAAAGTAAAGTGAAGGCCAGAGAAATCAAAGGTCCCTTACCAAAGGCAATCTAGTTATGTATGATGCAGAGAAGACTGAAGTATTTCCACAAATACGTGGCAGCTATCAGATGAATGGGCTGTTGGCAGAAAATATAGGGAAGGAGATAAAAAGCCTAGAGTAAGAAAAGAATATGTTAGGGATTATTTAAAGAACCATAGGCGACTGGTAGGGTGTGCACAGGGATGCATGCGCTCCCCCTGATGGGGCCGGTGCCCCCCTTGATGGCTGACACCAACACTGTCGGCAGGTCACTGCCTCCTTGACAGGGCTGCCGCTGTTGGCAGCTTCTGCAGGTGCACCCCAGATTCAGGAGGCACCAGTCACTCATGTAGAGAACTAGATGATTTCAAATTGGCAGGACCAGATATGATGAACCACAGGGTAGTGAAGGAATTGGCTGACGTAAATTCAGAGCCATTAGCTCACCTCTTGAAGAACTTGTGGAGGTCAGGTGGAGTCCCAGACGAGTGAAAAGAGAAAATATAATGCCACCTTTAAGGGAGGAGGTACGACCCAGGGAACTATAGATCAATTGGCCTGACTGACATCTGAAAAGATCATAGAGCAGCTCCTAAAGGAATTTACTGAGAAGCAGCTAAAGGAGTACAAATTGATCTGGAACAGCCGACACAGATTCATCAAGAGCATGTCATGCCTAATCAACCTAATTTCTTTCTTTGATAAGATGACAGGCTCTGTGGATATGGGGAGCAGTGGATGTGATATACCTTGATTTTAGCAAATTTTCTGACATTGTTTGCCACAACATTCTCATTAGCAAGCTAAAGAAATACAGACTTGCTGAAAGTACGGTAAGGTGGATCTTCAGACTCAATGAAGTAGTCATCATTGGCTCAATTTATATTGGGAGGAGGTGTCAAATGTGTTCTGGATATGGTACTGTTCAGCATCATCAGTAATGATTTGGGTGATGGGACTGAGTGCACACTTAAACTTGTGGATGACACCAAGATGGGTGGAGTTCGGAGGACAGGGATGGGATCCAGAATGACCTGGATAGACTGGGAAAATGGTGCACAATCAATCAGATGAGATTCAACAAAGATGAGTGCTAAGTCCTCCACTTGGGAGGTAATAATGGCATGGACAAATACAGACTGGGGAATGACTGGGGGATGAGTTATTACCTGCTGATTCCCATGTTGTTGTCCTAGTAACCACAAGAAGAACATTAAAAAAGTATGCAACGCATTTTTGGTCACCCAGAAATGAATGACACTCATTCACTGGTGAGCAGATTTAATTTATATCATACATTACTGACTGGCATAAATGTACCTCTCTGAATCATGGCACTATCCTCCTTCTTAGTAAGTCCCTTGCAAATACTTGGCATCCCACACATCTACAGACATCCTTTCAGATCCTTCAAACCCATCACTAATGATAACTCTACTTAATGGCAGCTCCAGGTAGAGGACTTGCAGGATCAGACCCAAATAAAAAATACTGTAACTATGACAATGTGCACAATTCTAACTATAATAAACACATCCTTTTTGCTCTGATCAGTGCTTTCTGTCAACAGTCAATCATTGTCCAGTTAATAATAATTTTAAGTTATTGTGGCTCCATCCTTAGTCATTAATGTTTATCAATGATCTTATTTCAATTAAACCTTGAAGAATTCTTTTCTGCCTCATTACTGATGTCAGGAATGTCAAAATGTCTTTGGGCATTTTGAGTGTGTGGCAGTGTACATTTGGATGCCTGCCACTTTAAGGGCTAGGAGCAGGCAGCCGGCAAGCGCCTGATTAGGGCAGTCCTTTTAGGCCCAGACACATAGGCTGGAGCAGCAGTTTGCAGCTGAAGAGGCAACACCAGGCTGAGATGCTGCTCATGGAAAAACTTGGAAGTAAGGGCAGGATCTATGGGGATGATTAGGAGGCTCCTGGTCCTGGGCATGACCTAAAACTCCACCCTGCCAGGGAAGGGGGGTCTGGTGGGACTGTTTGTGGTGGGACAGCCCCCAAGAAATACCAGATCAGCTACTCCACTCAGTGAAAGTTGATCTGGAACAGCCGGAAGTTGCGTAGGGACACCTTAACCCCGCCCCCCCCACCTTATGGTGGATGATTGTGAGAGCAGTGTGGGCCAGGCACACCAACAAAGAGGCATCTGAGCCCATCAGGGATGTAAGTCCCTAGAGCCCCCCAAAATGGATAGTGTTGGTATGGCGGCCTACCTAGAGTAGGGTGGAAACAGGCACTTGAAGGACTATGTGTATATAGGGTGCAGATTAGGGCTGCTGCGGGTGTTTTGAAGGGCTGCACCAGGAGCATACTAAGTAGGGCTACAAGGGCAGCTTGAAGGGCAGTACATGAGCCAGCCCCATGAGCTGAGAGAAGAGTCAAGCTGCCCAGTGTGAGGCCAGGGACATATTCAGCCCAATGTCTGACATAAGGATAAGGACATATAGTGTAGGTGAACTTGCAGAATCCAAAGATGCTGCGCAGGCCTTACTGGACTGAGAGTAGCCACGTTTGATGGCCAAGAGGGATCACTCAAAGAACAGGGCAATTGACAGATGACCCAGAAATGGTCAGAGTGCAAGAGGCCCCTGTGAAAGTAGGGCAGAATGGTTGAGAGTGTGGAAGAGGTCAGACAGTAGACTGAATCTATCTGGCCTCAGACAGGAAAACATTATTCAATTTGTATGACATCTGTAAGGGGGGGAGGGGTGTACAGAGATGTGGATAGCACCCCGGCATATGGGTAGTGAATGGGTAGCCTCCTGCCTAATATATTATGATAACATTCAAGTCGTGGCAGGTGAGTTAGGGCAGACAGCCCACCCACTTGCCTAAGGCAATCTCAAGATCTAGCTGCGGGAAGGCCCCGTCACAGAGTGCCAAAAACATCTGGAATACAGATGTCCCTTGAACATATTAGGAATTATTAAAATATAAGATTGATGAATTGTGGCCTCCAGATCCTTCAGAACAAGCACTTTAAAATGGTAAATAGACCTGAAACTGCTAGACTGTGTTAAAGAAAGTAAAAATTGATCATATTTTTTTGATTATTTCATCTCCAAGTACAACAATAGATTAACAGGGTGGTTCTTGCTCATGAAACACTTGCAGAATTATGCCAGTCAGCCAAAAAGAAATAGAGTATGTTCTGTGAGATATCTAATAACTTCTAACTAACAACATTTTTCCTTTCATCCTTGTCTATTCCAGGATAATATTGGTTTACTTAAAATTTTGTTCAGAAGCAAAGACAATAAAGAATTATTATCTGACTTTAGTCTCCACACATACTGACTACATCAACAAGGATAAACCAAAAGCAGTTGAGGCACACTCCTTTTGTGTGCTTAAAGTAAGAAATCTGCAGATATATATCACCGATACCTCAGATAATCTCCTCCCTGTATAAGTTTACTTACGAATAGATGGTTTTATCATACTGTTCTTATAATGTTGGTCAAATTTATAACGAAAACCATTTTATATCATTGCACTTAAAAGTTATATAAGTTGAAATACCTTTTCTACTCTGTTAAGATCCTAACCAATGAATCCTCGAGACTGAATATTAATGCTATTTGCCACATATACTTTATTATCATTTTCCAAAAGCTAACTACAGCTATATTGCAAAAAATACATTAGAGCCCACTGCTTATCCTTTTCAGACATAACTTTCTGCTTGATGAAATGGAAAATTAAACCTCAGTATTAACTTGTTTGATCAACTCAAACTTGCTAACATCTTAAAATTTCCACAAGTGTTTTCACCATAAAAGTCAGACTACTTTTGTTTCCGTACTTTTTTCTTAACAACTTATATTTTATTTTATATGCTATGAGTATATAGTTACATATGAAATGCCTACAAACTTAAAATAATTATATATGATTATGAAAGAGAATGAACTTGAATAATCTTCTGAAGATGTGACTCTTAGGCCCCTGGCAGACGTTATATTTAAGACATGATTCATTTGCCAGTTATACTATAAATAGTAAATATTCCACATGTTCATGTAATTAATGACACACCAAATTGGAAAGTGGTCACAAAAATATTTCACAAAATACATAAACCATTTTGATAGCTGGCTTCCATTACCCCTTCAATTCAACATATTGCAGGGTAGCCCCACCATGCAGCCTGATGCCAGCAGCCTGGCAAAGCTTGCTTGACAGCTCCCTGCATGTTGGCAAGCTGACAGCAGCAAGGTACATCTCTGCATGGGACTTCCCCCTGCTGTTTTCAGGGTGCCTAGTTGAAGGGAGCCTATCACTTGGGTTGGCAGATGACCCTCAGAGCTCCCTGCAATCCAGCATCAGAACATGCCTTGTACCTCAGCCCCCATGGAAGCTGTGGGATAAGGCAAACACTGTGCCAGGCCAGGATGAGCTGTAGAACTTCCTCTGACCCAGCTGGTTGACTGTCTTCTCCCATAGCTCTCATGGCACTTGACACATCTCAGCCACAGGGATCCTAGATTTCAGAGAATTCCTGGATTTCATGGACACTAGGGCTGGAAGGGACCTTGAAAGATCACCAGGTCCAGCCCCCTGCCCAAGGAGCAGGAAGTCAGCTAGGGTCAAAGGATCCCACCAAGATAGGCATCCAACTGTTTCTTAAAAGTGTCCAGAATAGGTGGTTTTACTACTTCTGGGGGGGAGTTTATTCCAGGCCCTGGGGACAGTAAAGAATTTTTTCCTTATGTCCAGCCTAAAATGGTCTTCCAGGAGTTTGTGACCATTGGACCTTTTCTTCCCATGGGGTGCCCTGGTGAACAGTTGTTCTTCCAGTTCCTGATTCACACCCCTTATGCACTTATAGGCTGCCAAGTCACCCCTGACCCTATACTTTTCTAAGCTGAAGAGTCCCATGTCTCTCAGCTTCTACATAAGGCCTGCTCTCTTGTCCTCTAATCATGTGCATGGCTGTCCTCTGGACCCTCTCAAGCTTCTCCACACCCTGTCTGAATTTTGGAGCCCAGAACTGGACACAGTAGTCCAGCTGTGGTCTCACCAAGGCCGAGTAAAGTGGGAGGATGACTTTCTGGATCTTGCTTGAGATGCATCAGTAGATGCAAGCCAGAGTCTTGTTTGCTTTGCTGGCTGTGCCATTGCATTGGTAGCTCATGAAGTTCCCAAGTCCCAGGGTTCCCATGTACCAAGACCTTAAAAAACACAGGTGTTTAGCTGGACTGTACACAAGGCTTTTTGACATCCTGGTGCACAGGGCTCTAGGACTGGCCCCAGTGCAGACCTAGGGAAGAAAACACAATCTGATGATTGTTGGTCCCATCCTTGCAACTACAGTGGGTCATGCTAGGCTGTGGACACCTGGCTTTCAATTTGCTGGTGAACAGGAGTCTGGGCTGGAGAGACTGGGATATCATTCCTGATCCTAAAATCCTACATCCTGTCAAGCACATGTGATATTGCAGGAGGAGCAATTGGGATCAGGGATCAGATTCTATCACATCATTAAATGAATCAGTACCTGGGGGCCTATGGACGATGAGTCAGGAACTATGATGAAGGGTACTAGCAAAACCTCTGACCAAAGTTTTTGAAACATTAAAATTGTCCACAAGTGAAATTCTTATCAACAAATATGAGTTAATATGGAAAAACGTTTTTGAGATGAATCTAACCAAAATGTACTCTTTGCAACTTCAAGGAGAAATGGATTAGATCAGGACTGGTGGAGAGAAAAAAGTTAATAGTGTTTCTCTTTCAGTAAATGGGATGGGGAGATTGGAAAATATAATCTGAACTAGTGGAGTTCAGGCTGGCAACTGGACCCTACCTCCACCTGTTAGGGAAGGGACATAAATTCTGTCCCTGAAGCTGGCGCCCCTTTGACGTTTAAATTAGCAACTTTCTCCACCCTTCTGGGATTTATCCAGGACTGAGGGATTTCTTCTCTTATGTATCTGATCAAAATGACTAAATGGACTAAGAGAGGTCTCTTGTGTATGAAATGAACTCTATGTTAAAATTAATAAACAGGAATGCACATTGTATCCTTAAGATTAGGTTCCCTGGCTGCAAAACAAAAGAAGTTTCAACTCAAAGCAACCTTCAGTCACTGACAGACTTTCCTGATTGTATGAAAAAAAAATCCTAGAATTCCCCAGCAGGTAATCTACATTTTAATTCTGCTCTTTCATGTGATAAACAAGCTATGCATAGGAAAAAGGTCTTTAAAGCACCCAAGCCACTAAGATTTCAAAAACTATGAAGCAGCAGAATTAGGAAAGACAGATGAGGGCAGGAAGTTAACCTGTACCTCAAATCAGCAACAGAATGACATCTCCTTTTCTTGTCTTCAAGATTCAGTTTCTTTTCATTTTGCCTCGTCTTGCCATCTGATTCCCATGACATCTTTCCTTCTTTTTTGACATCATTTTTGCAGATCTCTAAGGACTTTGACCTTTCCATAGCCACAACATGCAGGCATGCAAAATTAAATGTAGACAGCTCAAATTGAAAATAATGGACCCCAGATGCTAACTCTAAATTCACCTGATGAAATGCTTTTCAACATTATATAAACAAGACTTTATGAGACAAAACATTTGAATGTAATCCACTGTAATCTACATCTGAAAAGAATTACAAGTTTAATTTTAAAAATATGTTATTTAATTTTATAAGACCTAAATCAGTATGGGTTAAAGAGAAAAATGATCCCAAAGTGCAGCATTCTAAAATATGAATATCTAAGTAGCAATGATTTGATCTTGTGAGATTTGCTCCTGACCAGTTCCATTGACTTTACTGGGCATATAAACACCAGGAACATTCACATTCATAAAGAACTAATCATTAGGGGTCCAGCACTTGAGGAGATGGCTGGGCTGACCCTGGGGCTGGCTGCCATTTTCATGGGCTGAGTGTGGTGGGCTCCCCCTATACCTCTGATTGGCGACAGGGCCCCAGCAGTCCCACTTCTCCCTGCAGATTGCCACAAGGCCTGAAACTGCAGCTTAATTATCCTGATTAAGCCCAGGGAAGCCATTAATCCATCCTTAATAGCCCATGGATTAACGGCTTCCCTGGGCTTAATCACTGTATTTGTAAACTATGGTTTTGAGCCATCTCCAAGTGGAGGCAGCCTCTGCGTCTCCTCTGCAGGCCCCACTATTCCCTCCAGCTTCCCATTATGCTCCAAGACTTGTCTTCTTGCTAGTAAGTTTTGTTGGAGTTTTTTGTTTGTTTGGGGGCGGTTTTTTGGGGGGGAGGGGAAGGGTTGTTTGCAGCAAACCCACCAAAACTTCAGAGCCTGCTTTTTTATTGTGAACTGCCTGAAGTCGTAGTTTTCATGAAAATCAGGCAATCATGATTTTGGTAGGTCCCTATTAATCATGGAAAGATGTTTGCATGCAAATAGTTTTTCTCACAATAAAGGTCCCATTAAAGTGAAAGTGTTCACTAACCTACAGAAAGTCAATTATATGTGCAAGTTCTTGCAGGATTTTGACCAAAGGATGAATGGGAGTAAAGAGATGTTAATTATGGACAAGGCTGCCAAATGCTGTTAATATGACTGTTACTGACCAATTTGTTACTCCTAAACTTTTGTTATCAACTTTTTTCCAACTACGCATAAACGTATTTTTAAAAGTGGTGTCATTGATTCAAATCTGTTTAATTTGATATAGATATATAAGTACCCTGGTAGCTCAGAATTTAGACCTAGGCACTTAAGAGGGGGGGAGAAATTAAAACAATTATTACAACAAGGTATTCTCACACAGATCTGATTCAACTTCAATTCTCTTCAATGGGCTAAAGCCTGAGCCTATTCAAACTGATCCAAAGCTCAGTGAAGTCAGTAGCAAAATTTACACTGACTTCAGTAAAGCCTGATCAGGTCCTGTAGGGTGGAAACAGGAAATGCAGGCTGTTTGCAAGATGTTATAGATTAATTTTTTTTCAAACAGAAAACACATCTTAACTAGTAAACAATAAATTATACATTGCCTATAATTTATGAATGTATATAATTCATACCTTTATATAACATATAATTAATAGAATTCACACCTTACATGGCTTTATTTGCGTACAGTATAGCTTCAGAAGCTTCAGAAGCCATCTCCTTCATCTGAACTAGGAAAGGACGCCATTAGTAAATTATCAAACCGATAATAATTAATACAGTACTATATGTTTATGTGGGTGCGCAGAAATTCGTATATATTTTTATACACATCTATATAGTGTTCTATTCAATCTATACATGCACATTCACAAGTATATGCATATTATATGCATGTAATATATATATATATAAAATATGTGTATTAGGTACAATCTATTTAAGTCAGGAAATGCATCTTATTTTTCAGGGATATAGCTTGTAGCCATGTTGGTTTAAAATGCAGAGGCAGACAAAAGTCTTGGGCTAGAGGTGATATCTTTTATTAGACCAACTAAATAGTAGCCAAAAAATTCTTTCTTTGTAAGCTTTTGGGTCCAAACACCTTTCTTCAGGCAGAGGAGAATTCAAAGATTGTAAAAGTTCTCCCAGGCGGAAAAGAAACTTCATCTTGCACATGGGAGGTAAAGGATGGTTTGGTTCCCCTGGGTTTCAATGGCCATTTGTAAAAAAGTTGCTCTGTGTATATGCAGATAATTTTTTTGCTACTATTTGGTTGGTTTAATGAAAGATATTACCCCTAGGCCAAGACTTTTGTCTGCCTGAAACATGGAAAATATTGTAATTAGCTGTTTGGAAATGTAAACTTCATTGCTAAATAGGAAATAAGCAAAATTCAACTCCCTGTCTAACATCTGACATGTTCAGGGAAGAAACTTGCTAGAGCTTGGTCTCTGCCTAATCTGGATATTCACAGAGCAGCTTTTTCCGCAAATGGATTTTGAGCCCAGGGGACCACCCCATCCTTTACATCCCCAAGATTCAGATTCAAATTATGCTCATGAACCTGCCCTATATTTCTTATTGCACCAAATGGACTAATCAACAGATTCTATTTTCCTTCTCCAATACCAAAAGGAGACACTGGAATTATAAGGTAAAACCAAGGTCCTGTTCATTATTTTGTTCCTCATTTAGAGCCAGATTCTGCTATTCTATTTTGACAAGGTCCCTTCCAGCCCTAAACTTCTGTGCATAGTTTCTTCCCAGTAGCTCAGTACTTAAAACTGGCTGTAAAAAGCATGGATTTAAAAAATGGAGTCTGCTGTGGAAAGACAAGCTTCTGGTAGTAACATGTTAATCTTCTTATGACTAAATCAGACTCTTCTGACATTACTATTAATAAACAGTTGTAATGGAGTTGATGTAGCTCTGATGGAATTACTTGGACAAGCAAGGTGGGGAAGACTTTTGGCTTTGTTTTGAAATGAAAATGCAAAGCATTGAAGATTTGTGTTCTGGTGTTGTATCAGTTGTACTGAAAAAAATGTCAATACTTGTGGACAAGCCCCACTTACAGGGTATATACAGACATTTGGGGAGTTTAGGAGGAAGGTAAATTGAGTTAAAAATGGCCACCCAAATTAGGGTGAGTCAGGATGGGGGGCTAGTAGGGGAGAATTTGGGGGACAAGTGGGAGTCTATAGGGGTACTTGGGTAATCAGGGGGTCTAGCAAGGTCCACAGGGGATTGGGAGAAAGTGGGGACTACAGGTGTAGGGAGGGTTGATGGGGTACGTTTTAGTGGCACTGGGGGGCTAGTAGAGTCTTTTGGGGGTAGGGAGGTTCAGGGACCAAGTGGGGCTTCTGGGGAGGCTTGGGAAGATTGCAGGTGCATTTGGCAGGATTGAAGACATTTTCCAAACCCACTAAACCCCCCACTGATTTCCTGAGCCCACCCTGCTGCCACCAACCTGCCTCTAATCCAGCAAACCTCTCCTGGGACAGGTTTTACCAGTTGTCACAAGTCCTGGAAGCCTAACTAAAGCAAGTCAGAGTTGGGGGAGGGGTGTACACATTGGGGGGCTATTTCTGCCAAAGACCAGGAGCCCCTTTCCCCCTCCCCCCACTACACAAACAACCCCTTCCCCAGCAAAGCAACCACCCACCCCTTCCCCAAGCCCAACTTACTTCCTCAGATCCCAGCACTGGCAAATGTGATAAAACTACTGCTGGGAGCAGCTTGCAGGATGTGGGGTTTGAGAGATTGAGATAGCTGGCTGGTCTGCAAGGGGGAATATTGCAAGCCAGCCAGCCCTCTTTTTAGGGGTGGTGCAAGAAGCCCAGGGGCTAAGAACAGCCCAGTGCTGGTTGGGGGGGGGTTAGAAATAATGCAGCCCCAGGGCTGGACCAATGATTAGGCTTTTCCAGCCCAAGGGTTGTGCTGGGAACTTACAGAAGTTCATTTGCATCCTGAACTTCAGTTCAGTCAGACCTGATCTGTTTTAGATGACCTCTGAGAGAGAGTTAAATTAGATTAATAGATTCATAGATATTAGGGTCGGAAAGGACCTCAGCAGATCACCGAGTCCCATCCCCTGCCTCAGGCAGGAAAGAGCGCTGGGGTCAGATGACCCCAGACAGGTGCTTGTCCAGTCTCCTCTTAAAGACCCCCGAAGTAGGGAAGAGCACCAACTCCCTTGGAAGCCCATTCCAAATTCTGGCAACCCTTACCATGAAGAAGTTTTTCCTGATGTCTAACCTGAATCTGGAAACTGCCAGTTTGTGGCTGTTATTTCTAGTTACTCCAAAGGGTGCCCTGGTAAACAGAGCATCGCCTATCTCTTGCTGTCCCCCCCGATTACTTTGTAGACAGACATATTGGGGAGGACACATGCATTTTTAAATTGATCTAACCGTCCTGTACTTCTGTATAGTTTACACTAAGGTAGACTTAACTAGGGATCTAAGTATGAGGACCGCACCTAGATGAACTAAATTAGATCGGTGGCCATTTTTTTACATGATGTAATCTCCTTCTAACCTCCCTGAATGTCTGTACCTAGCCACAGTGTAATAGGAACAACATTTATATTAAATTATGGTTAAAAAGAGCAATCCAGAATGTTTAAGGATACATAAATACCATACACACTTAAATATAAAAGACACCAAGAAATAATGGGTGAGTACACTGATTTTATGGTAAACTATGTAGATAAATCTGGCAATGTTTATTATATTTTATTTTGCAAAACTAAATGCTTCTATAAAAATACTTTGGGTTCTGAAGCATATTTACCTAGGATCAGAATCAGACAATGTATGCATTCTGCAGGGTTTTTTTTCTTTATGCCAAGTCAACAAAGCCTTTCACTTTATCAGCTCTTTAAAACGTTTCCATCTTTAAGTTCATTTCAACCATAAAATTTCTTTCTAAACTAACTGTAAAGTTTCAGTATCCTTAGGCCCTAGCATGAGTAAATTTTTCCTGTGAACGTAATAAGCAGTTACGTCTAGAGATTTCTTCATTTGCTAATAGATGCTGTGTAAGTTTTCACCTATTAAGAATATAGCTTAGTGCCTTATTGAAAAGTCACTGGGACAACTAAATCCGGATGTTATGAAAGTGTTTAACAATGAAACTGTCAACCATAGGTACTGCTATAGTAAGGAGGGCTGCAGCTTAGTTTTTTGGTTTGGATGGCACATCAGATGTGACAATTTTAGAATTTTTTAGGATTTTGTAGGATTTGCTTGTGTATTATCATAAGAACTCTTAATAAGGTTGTACAACCCCTTAGAAACAACATATAGCCAATCATGTCGTAAATGTAAAATTAGTAAGAAAAAATACTACCTTATAAAAGCTTAAGTGTCACACTTGGAAGGAGTCCACTGCCTTGGTCCAAATGCCACCTAGACCTTTCTTTTCCAGGTGTTGTATGCCTTTATATTTAAGCTACCTCAAGTGAATGCTAGTTAATGTGCCTAGGGAACTTTACTGGCAAAGCCAATAGCCACCTATGGATTTTCAGAAGCCTAAGGAGTTAGTTGGGAATTCTGTGGATCGAGTTTCTGAACTTAGGCACTTAAATTCCTCCTAAGATTTTTGTGGATCTGAGCATCAAGTCTCTCAGTCTATTCTTCTGAAGCAGTTCAGCTTTATATAAATCAAATTTGGCCAGAGAAAGACTGAGTATATTCTACAGTATTTATACTTAACTTGAGGCAAAAATTCAAGTTCTTCCTCTGCCACAAAGCAGAAACAGGATTTCCCAGACCCCAGCTGATGGAAATATTGACTCTTACAAAGCCTGAGTTTCTCTCATTCCACCTTGGACACCTGAAACCCTTTGTGACAAATCTGGGTCAAAATGTTTATGTGACAAATTTTATTTTGATGAATTTGTACTTTCCAACAGAAAAAAGTCAAAATCAGTTGTAATGGAGGGAACTTGGCAACTAGAAAACAACATTTTGCCAGGATCAAAGCCTCTCAGAGCAATAGAAACTGAAGAATTAGGCCCCAATCCAAAATATCACTTAAGCATGTGAATAGTATCATTTGAATTCTTTCCTAGATTATGACTTTACATTATCACCCTCAAATATAATTTTACCTAGTTGAAATAAAATATTTCTAATATATTCAGAATAGGATGATCTTTCTTTCCACAATAAATTTAACTCACCCAGCTGATGTAAAATCCCAGTTTTAAGTTCTGCTGAAGTAACTGATTATTGTGAAAGCAGAAACAGAACAGGAGTCTACACCTAATTTCCAGCGCTATTGGTAAGCATGGGTAGCATCATGTTGTGATATTAAGTGATAAGTTTCTAGTCTTTGATCATACTGACAGTTGTTTTTGGAAATGATAAGTTTAAAAGCTCTTAATTTAGCTACTCCTCTAAGACACCCACTTGGAAAAGCAGCTGTTGTTAGAGTTCAGTCCCAAGGGGGATGTAGTGACAGATTACAGGCCCATTTTGGCACTCATTGACACCCCTGGGAGTTGCTTCATTGCCTTTAATGAAGTATGATAGAACCATCTGTACACCTAAACACCACTGCCATTGAAAGTAAATTACTGTCAAGGAAGATAGAGATGTCTGGGCTACAAATAACAGAAATTAAATTGCTCTTGTAGCAATGGTGTATTTAAGAATCAATATGTTTTATAATTGTTTCACACACATAAATGGAACTGTATATTAAACTGCATTTTGTGCAAAGGCCAAGTTGGTTCACTGAAATTTAAGGTACTTTCAACTGCCTAGATGAAATTAAATTATTTATATACATATAAAACAAGAGTAGATCTTATATTAGGAAAGTAAGACAAACTCAGAAGATTTCAGTGCTTGGGTACCTGCTGCAAAGTTTTACTTTCATTATATTTTTCAAAGTGATTCATTGCAAGGATTGAGATGATACTGAAGTTCCTACAAGTTTGTACTGGTACAGACATTTGATGTTGCCCAGGCTACAAAGTTTGTGTTTACCTGTTTAAATAGCTAAATGCTATGGTGCAAAACATCTTCATTTTATAGAAAACTATGAATTAAAATTTCCGTGTGTGTGTGTGTCTGAGAGTGTATAGATAAATATTGTAAGTATTTACAGTGGTACAGTCAGCAAATTTAAGTTATTTCTAGTTGTATTTTTATTTTGCATTTCATTTATACAAACAAGAGGATAGCATATATTTAAATTAACATTGTAAACTCACCTGATTCTGCCCCTTGGGCGCTCAGATTGCTCTGACATAAAGCTTGTGCTGCTGAGGCGTGAGGCACTGCTGGTACGGGAAATGGCTGACACATCACTGACATCACTATCTGATGATTTGGCAGAGACGTTATCACAACTTCTGTACTGATCTGTTTGTATATTATACTAAAGATTAAAAAAAGAAAGCATAAGGATTCTTATCAAATAATAATGTGCACCAAGTCAACAAATCATTGATTGTGACAATTCTTGTTAACTCCTGCACTATCCAGAAAAGTTGCAATATTCTTAGGAAACTGCATATAGTTAAAATAATATCAGGGAACATGAAAATACTAGAGTTTATTTCAAGTACCTGTATAATATTTGGTGCTGACAGGAAAAACTAATGAGATGCATGGAACTTTAGAATTTTAATGTATTTGCTATTATGTGCACTAAACTGTGATTTTTATATAAATAAAATATTTTATTTACTTCTAGACATTTCTGTGGTTCTGTTGTGCAAGTAAGAGAATAGGATACATTTAAATTGGCACTGAAAACTCACCTGATAATATTTTATCACACTAAATAAAATGTTATTACAATAAACAAATATGTTATTACAATATTTTTATTAAAATAAAAATATTTTATTTACTTCTAGACATTTCTGTGGTTTGTGTGAACCTATTTGGAGCCTTTGTGAAGCTTCTGCATTTTTTAAAGTTTAGTACATAGGGACATAAAAAAAGAGGACCGTGGCCAGACAAATCTATCCTTGTTAATAATTATTAAGTGGCAAATGACTTGAAATTTGAATCCTAGACCATACCATGATAAACTGTAATTTAATATAAAGAAATCCAACAACTAACCACAGTAACTTAAATTAAAAAAAATTAAGTTATTTTGCAGTCTGGTTAACTTTTCCAATTTGATTAGTGTGAGAAGATACAGGGAAGAAAGAAAACAGATCATCTAAAATAATTCTGAAGAAACTGTAAAGGAATAATAACAGAAGTTGAAGCCTCATTTATGTTCTGATTCTGAAGTTCTCTGTTGTTCCATTTAATTTCTGTTAAAAAAATCACCCTCTTCCGTCATCTTGTGTTATGGGAAACTACTGAAGAGATTTCGATCCATCAAATCCCTTTTGCCATTCTGGAGTTCCTCTTTTGCAAAAGGAAGGTTTATTTCCCCGCCCCCCCGCTTTTTTATAAACTACAACAGGACCTTTCACAAGTTTTTATTTAAGTTTGTAAATCCAACCTGTTGGGATCAGATCACTTGAAATTTGTGATAGAAAATCACCTTGCATTTATTTATGAGTCGATTCGTTTTTGCCAGTCAGCATCAACAGGTACCTCATAGTATTTAGATAGTAAGCAATGATAGTAAGTTATGATTGGTACCTGTCTATCAGGGTTGTCATTGGCTCATACACCAATTACAGTTTCTGCTCTGTACTTGTAAGGAAGGAGAAAGAGGAACTGGAGATACTATATAAAATACCAAAATATGGGAAATAATTTTCCCCTCATCTGTGCTAACCACACAACCTCTGCTGGCAGGAAATGTACAGAAAAACATATAATGGTTGGTTCCCTGTTATTCCCTTGACAGAAGGAAGTTTATTAAATGATATCTGACTCATCCTTAAATACTTTATAATGCTTTCTCATAATTAGACTCTGCAATTATTCCAGTAACCATCAGGGTGAGTTCAATCACCAACACGCTGGGTGGTGCAACTCCTTAAGTTAACAACAGAAGTTACAGGTCTTCACTACCTTTCAAGATCAGTCCTTATGTATTAAAATCCTTATTCTCTTGATGTAATTCCTGAAGGATGTGATTTAATTGCTGCCAGTGCATGTGAATTTCTTTCACTAGTTCCATGTAAGGTTCTGAGGTTGCCATTCCCAGTAAGCTGTGATTATGTGTTAATGGCCATATCTACATGAGACACTGACTCTGCAGTTGTTAATGTACAGTCATTTAGTACTTGCATAACTAAGTACTAAATGACTGCACAGTAACTGGTGTTACTGTGCAGTAGCGTCCCAGCACAGTTGCCTAGTGATGCTTACTGAGCTCATACTTACGACTGCAACTGGATAAACTGTTCCATCACCCCTTATGACCCCTCATCCTACCTCTTATTCAAAGCAGTTTACCCAACCCAGGAGGAACACAGCTGTTCCTCTTTATTTAATCATGACTTCTCTGGAAGAGATGAAGCGGATATGAAAGTTCTGTTCGTGGCCTTTCCCAAAGTAGTTGAAGTGGGAGAGTGGATCCCTGAAACTGAAACTTTGCATTTCTGCTCAGTTGGCAGATTTGTCTCTTCTGCAGACTGATGGATGGTGGGGATATCCATTCCAGCACTAAGGAACCACCACTCACTAGTACAGTCATTTTTCTCTCTCTCTAGGCTTTGCATGCGGCTGATAGTTTCTTTTTCTCCTGGTGCCCAGATAAGTGTAGCTCTTGGCCTAATCTCTCCACACCCAAAAGGTCTGAATGGGGCATTTTTCATCAGGGTTCAGTATACAATTCTAACAAAAAGCTTATTAAGCAAAGGTCTTTCACTGACAAAGTTAGCTGAAGAAACCCAAAAACTTTTTTCCGTTGCATCTCTTCCTCTTGTTTCAAGGCTAGGGACAGGAACCCACTTGGGTCTAGATCCACAAAAGGTACTAAAAATAGCCTAATTCTCATGTTGGGCATCTAAATTCAAAATTGTGATACTTAAAATCCCCATCTCACCTGTAAGGTATCAGAGTTCCCTAGATGCCTTAGGTCCCAGATACCTGCTGCCTTCAGGTCTGCTTCTAGCTTGTCTAATAGGGCTGAGGAGGTAAGTGCTCAACACGTGTATAGGCCTTGTTAAAATATATCAACAAATTGTCACTATGACCTGCAGGTCTTGATTTCATGAGTTTTCTCAGAGCATGCCTAAAAGATGAGGCTATACACAAGGGCAATTTCTGCCACAGAAGGATGCGCTATGCCCTTTCTTAAAAACCTCACTTGTTCTCAACCTGAAGGGAGATGAACCCACATCTCCTACCTCCTGTGTGACTGTGTATGTTATCCAATGAACTCTTAATATACTAAACGTTGACTGGAACACAGATTGAAATCCAGATTTTTCCCATCAGAGAGAGAAATAATGTCACAGAGGTCCATGTAATAGTTAATATTTGTATTACTGTAGCACCTAGAGGCCCCAGGCAAGGATCAAAGTGTTCCACTGTGAAACTTTCTATTCAGAAGTCTCCCAGTCTTCGTAAGCACTACATATTTATCCTTACCCAAGAGCACATTTTTTAAGACAGACAAATAAAAATATAAGGAGCTACTTCCTAGTTAGCAGTTTGTACCTGTGATAAATATGTAGCAATTTAGACACATTTTTATGTTTCCTTAAAAGGATATGGGATTTCTTTTTTCAACAGAAATCCAGTGGAGCTTTTTATCCCTCTAGGATTCTGATGCTCTCCCAGCTGGCTCTGAGAACTTTGGAGCTATTTTTTTAATTGATGTGGCCACAGAAACAAAAATAAGTATTAAAGAATTATAGTTACAAATCTTGCAAAGCAGAACAATATGCACAACTACTTTTCTCTTAGACACAGGTCTAGAAAGGAGAAACTTCATATATTACTTTTTGGTGATTTCATTCTACTGGTCATCCCATCAGGAGAAGTGTTGTTCTGGTAGCTCTTCCGATAGCAACTTTACAGTTCTACTTGTATCATTATTAATAACCAGTATATAAGGTTTATGACCTCTTTTCTGTAACAGGATTACTTACAGCTTGTTTCTGAACTACAAAGACTTTTTACAGTCTCTTGCAGTACAGCTATCCCAACTATAAACACTTCTACTACAGTTATTCTGTTTAACCTACTACCTATGGAGTCTCTTCCTCCTCTGCATGTCAGATAAAAGGAGAAAAAGGGAATGCAATGAACAGCAGACATGCTAAAGTAAACTGAAATGATGCAGGCAAACTGAAATAATTTTCTTTGTGGATTTTGTTTCAGTTCTTTAATGACTTTTAGGGCACTCACCAAAAAAGGTAGAGACACATTCAAGTTTCTGCTCCAATGAACATTTAATATAAAACAATGAATATTTATGGGAATAGGGAATGGAGTCTAGGTCTTCCCCCCAATATTGAATACATAAAGGATTGTTCAATTGGATGAAAGATGGCCCAGTCTTTTGAAAGACAAGACTGATCCCCATCTCAGTGTTTTGGGGGAAAAAGGCACTAAACTGTGAGAGAGAGTTCAGGACTGTGAATCCTGAGTGATTCCCCTTAGTTCCATGTAAGGCACCTACGGGCAATTATACACTTGCTCTGGAAGTGAGGGGTGGGCTTCTAAAATTAAAGCGGTTCTAAGGGCCACTCTAACGAAAGCACCTGGAGCGTCATGTGTATCAGCATCCTTGCACTGAAAACTGGCAGCAGGAGTGCTTTAACTAAAGTCCGTTGAACGATCTTTAGTTAAAGTGCCCCCAGCACCATTTTTCATTGTGGGTATGCTGATATACATACCACTGGAGTCTGCTGGAGGACGGCAATTATCACGTTCCAGCAGACTCGATTAATTGAGTTTGCTCCAACATACTGTAATTGTAATTACAGCACGTCGGAGCCGCCTGGCTGCACATGTATAGGCACCCTAAGTCCACTAGAAGTTGAGATGTATGAAGGTATGATTCTCTTCTCAGTCTTTCCTGTTGGCTCCCTGCTCCTGTTGTCTTCTGTGGCAACAAATGTAGGCAGCTAAACATTTTCATGCATTACATACAAAGCCAAAGTTGCTATCTTGAGCGGAGTTCATTTCACAATGTGTCTAATGCAACATCTGCTTCCCTTTTGTGAATGCGACTCTAAGTGGCTTTAGCCAGGTGTCATGTGACAACTTTGTGCTGGAACACAGAAGGTTACTGCTCTAACCACTGCTTCTCCTTGAAGGTTTGAATTCTAAACCAAACCTACATAGGCTGATCCTAAACTAATTCCTCTATTACACTACATTTCTCTCCAGGTCTGAAAAAGGCAAGTTGTGTAGCTTTTCTAAAGATCATGATATAATTTTTGGTTCCAACGAAAAATGAATTTGCTTTAAAAAAATGCTTTCAAAACATTCAAAGGATTAATTGAAACATTCAAAGTATTAACTGAATTAGTAGTGTACCTAAACATAAAGTGAAGCTATTTTAAGTAGCTACTATAAACTTTTCATTAGTGGCTATCTTGAGTAAACTCCTGAAAAAGTTTTGCATTTTGTTTGGAATCCACGAAGAGCTTTAGCAATCGTCCATCTGTTCTATGTACTGTATGTGTGAGAAAAAAAAACATATTGAGCTCCTGAATCAAGTTGTTTTCTCACTTTCACCTCTGTAAATCTGAAATTCTACTAATTCTACTATTAGAGGAGCTATGGTTCTCTTAGACATAACAAACATAAGTACATTACCATGGTTCTGGGCAAATAAGCCTTGCTGATGCATTGGAAGAGAAGGAAGAAATGATTTATTTAATATTCCTTTTCTAGACAGTTGCTTTTTCATCAAATTAAAGAAAGATTTTCTCTGCCTTTTCTTTAACCCTTTTATGTGAATTATAGAGTTTAGTGAAGACACTAAGGATCTAATACAGCATCCTTGTGACTGCCAAAACAACGTGAAATTCAGAATCAGTCACAGCAAACTGAGGATAGATATTTGCATTCACAGTTTGGTAACTGAGAAATAACCTGGGAGTGATGCGAATGACTGCATGCTGATTAACATTCAGTATGTATAAGATAGAACCATATGGTGACTGTGAAAGAGAAACTAAGAACCCAAGTGGAGGGCAGAGGTACTAGGACCCTGAGCAAACACAAAATTGGAGGCACCCTCATGCCATGGGAGCTGGGCTGCAGTGTCACTTCAACAAATTGTCTTTTCCAGTGAAAATAAGCCCAAGTCAAATGTCCACATCTTCTCTTTGCTGCATGATATGGCATTCTTTAAAACAGTCTAAGAAAAAGGCTAAGTATGACTTTCTCCTATTTGAATTAACACTAGCTGGCCTGAAGTTAAGCTCTATTATATCCACTGATATGAAGTGGATATAATACTTTTAATTACATCTGCAATTAAAATTGTCTAGCTGACAACTTCTTGTTCATCTCATAACAATTGCTGAGAGGGAGAGGCTGTAGCAAGAGTAGTTAATCTGATTTCTGTATCAATTCAGTATATCAAATTATATCAGTTTAAGGTAATTACCTCACTGAAGATTGTGTACAAGGTTAAAATGATGGAAATGTAACTTCCTTGTAGGGCTTAAGCATTCATAATGGGATGTATTACACTAAACTGTCTGTAAAATAATTACCTTTATAGGTTAAAAATGATTATTTTACCAGAACAAAAAACATGATAGTGATGAGGGCTAAATATAACTGAAGTGAAAAACAAACAAACAATGGGTCACAATGAAAAATGTCATTTCACATATCTCATTTGAGTGTATAATATGATCATCAGCTTGAATGTTATGGCGGTTATTAACAAAATGGAAAATTTATTAGCTATTAAAGGTGGTTTGGATTTCAACTTCAGTTTGGTATTCATTCTATGTTCAACTGTATTCTCTTGAAAAGCACTTTTTTGTAAAGATGCTGAATATCAGAATAGTAACCCCATTTTTTCTACAGGCAGATGCAATACTATTTTGAAGACGTGATCATTTAAATTACAAAATGCTTTTGCAGTAACACAGCTGCATTAAAATTATTTTACTTCAGTATCTAAATGCTTAGGTTCAATTATGATCTCAGTTCCATATACAATACTAGAAAATCCTACACATTCGAACGGCTGGTCAAAAATGTAACCAGAACATCCCCGTCAATTGTTTTACTGTATATTAGAAATACATGCATGTCACACTTGTCTGCATGGAAGCATTCTGCAAACTGAGTGTTGTTGAAGCTACATCCCAGGTTTAAAAGGGAAATTTCTCATAACAAACTTCTCTCTAATTATGCTAAGACCTAGATTAATTTTCTTAAGACCTAAAATTAGGTTCCCAAAGTTATATTTATCAACTAGTGAGTGGTCTAATTTTCAAAATGTTGAGCCTCCAGGAGCTCCCATTAACTTTAATTAGATGTTGCTGGGTTATCAGCAAGTTTAAAAAATAGCCTGTTGAGACATTTATCTCGAAAGGATGAAGATCTGGCAGTCAGATGTCTATGCCTGTGTAGTACATAGTTATAGCATCCCAGTGTTCCCAAGTCTCTTGATTCTACTTAAGGTCCCAATTAACTTAATGAGACTGAACTCTGTACTTCCAATGCTTTTATTTTTGTTTTTTAAAAATAAGCATCTAGCCCACATGGTTTTGGAGAAAATCTTAAAAATGTGAACCCCAAAGGCTCAACAGCTGGAAAACAAATAAAAAGAATCTAAAATATATTTTTCTTTAAAATTTCAGTAATTTGAGAGCCTTATTTGTGATTCTGAATGCTGGAAGCTGCTTTTTTGTTTTTAGAATACCCTTAGAAGTACTGATTGTGTACTTTCACCTTCATGCTGCCATCCTGTGGTGGCTGACAGTAAATATGCTATTGTTATACAATGTTCTCAATGCCAGTGAATGAACAAAGTAGTTGGAATGCTTCTAGCATAGCAGCAGGGAAGTTGGCTTTGCCTTTGTCTTCTATTTACAATAGACACAATGCTCTATCTCTAAAAAAGGAAACATAAAAGCTCTCTCTAAGCACTCTCCCCCAGGACCTCCAGAAACATTATTTTTGCCTCAGTGCTTCACAAGGCCAAATGCTTTAAACAATTATGTGCATATGGTACAGCTCTGTCTTCTCTATGGTAAGCTTGTAAAAGGCATAACACAACTCTACAAGTCATTTTCTGCGTTCTGCCTAAGGGCCTATTCAAATGGCTATGGTATCTCATAGCATTGTAAGGAAAAAATGCTGTATACTACCTTTATAAATGTAACAATTGTGTATTCTTTCACATAAACTTCATCAAGTGAAAAATGTACAGTTCTATTTGGACAGAAGATCAAAATTCAAACCAGGTGATATTTGCTTTATAGTGAGAAACTAAAATCCCTTTGTATATTTTCAAAAAGGAGAGTATGTCTATGGCAATACAAACAGAAATGTTAGACTGTGCATACATTTGCAAAAAGAGTTTTGAAAAGTGCATATTCATTTTTAGTTTACTCCAAAAAGTAAAGTGGAATGTACTTTCAGATTCTTGGTCAAAGTGAAGTAGCTCAAAGATACTTCCATCAAACTGTATAAACATTATGTTCTTGAGTCTTACACAGTATTTTAAGTAACCCTGTTACTCTTTCACCTTTCAAACAAAATAGTGTTGTAATGCTACAATCTTTACCTTAGTATATTGCTCACGCTCATGTTCTTGACTAGAACCAGACCCTGTTGTCTGATTATAACGGTGCACTTTCATTTTCATCTGTCTTGTTCGCTCCTCCACTACTAAGCTTGCTGTAAAAACACATAATGGAAGCCTGTTAAAAGTGGTGAAAAAGTGTTAAAGAAATAAATGGCTTAGCATCAATTTTTCATTTTATTTCTACCTCAACAAAACAAAGAAATATACAAACAATACAACAAGCAGGGCGTAAACACAGAACAGAGGCACACTGATGTTAAAACAACTACTCGAGGTGCCTGGAATCTTCAAGGGAAAATGGACAGATATCCCAATTGCCCACAGACTATCAGGCTAGTGCAGTGGATATGAAAACAGCAAAAGACTAAAAGCTGTTAAACTAATCTAGACACTCATTAAATCAGGTTAACACCACTTCCACTTGCTATACTGCCATATTTTCATTCTGCAGGTCAGATCTGGAAGTGCATTTTCTAGACTGTAAGGCTGCAAAAAGACATGAACCCCCCCCCCCCCCCCCAAAAAAACCCAAACCAAACCAAACCAAACCAAAACAAAACACACCCCAAAAAACAAGAAACCATGCTTTACTGGAAGAAGCAGTGGGTTAATTCAACCCAGCTCCACAGCGTCTATATAGATAAAAGCACGGAAAAAGCCTCCACTGAAGCAGCAATCTATACAGATATTGGGTGAGCCAGGTCAAACTAACAAGATGCCTCTTCTGGGCATGAGCTGGGTTTGGCATAGAGGTGTGCCAAGTTTAAAGTAAAGCGCAGTTTTTTGGAGGTTTATTACATATCTCTAAGCAGCCTAAAAAGCTGTGTGGACAAAAGTTATACTAGAAGACTCGGGAGATCATTCTTTTTCCTTGAAAGCAGTTAACACAATTAGTACCAATTACATTTGCAGCAGCAGTGCAACTTAAAAAAAAGAAAAGGACGAATTGAAAAGTCGTATATGTGGGCATGTTTGTTCATGAGACTAGACATTTATTCCCTTGCTGATTATTCAAAGTGGTTGTTTACATATAAGGATTCTCTATTAAAAGCATAAAATAAATTAACTACTAATAGTGGCAATGCATGCTTCCCATAAAAGATTAGATATTCTGCTATACTTGCTTGTATTAAGTAGCATTTTTTTGCAAAGGCAATTCAAATACATTTAACTTTTGGATTTGCTACTTTATTACATGAATATAAGGGCTACAACCAGGCTCTAGTAATTTTCTACTGGCCAATATACTTAAAACAGTACACAGACAGATGTATTTGTAGCACTATGTATGTCCTTGTGGTGCTATAAAAAGTAGGTGTATAGATATGCACTGTACCTGTAGTGCTCCAAAAAACCTCTGTTTCCGTTTGAAACAGGAACCTCTCTGTAGTGCTATGATTTGTAGTACCACATGTAACATATGTACAGTTACATATAATACGATGGGGGTCTATAACTCCCCCAGCATCCCACAGTGCTGCTCTCTCAACCCCACCCAACCCCCAACTCCAGGTGAAAGGGAGAGGAAGACTCCCCTTCGCCTGGAGCTGCAGACTCCCTGACAGCCCATCTGGAGCACAGCTTGCAGGTCTGGAGGCTGTAGCTCTGCTCACCACATTGCCATGGTGATGGCAGCATTGCCAGTGGTGGAGACCACTGCTTCCATTGTGGCAGGGCCTGAGCTGTATGTATATCCATGTATGTATACTTATACAAAAATACTGGCTGCCTGCCTGCCACTGACATCCCTCTCTTCCCCACTTTCTTGACTGGGGAAGAGAGAGATGTCAGTCATCAGCCTCACTGTTGAGCTCCCCCAAGTATGGGGATGGCGGGGAGAGGGTGGAGAAAAGGAAAGAAGCAGTCCTCTGTTTCTCCCTCTCCCTCCTGCTGCAAAAGGCATTTTGCAACTTCAGCCAGTGGTCTGTGAATGTATAGTGCTATTTTCCTGTAGCACTTGTAGCACTACAAATGCACATTTATTGATAGCCTGAGCCTTCTATTATGATTGCCAGTTTGTACAGGCTCATAATTTTCTGAAAAAAAATCCTCCTGTTTATTTCAAATGTTCTTGCTTTGTTCAGACCAAGGGTGATGTTTCATTTATGAAAATCTGAACCAAGTCTTTCCCTCTGTATCTGAGTCACGAATGGATATACTTTATGATGTAAAAATGTTAGGACTTATTCAAGGGTGTTATTTGATGTATTTCTTAAAAATGTCCAAAGTAAAAATTTTCTAGGTGGCTACTTTCAAGGTCAGTAAGAGGAAAAGATCTAATTACAAGCAGCTCAAAATAAACATTCCAGTCTTGTGTGTGGTTTGGGTTGCTGTTTCATTTTTGACTTCTTTACATGTCTACATTTTTTTTACTTTGAAACCACAGAAGTATATAGAGAAATCAGTACAAAGATTTTATTGTACAAATACATGTCTACTGAATTTGGATCTTTAAAACATCTAAGGTAGGTGCACTGGTTGAAAAAAACCCACATATATAAATGCAGTTTTGAAAATTAGAGGGTTTTCATGTTTTTTTCTCTCCTATGAAAGTTAAATATAACAAATTACATTACCATTTTGTTATTAGTACAAGTTTAAAAGGCTTGAAATGAAGAAATAAAGCTAAGGTTGTCAGAAGAACTATTACTCTTCCACGTTACAAAGGGCTCAAACTGGTAATTCCTACCACATAAGGCCCACTGAATATTTTGGATTGCTAGTTATTTTGTGAAATGTGTACCTTAAATCAATGGGTCCAGCTCCACCAACAGATACGCAGGCACAGCTCCAATTGACTTCAATGGAAGTTGCATGGAGTTATCTGAGGGTAAAATTGAGCACTTTAGGTGAAATTTTTAAAGATGGTCTCTTGTTTCACATCTGCAATAACTTATAGGCAGATATGAAAGGATTAAGATGTGTCACTTTCCTACCCTATTTTTAGTTGAAACTTGACTATCTTAATCCTACCGTATATGCCTGAATTAATAAACTGGAGGGAAATATGAGACCCCTTTAAAAATGTAGGCTAAGTATAGACATTCAGAAAGCCCCTGGCAGAAGAACTGTAACTACTGCACTTAAAGTGCTATAGGTTATAGCAGGAATTAACTGAAAATACATTTGTTTCTCAGTGGGTGGAAGGGTGGTCAGTACTGCCTGCACTGGGCAAGACCAGCAGGTGGGAGGCTGTCCGGCATGTCTGCCAGAGCCAACCCCAGCCCTTTGCCAGCTGGCGACTGTCAGCAGTACTTGAGGGGGAGAGGGAGGGAAGCTTTCTGGCTGAGTCCACATGGAAAGAGGCTCCCTCCCTCACTCTGCCTCAGCTTCTTAAAAGCTGCAGCCAGGAGCTGCATTGCAGGGTTGCCCAGCTGGCTTTTCACCATGCTGGAAACTGAGCCTTGGCAGGGGGTTCGGAAGGGAGCACCTCCCTGCTATGCAGACCTGGCCCTGCCCCTGCTCAAGAGCTCAGCCAGCAATCTCGGGGGGGAGGGGAGCGGGGGGAGCAAAGGGGCTTGCAGCAGCAGAGGATCCCTTCCCCACTGATGCCAGTTCCCAGTACGGCAAAAAGCCAGCCAGGCAGTCCTGTGCTGCAGCTTCTGGATGCCATTGCCAAGAGGCTGAGGTGGGAGCCCCTCTGTTGTGTGGACCCAGCTTGGCCCACCCCTCCCCTTGACAGCCAGCTGGGGTGGAGGGCTTATGATGAGGGGACTTCCTTCCCCACCTGCCCCACCCTTTTGACAGCTGTAGCCAGGAGCTGCAGCATGGGGCTGACTGTCTGGCTTTCTGCTGGGCCAAGAACTGAGGCCAAGGGAGAAGGGAGCTTCCTCCTACTGTGAGGGCTCCCCCCAACAGCTTGCTGGCTGGGGTCTCAGAGGAGTGGGGTTGACTGGGTCTGTGTGGCAGGGGGGCTCCCTTACCCCCATTCCCAGCCAAGAGCTGCAGCACAGGGCTGCCTGACCAGCTTTTCCCTGCACCATGAACTGGATCGGAGCGGGGGAGAGAATATAGAGCCTCTTTGCCACATGGACCCACCCCAGGCCCCACAAAGACCAGAGCCCACAACCTTGGGCTCTGGGTCTGCATGGCAGAAAGATTCCATTCTGCCCCCCCCACCACAGTTCCTGGTGTCACGAAAAGGGGTACAGCCAGGAGCTGTACTTCCTGGCTGAAAGTGGGGGAATAGAGCATCTGTGTGGCACAGACCTGGCCTGGCACTCACCAAAACCTGCTCCTGCAAACCTGGGGGAGGGATCTCTACAAATAAGGAGCTCCATTCCTCCCTTTTCCCAGCCCCCACTGGCTACACCAAGAGCAGACAAAGCCTTTTCTGTCTTCTCTCTGTGACAACCTGGGGGCAGGGCTGGTGTTGTGGTCAGCCATAGCAGATGAGTGTTGGCTGAGGCTAGCACACCACCCAGTGAGTGGCTCCTGGGGTGGTGGCAGAATGTGACCTAGACTGAAGCACAGCGGATGTGGTACAGACATTCAAAAAATGCACTCTGACCTAAAGCACTTTAGTTTAGTACAATACCTACTGAGGGTTAAGATAGAGTGGGAGACACCATTTTTAACGTGCTTTAATGCCACAAATGTCTTTTCTATTACTGCTTTAAAGTGTTTTCTGTGCACTTAGCACATGTTAAGTGTAACATCTGTCCCTAGCCTTAGACTATAAGGGTATTGTGTGTAAATATATATATTTTGTTTTCTTAATTTTAGATCCTTAAAGCTATAGCTTTTATTAATGTATTTCAATTGGTAAAGAGTTGCTATTACATGAGAAAGTATTGCAATGAATAGGTACAAATTAATGCAGTCAGGATGGGCTGTCTTATTTAACCTTTAATCAATATTCCTTGAGGTTTGTGTGCTTTACTACACAAACATAGCATCTCAATAAAATGAGAACTAGTCATGAGAATTGTAAATTGATTTAATATTCTCTCATACTGTTTTTCCATAATTTAAGAAAAAGGTCTTCATTCATTGGTTAGTTATGAATATATTTCTAACATGCAATGTGCAAAATGTATGTCTCCCACAGAAAATACAATTGTGATCTTTTGTAACTTGTTCGCCATAAATAAGTGAATGCATTTGTCATGTACTTATTGAATGTTCAGGGAGGAGATTTAGTCAGGTGAACAAAAAGCAATTAGGTATATATAAATTTATATGTTAATTTACAAGAAGCTAAAATAATCTAAAGCGAAGGTAAAGCTACATTAACAGAAGTTGCAAAAACAGCACTTAACATGAAGATGCAACATTGTTACTGGACTAAATAAACACTCTTAAAAGTGCTGTTGGGCAACTCAGACTTCGTATGAACACTTCTGAAAGTTATAACTACCACTGAGTGAAATATGGCATAAGCCCTGATGGAATTTCAAAATATTTAAAGAGGTCTTTTATTTTTAAGAGAGATCTGGAGAACTATGTAAATGCAACAGTTTACATATTTAGTAACAGAGGCCATGGATGGACATAAAAAAACTCAAAACAGTGCTTTACCAGAAGAGGAAGCGTGTTAGTTTGATCCAGCTTCCCAGTGTTTGTATAGATTGGGCACTTCAGTGGGGTTTTTTTGGTGCTTTTATCTAATAGCTGATTCAATCAGCTATTAGATAAAAAGGGACAAAAACCTCCCTTAAGTGCCCAGTCTACAGCAATGTTGGGTGAGCCTGGTCAAATTAACAATATACCTCTTCTGGGCACACGCTGTGCTCAGTGCAGGAGTGCACCAAGATGAAAGTAAAGCACTGGGGGGTTTTTTCACGTCTGTAAGCAGCTAAAGTCACAGACCTCTAACCTCTTCAGCCGCACTAGCTACCCAAAATTAGAAATGATACTCCAACCTAAACGATGAAATTCTGCTAATTTAGGCAGGAAGTTCTGATATGCAATATATAATGTGCAGGAAAGGGGACTTCACAATGTTAAGGGGCTATTCCTGCAAGGTCTTCATATCTAGGCCCAGAGTTTTTATTTTAAGAGGTTCCAGACTTCTCCTAAATAAACAATATGATTACATAGCAATGATTAACATTAATGATCAGGGCATGCAAAAGAACAGAGACAGATGTGTACAAATTTGTAAAATGTTAGCTCTTATTTTAATCAACATTATGTACAAAGGGGAAAATCTTAGTTCCCAATCTGCCAGGAATTAGCTACATTTAGTGAGGGGTTGAATGATCTCACACCATACCACCACAGGATGAAGCTCTGTTTTCTTAGCTAAACCCCACTATTTGGTTCATTATTCAAACTGCTAAGTCCCAACTCCTTCTTGTTGTGAGTAGGACTTCAGAGGAGAGTGTTCAGTTTGCAAGGACTGAAATCCTCTTAGTTCACAGGCTAAAAACATCTATCAGTTCCTCCTGGGTCCTGTGCTCAGGTTCATTCTAACAGGTGGTCTCTTGGAGCCTCTGCACGTTGGATATCAACTACACTTCATGACACTATGTATTGCCAGGGGTCTAGATATATTATAGAGAAGCATCTATCAGATGTTGAAACTAAAACTCAGTATCTATACTTGTCCTCCAAGAGTAGTAAAATCAGTGTGTGTGTGCAAAATAGAACATAGTAGGGATGTACATAGTGGAAGAATATGCAATAATAATCATTCGAAAGACTGAAGAGTCTCTTGTGTTATTGTGACAAAACAAGCACTAAAATTAAACATAGTTCTTAATGTAGAATGTTGCCACAAGTAAAATATGCACCATTAATTATTTAATGGCATATACCACACATGAAGCTTGTAAATATATAAAAATAAAAATAATAAATTTCAAACTCACAAAGGGCCAGATTCTTTCCCAGTACAAAATGGGAGGAGGAGATGCATCAGGGAATCAGTTAGAGCTCTCTGATTGTCAATCTGTAGCCCAGCCCTAGAGAAAATTACAGAAGGCCAGCAGCTCCTGTAACTCAATACAGCTGCCTATAATCCCTCAGGCATCCATAAGCCAATAAAGAATATGAGAGGTTAGAACCTGACTCTCTCTACATCTCAATGCTGGTGTCAGGCTTGTGGGTTTTACCCTAGCTGAGAATTACACACAGCTGGATAGGTGTGGTCAGGTTTCACCTAATTTCTGCTGTTCAATTGGCATGGAAGTCAGAATCAGAGTTAAAAATCCAAAACCTTAAAAGTGTTATTTTCATAATTATTTGCAGAATAATAGGAGTGTGACCAATAAAACATAGTGTTGTACACAGAACTCATCACATGAATGTGATTTGTTCTTTACAGATCGTATAATGAGTAGATGGTAAAAATACAGGTACTCCTCACTTAACGTCATCCTGGTTAATGTTGTTTCATTATTACGTTCAGTACACATTTTTGACTGGTGCCTGATAGTAGGTAACTACTGTGACATAACTGGACTCACTTAACACCATTTTGCTTAAAGTCACATTTTTCAAGGACGTAACTATGATGTTTAGCGAGGAGTAGCTGTACAGCCAATGCAATATACCTAGACTTTAGTTGAGAGTTGGCTATAACAACGCACTACATCTTACTCTAAAAAATTCAGATTGGATCATAGGAGCACACAGATTAAAAATTATGAGGCCTATAAATAAAGGCAGTAACAATAATCATCTGTGTCATAAACACTCGGGTTGTGTCTGGTTTATTTAATAATGCTATTAATGAACTGGAATAAGGATGTAAACTCCATATTATTTATATTTTCAGATTTTGTTAAATTGGAACGTATTGTAAATAACATTGCTGACATAAATGATACAAAGGGCTAATAACAGTGTCAGGAAATAAAAACGCAAATTGAAAAAAAGTGAAACGGTATTTAAGTTGGAGTTTGAAATGACACATGTATCATGTAAACAAATGAGATTTTGATTTGTAAATACAGAAGTGTTGATTTGTAAATACAGAAGTACTGACCAAGGAAGCAACATAGTTCTTCTGCGTTAGAAACTTGTGAGACAGCACCTAGAGTACCAGACACATCTCTGAGAACCTTAATACAAGGAGTGTATTGACAAAGAAAACATATTGCAAGAAGAGTCAAAGCTGATTCATGATATAGATAGAAAGGCTTGCAATGTATAAGTATTTGATAGGCATATATATAAATCAAGAGATAAAAAGAATTATTTAAAATTAGTCTGTGGGATTATGTAATGAAATATATCTGAGAAAAAATGGGTTGTATACCAGGAATCATGAAAGGCACACTGAATTGTCAACTAAACTCCCAGGTAATAGAAAGATCTTCCTAGTGTGGAGCACATTTGAGCCTAGCCTCATCTAAATAAAGAATATACTACAGGCTGCAATAATAGCAAGATGGCAGAGGAGATTCTGCAGTTTCTTCTCTGTCTCTAGTTTATGATGTTCCAACCTATACTTCCCTATTTAGACTTCTTTCATAAATACTGCAAATGCTCATAATCAGCAAAGACAGACTACACTATACAGACTTTGGCAGATTTTGAATCTTGGCAATAAGCAACATGAAGAAAAAACACAAACATTCACTGAAAGAAGGATGAGCAGTAAATTATTATAACAATGACTGCAGTGCATGGGATATTGCTATTTCAGGATGGGGTTAGTGGTTAGTTTTTTGTCTATCATAAGATTCCAAGCAAAACAACATTCCAAGGGCTGCTCATCACTATATAAACTAAACACATAATAATAGTGAACATGTCACTATTTCTGTAGTGGAGGCTGAAAGCCATCCAACATACAGCACAACAACAGGAAAATACATCAAGGAAAAACCTTCTAGTTAAAAGAAAGGTCATAAAACATTAATATCCATTAATAAGAAACTAATATCTTAAGTTTTAACATACAAAATATGTTGAGAACTCTATGACACTCAATTTATCTAACTTCAAGGGGATCAACGTATTCAATGATCCCAGAGTCAATTTATTCCAAATTTTATGTTGCTAAAAAAGGTTCCAAAAAGAGCTTGGGGAATTGTCTGAGCTGTGACAAACCTGCCTTACAGTGGCAGATTTAGGAAGTTCAAACCATTTGGCTGATTAAAGGGAAGGCAAAGATGTGAGCTGATTTATGATCTACAATTAACTACACATGGGCAGAAGATTTTAGTTAGTAGAGGATTCTTCAATACAGCAGGCAAAGGAATAACGAGATCCAATGCCTGGAAAATGAAGCTAGATAAATTCAGGTAAGAGATGAAGTGGACAATTTTTACAGTCAGGCAATTAACCATTGGAACAACTTACCAAGAGATGTGGAAGATTCTCCATTGCTGAAGTCTTTAATCAAAAGAGGATGTCTTTCTAAAAATATCCACTAACTTGATCAGAAGATATAGACTTTATGCAGGAACCACGGAATTAAATTATCTGGCCTCTTATACAGGAGCTCTAATCTGATGTTCATTCAGAACCCTTCTAGCCTTAAAAATCTGTGAATCTACAAATAAAATTCAGGCCATTTCCTGTCACTGGGGAGTCTGCAACAAGCAAGCACAAGACTAATGGAGTAGCTCACCTACTCCTTCTGACCTAGATGTGAAGGAAGTATAGCCATACTGTATGCTTTGGCAACCCCTATTTTGGCTTTCAGTCTGTTAGGCCAAGAGTTGGGTTGGCATAGACTAAATAATGGATAGGAGAAATTAGCTCCACAATTTAGGGAGTGGTAAGCCTTACTAGGAGCTATGACATAGTCCTCTTTGATTTTAACTGAGGAGGGAGGGAAGTTAAAATCACCTTAGCCACACAGGGAATCAGCTGCAAAATAAATTAGGATATGAATTTAAACTGCAATAAAACTCCATAGAAACTTCCTGTGTGATCACCCAAATTTGGCACTGAGGAGCTTTTTGTGAATTACCCAAATTCACTGTCAAAGTGGACCATTAAAGATCTTCTGAGTGCAAATTAAGTGTGTCCACATGGGGGATTTTTGCAAAATAGCTACAACTACTCTTATTTATATTACCTGAAGACCAGCCTTTAGTGACTTAAGAGTCTAATTCTCCTTTCCAATAATGACATAGGCCCTGGGGAGCCTAAGCCTAAACTGAAAATCATGTTTACCATTCATGGCCATGTTAAAACTATTTTAATCTGTACAACAGTAACGTGAACTATTTTGACCCAGGTATAGTTTTCAATTTTTGGAAGGTGGAGCACGGTGGAGCGTAGGGAAAGAATGAAAGCCTGTCACTGTCAGTATATAAAAAGCACCATATTCATACTAAAAGATTAAGCAATCAGAACGTGTTCATTTAATTTTTAAAGAGTAAAATCAATGGAAGATTATTCAGTGGAATTTAGCAACACCTAGGAGTTTGAGTAGTTTGAAGTATGTTTTAAATCACCACTATAGTTAAATGGTTTTAAGTCTCTGGTGAAAACCTGTTACATAATGTAATCTCTGTTAATAGCACAATGTATTTTGTAGTAATGTGACACAATATTTGATATAAAAAATGCAATACCGTTACTCAATCTTCTGTTGGCCAGACACTGTTGAAATAAGAAAATAAGGGAGTTTCTTATTAACTGGTTGGAAAAAAAATGACCATTGGCCACTAGATGTCTCATTTCCTCAACACAACTACTCATTGTTTTATCTGAGAAAAAGAGATTCATCTTCAAGAAGTCAGTTAAATTATGGTACTTTGTTCTAGGAGTTAACAACTTTTAACAACCCTTGCAATGACAGGACACTGACCACCACTGTCTGCCTTCCCCGCCCCCCGCTTTGCCTGTGGAAGGTTCGGATGGTATGCCTTGTAGTTGTGCAACAGGGTTGACTGTTTAGTTTTAGTAATAGGTTAGATAGGGATTTTTATGGAATAGTTTAGATAGGGATGATCCTGTCTCAGGCAGGGGGTTGGACTAGATGACCTCTGGAGGTATCCGGAGGCCTGCTTTTCTATGTTTCTATGACTGCTCTAGCATGTGAAAAGCATCACTGCTGCCCAAGTCATATTTTTGTAAGTTCTGAGGCATTGTAACAATAATATCATTCCTTTCTTGATTTTGTGATACATTTCTAATAGCTCTAGATTTCTTCCTGAGGTGCAGGTGATGCTGGATTTCTAGTGACAGTCAGTGGATGGTACTGCTGGCTGCCTGAGCAGCAGGTATTGATCTGGCAGCCATTAGCAGAAACCATCCACCACTCCCTTCTTTGTGCCTACTGTGCAACGATGGGAGCAACAGACTTTGAAGATGGGCAGGGCTGCAAGGAGCTGCCTCCATGGCAGAAGACAGTAGAGGTAAGTCTACTATTGGGCAGATTAGGAAAGGAACAAAAGGTGAGCAATGGAAAACAGAAGCCAGGAAATGATAACAGAAGAATGTGCACCAAGTCTTTCTGCTCTGCAGGAACACTGCTGCATCATTTCCTGACTGATACTGAGTTTTGTTTGGAGGGAGGGTGGGAAAAAACAGTATCTTGGACGTGGGAGAGATGAAAAGGGCTGTGCAAGGGCCAGGAGCAATGTCCTTGGAGAAGCAATGTCCTTGGAGAAGGAACTAAGAAGGACCAATATCCCAGGGGGAAGAAGCAAATGGGGCATTAACACCAGAATGAGAACTGAACAGGGACAGTGCCAAGCAGAAGCGGGGGTGGGGCAGGGAGACAGAGGTGCAGCAGGAGACAGCACCCACTAACAGCACTTCCAGGAGTAGAGAACAGAGAAGGGAGATGAGACTAGTGTTTTGTATCATGGAAAGGTGTTGAAGTGTCTCAGGCTCCTGGCAGATGTAATTAATCTGTTAATCACATTTTAAATTGTAACCCTTCCAGATATTCAGGAAAATAATGGTACCACAAAAAGGGAAACCCGCCATAAAAAATATTACACAAAAATACGTAATATTTTTGTGGTTGGTTTCCAGCACACTTTAAATTGAATATGTCGCAGGGTTAGGACCACACCCAGGCCTCCAACTGGCCCTGGTGCAGTTCCCACCAGCCAACAATCAGCTCACTGTCTGCTGGATCTGGGACCACACCAGGGCTCCAATTTGTCCTGGTGCAGTTGCTGCCAGTCAGCAATCAGCTGATCGTCAGGTGGATCAGAATTACATGAGATCTGGAACCAGCCTCAGTGTGGTCCCTGCTGATCTAATGAGCAGTTGATTGTTGCCTGAATGGGGAATACATTAGGGCTTGAATCCACCCTGGTGTGGTTCCCCTTTGGAGATTGCACCAGACCCATAGAGCCTCTATGCAGTCCCAGATCCAGCTGACAATCAGCCGATTATTGGGCTCCCAGCTTTCAACTTGCTGGTGAAGGGGAAGCCTGGGATCATAATCAAACCCTACTTGCAAGTACAGAGGGAGCCTGGGAACATAATCAAGCTCATGATCCCAGGTTCCCCCTGCATTCACAAGTAGGGTGCGATTGTGACCTGATCCCCAATCCTAAAACCATGTGTCCTGCAGTGCATATGTGGCATGGAAAGAGGAGCAAAGGATCAGAGCCCATTGCACCTTTAAAGGAACATCTGTCAGCAGGCTCACTGATCAGCCAGAACAGATGGTAAAAAGGCCTCTAAATTTCATTTTGAAAAAATTAAGTTTGAATTTCCTGATATGCACATAGAAAAGTAGTGTATGTCTTGTGACTTTAAAAATCAGAAGCCATCCTGAATGACTACTGGAAAAACTCTAATGATTTTCAAAATCACCACGGGATTCATGCTTTTTGAACAAGCAATTCTGAAACAACACTTTTGCTATTAATGTATAAACCCTAACACACTTTCTTTCTACATAAGGGGTATTTCAGAAAGTACAAATAAGAAACTGGTAGAGACAGTTCAGTACCTCTAAAATCAATGGAGTGATGCAAATACTAAACATAGAACTGGAGGAAATAGTCAGTTGTCATTACTTTCAACTGTTTCAAATGCAATCTACCACAGAGGAATATGTATTTAAAAGAAAACTGTGGTATACTTTCATCAATTAGTTCACTAACATTAACTATGATCCAAATAGCATTTTGGGCTAGGGACAGATGTTCAAAAAGCCTGAGCCTGAACTGATTCAATTTTTGCAAGTTAGTCTCACCTGCCTAGTCTAAATCAGTTTATAATTGCACAGACATCCCCTCTGGACTGAAAAAATGCAGGCACATGCCTGCAGTGGCTCATGCTAGAAGCTGGGGGGCACTAGAGCAGTCTTCCCCTTCCCTTCCCTTCCCTTCTACAGTGCTAAACTGAGGTGGGGTGTGGCCAGGCCCCAGCAGGATACTCTGATTAGGGAGGGGTTCTCCCCCTTCCTCCCCCCCAGCTGGTCAGCAAGGGAGCCAGCAGGGATTTACATAGTTTATATCATCCCCATCAGCATAACAAAAGGATCTCTCATTTGTTCAATCTTTCTTAAACAATTTTTTCCAAGGAAGGAACAGAGGGACATTACCAGCTACTTGCTGATTAGCTCCAAAGAATCTGAAGCCGCTGTCCTTTGTCCCGTCTCCCGAAGTACAGACATAGCCAGCATGTGGTATGCTAGCTAATGCTGAGAGGTGTCTGTGTAAGGCAGAGGGAAGGGGAGAATCCCTGCTTGAGCAGGGAGGGGGTTGGCAGGAGGAAGCCAAGGAGCAGAGAGAAGGGGCCAGACCTGCTGGGCTGGAGAAGCATCTGGGATTCTGGGGGACTCTGGTTTAACTTAAACCAGCAATGGATCTAGGACAGACATTGCATGAACTGGTTTGAGCCAAATCAGTTACGTCTGATACTACATTCAGCCAGGTTTACTTCAAACTGGTTTCAGCCATTTTCAAACCAATTTATGTGAACTGAACATCAGTTCTGTTACAGGTTTAAACCAGTTTCTGATCACTTAAACTGGTTTATGTTTAATGTCTGTCCCTAGCCTTACTGTGTAAGTAGTTCTAAAGAAGTTGTGCTATGGTCCGTCTCAGATTGGCTGTTCTTTTATCTTTATATCTAGGTATATTATAGCATTTATTGTAGCTGGGACTACTGGTGACAGTCAAGTGATCTTCATGTTACCTTTACAACTTCAGAGCTGTAGGGCTGCTAGCAACCAAAGCCACGCCAGTATATCTTCCTCTAACAATATGCCCTCCTCTTCTGTTAGCAAATTGCTTTATTCTGTGTGCAAAGCCCCATGGACCACAGCCATTCATCGAGAGAGATTAATTTCCTGCAGTGACCCAAATCTGGTGCCCCGTTCTCTTTAAACAGGTGTTTATACACATGCTCCAGGACTGGGGGGGGAGTTGTGGAGGGAGGGAGGAGGTGCTTTAATTAGAGCAGCTCCAAGAGTTGCTCTAATTAAAGTGCTCAGAGCTTCTCATCTATCAGCATCCCCGCACTTCAAAATGGCTGTGGGGGCACTTTATCTACAGCTCACTGAACAAGCCTTAGATAATGTGCCCCTGCTGCCATTTTGAAGTGTGGGGATGCTGATAGACAAGATGCTGGAGGCTGGCTGCTGGAGCATTGTAATTACTGTGCATTAGAGCAGCCTAACTGCTCATGTATAGGTGTCCAATGATATTAAAGAGACCACATCAACTTAAATTTGGACTATAATGAACAAGTGTTTATATAGCTAAGGTTTATAGGCATGTTACAGTTTAATAATTTAATAAAAATCATTGCATTTAAACCAAAAGATCTCCATGCATTGTCTGAATTGCCAACAGTGCATTTAGAACCTGAAAAAACTTTAAAAATTTAAACCGGCATCACTGAGTTCATTGTCTAAGTCACAAGAAATTTAAAAAGGGAAGAAAGCAAAGGTGGCAAATTCATTTCAAAAGAAACATTTCCCTTCCAATCATTTAGGATGTCACTACTAACACAGAAATACAGATATTTTGTTCACTATATTTAAATATTTAAACTAGCAGTATCCTTTAATATTTTATTATTTTTTAACCATGCTGAAGAAATGTCCTGGACTAAAGGAATTAATGCTGGACTTCTTACCAGACAGCACTGCTGCAATGGGAGTTTTGTCCCTATCAGTACTGCAGGATCTGCCCATGTATGAAAGTTCAGTGAAAACAAAGTATATGAAACACAGAATAAAGTGAAAAGCTGGGTCACCCTATAACATTTTAGAGGGCTAAATTTAAAAGTTAGATATATAACACAGAAAGAATTTAAACTTCCTTCAACCCATTGTTTCTAGGACACTAGTGTGAGATGGCCAAGATCTTTGAAGACGGGATCCAAATTTCCTCAAAGCAGTGAGGTGGCTGTATTTGACATTCTGGTTCAAGCTCATCACATAATTGTGTTCCAGTTTATAGGGTTTGTTTCAGATAACTAATACACAGTTTGGAAGGAGACTCAAGTATAATGACCTAATCTGATCTCGTCTCTATAATTAAGGTAGCTGTGGTACAGGGTTTTACTGTTGTAATTAAATATGGGTCACACGAACTCTTCTTTGACTGCGTAAGTTTCATCCAAATTTTGGCTTGGACCTACTTCAAGAAAAAAGAAGGGGGAAAGGAACCCCAGTCACAGAAATCCCTGCCCAATCTCTACAGGAGACACACAACTGGACACACAACAAAGTCTGCTAATTCTAAGGGAGCAGCACAGTTCATGGGATCCATGTGTGTGCCCCCAGAATACATCTGGCCCATAGCAGCTTCTTAGCTTCTTAATGGCATAACACCATGCTGCCAAAAACTCCCACTAGTAGGCCCAGAAAATATAACAGACCTACATTTCTTAAGAATCTTTCAGCATCTGGAGGAAGGTTGATACCTACCCTCTTCCTGGCAATTCTACTTTCTAAGTATTCTCCCTGTGATTTGATTGGGTCCCAACTGAGGGTCTGGAGGACAGAAAACAATAGTGCTATTGCTTCATCCTACCCATTATTGTGAGAAGTGAAAACCAAGTACAAGGCTTTATATAGCCTCTGAGGAAAGCCTGGGGTACAGTCTAAGCCTATGAATAAAACTTTAACCTACACTGCTGTCTATTATATCACACAAAGCACTAACAGGGCTCAGATTAAATGCAACATGTAACATTTCAATACCAAAATTGAAATCACAAGACACATAATTTTCAAATTCTATTTAGGAATAAAATAAATAACATACAGATTTTTGACAAAGTACCTTTTTAGTTGATTTATTCTTGACTGAATACCGACATGGAAAATAAGGGGGGAAAGTGAAAATTAACAGTTGTAAAGTGTTAGTAAAATGTATGTAAATATTTACCTTTTGAGGAAGAGTTATAATTCTCTTGTCCTTCAATGAATTAAATGCACGGAATGATGGAAACAAAAAAAATTAGAAATCATCAAATTTAAAGTTAGACAAAGAAATGTGTTACATGTGACAATGGCATGTACACTAGCTATATAGCAGCATATGTAAAAGTAACATGGGAAATTAAGATGATAAACCATGGCAAATTATAAAGCCTGTGACTTTTTATTTAAAATTAACATTAATAATGAAGTCATCAAATGTTCGGATTGTGGAACACTTAGTCATTCTGCTGTATAAGCACTGCCAACCCTAAGTGTGCCTGAAACGTAAGTCAGGTGTGAAAAGTTATGTGATTGTACTAATAATTTTGGACTCTTTTCATATGCTTTCAAGTTTACAAGGCATAAGGGTTCATTCACTTCATCTTTTAAGCCTTTTTTCACAATAAGAAAGGCTAAAACATGCATTTTCTTTCAAACTAAAAGTTAGGACACTCCAGTAATCAATGCAATCTAGAAAATGGGGCTTTAAGAAAAATATCAACCATTATGATGATTGCAATAAAATTGTAAGAGTTGGCAACACTGAGTACCTATTCACAGGTTTATTCTCATCAAAGTCAAAAGGAATACTCATATACATAAATTATACTCATCAACATGAATAAATGTTCCACAACCTGGCTCCAAATATGCAGTGCCATCTCACAATTTTAAAATAAAACCAGGGACATGAAGACAAAACAAAACAATGCTGAAAAAGTTGGAATCTAAAACTAAAATGTTATCCACTTTGATTATCTTTTGTTGAAAAGCTTATACTCTGCTCTTAGTTTATCTCAGATTTTTATTGCTGGACCTCTGATCAGGTTTTCATTGATAGGGTTCAATTCTGTGCCCTTACTCAGACAAAATTCTCATGGGCTACAGGGAGATTTCAGAATCAGGCACATACAGTACTCTGTCTCTTCTAACACTTAAGATTGTAGGCATCATGCTAATTAAAGGTGGAAAGGTATATTCACAATATATTTAATTATTAAAAAATATAGTGATTATTTCATGTGAAATTATTTTAGAATTTCTAATGATAATACTGAAGAAATATACAGCCAATATACTGCATTCTAGCCACATTAAGCAGTTTATTTCTAAATTACTTTGTATCCAGTGAACAGCATCATTATTAAGGAAGTACCTATGTTAGATTACTTATGAGTTACATTGAAAATATGTAAGACACTTAATTTCTCAATATCGAATGCCAGTATGTCTGAAAATCACTCCTAGGTTTTCAAACAGATTCCTCTGCTTTTCTTCAGATACTGCAGCCATTTTCTTATGCAACATCAAATAAGAACTATCTTGATTATAAAATATTTCAAGAAACCTATATTTGAAACCCCTCTGTAAATAAATACGAATAGAACTGTCCTACCTGCATCTAAAATCTAACCAGCTTGTTTAATTTTCATCCAATTCAGTCAGACCTGGCAATAGTTACCACTACTTATTCATATATAACTCTTACTTTCTCCAGTGGGAGGTTTTCTTCTGAGACCACTAGATCAGGCTTACAGTTATTTACGAAAGGGTAAACTGGTTCAACTCAACAGATTATCAGCAATATACAAAAAGCTCAGACACAAGCAATCTTCTGATTATCACCATACACTGTTATAAGAGTTATGGAATGTAAAATCATGTTGATAACCTAATGAAAAATAAATAATTTTTGAGCAGTCAAATAAAAATAAGAATAGATGTAGTGAAAGTGATCTATTTGCCTACAGGTACTTTTGAAAATTCGGTTTCATACTAAAAACAATCATCCATTTTCTCACTGGTTTCACAATTTCGTTGAGGTTTAAGAAATATTTCTTACTTATATGCCTCTAAGACTTATTTAATTTCTGTAATTATACATTCTACATGAGCTAGAAATAATAGAGAAAAAGCAGCAGTATATCTTCAGCTTGTATTAGTTTCTTTGAACAGTAAGAGTGAACAGTTAAAGCACAAATGTATGGGACCAACCTAAAACTCTTAACCAGAAAAAATCCTTATTTTCACAAGAACAGACGGTACAGAAACTGCCAAAGCCGGCCCTCTACAAGAACACCAAACCCAGGTAACGACACAAAAATGTAGTGTTATAACAAAGAAATCAAATGCATGCAGTAACACCACTTTATTTGCATAAAAGTTGCCTAGTGTTGCCACTCTAATATTGTATACCTGAATAACAAATACTGACACAAGTCTTCTACAACAGTTTAGCACAATGGATGAATTGCGAACTGTATCACCTTTAGCACGGCTTCGAATTTCACTGCTTTAGGCACAGGGTAAGAAAACATCCTTCATATTATTTTATAACCTTTTAAAATTTCCATTTAAAGAAACAAAATGATATCAATTAAAATAGCACCGATTAGACTAATGATCATTGTATTGTGGTTTATTCACAAATATTTAGAGACATTTATGCATATAAATAATAGATGCTTGTATACCTACAGAGTCTAGTTTTCATTTGCAGAGATCCTAGACCCTACAATAAGATCCATGGGTACTGGAATTTGTAACTTATTGATGTGACACAGTTGGTGTGGTTGTAAAATAAAGTCCATATTTGCATCTCACTGAACAGATATAAATACGTTCACTGAAACATTATTAAAATTATAATTAGCATTCCTATGGTTTGAGAGAAACTTAAACTTTCAAAGTGCATCTGCTAAAATATATATATATAAATTGTAATTGTTTAAAACAGGGGTGAGCAATTTCTTCCAGTTGTGGGTGGGAATGAGCTACACGGGTTCAGAAGCAGGATTGTGGGCACGTGCTCGAACTCTGCCATCACCATCATTTGTCTCCCTAGCAGCACAAAGAAAGCACTGTCAGCTGGTGTTTGTCCCTGTGGTAGGAGTGAGAGAGAGCTTGCAGAAGAAGCTCCTCCACCACTGAATGCTGCCAAACTCCTGCATCCACGAGCTGGATCCAAAGATTCCATGGGCTGCCAGCTGCAGGTTGCTCACCCCTGGTTTAAAATACTATTACACGTTATCACATCTTCTAAATTAAATAAACTTGGTAGTTTATTTTTTGTCAAAACACAAAGGCACTGATGTCCATTAAGGGCTGGAGGCCTCAAAGAGTTGCTTTTATAATTTCCCCCCTTACCTATAAGATAATGTTCTCTGAACACCTCTATACCTAACCACAAGTGCCTACCCACCTTTGTGATGAAATAGAGATTTTTGCCTCTCTCTTCTCTTAGGTTTCTTTTATGTGTTTTCTAAGACAGCTTTTCTACTGCTTTAAGTATCTCTAAACTGCCTAAGGGCATGTGTAGATGAAACGGGGGGCCTAAATTGAAGTGGTGGGTTTTTAAAAACATGGCTTTAATTTAGAGCCCTTTAAGCCCCTGTGTCATGCACACACCCACTTACCTGCCTCTCTGGTGGTGGGGAGGGAAGGGCGAGCTGTCAGTGGGCAGAGCGGTCCCTGGTCTGCAAGGGGGGCTGGTGCTTCCCTCTGTGGCAGCAGCGCCCCCCCGCCAACCAGGCAGCACCACCTGCAGGCACCCAGCTCGGGCAGTCCTGGGGGGCACCAGGTTTCCATGCAGTTCAGGCAGGTAGGCAGGCAGGCTCCAGGAAAAAAAAAAAATCACTGTTTTTTTTTGTTCTTGGGCAGAGCCTGCTTTCCCAGGATGCTGCCAGGCTGCCTGCACAGGCTTCCTGCAGTGCCCCTGAGCTGCACAGAGACTGGAGGAGGAGTTTTAGTGTGCTGCGCCCCAAGTCATTTAAGGTGCATTACACCACCAAATTTGCTACAGTGGCTGGAATTACTACGCAATATGCAGCCAACATGTGCAAACACCAACACCATTAAAGCGATTCAAAAGCATTTAACCCACTTTAAAATGTCATGCACACATGCCCCTCGTTTTGTCTGCACATGGCCACAGACTGCTGAAACACTGGCTTTCCATGAGCTTCAAACTGAAACTGCTGGCAAGAGCATTAACTGATTAGTTATTGTCTAGTAAAGAAATTGAGACAAAATTTCTTTTTAACTCCTAACTTAATAACAACCAAAATGCAAAGCCTGTGATACAGTGTAAATCTTGGAATATGGTTTACTTGCATGAAGGTTATAATTTGCTACTGAAAAAACAGTGCCACAACTTCATCAGCCGCCACAGTAAAAAGCAAAACTGCCACCCACCCCAATGTTCCAACATTCCTTTTATCCCACAGTAAGAATGCTGTACAAAACAAATTATTTTACTGAAAACTGCTCTGTCTTCTGACTACCCAAATCACAAAGAAGACTAACACTCATAGTTTATATAAATAATTTTTTATAGTCTTTATGCAAAAATTATTTTGTTCTGAAAATAGTTAGCTGTAAAAGAAAAAACTTTTGTACACACCCTTCTCAGTACAGAAGAATTAACATGTGTTCATAATGCCTTAAACCTAAAAAACTATTTTATCATACCTCAGATGCATTACAGTGTACAATATTCCCTTCCAATGCAGAATATCGATATCTGCCAACACAGAACAACTTTATTTGCAACTCAAGAAAATACAAAATATATAAAAATGCTGCTATCCACAAAATTAACTAGATTTTGCCATCACCTACACCCCTGTAGTCCATGTCAATTGTGACATCTTTATGGATCCAATCTAATAGTTTTACAGTCAATGGAAAATAGTTCACTGATTTCAATGTATTTTGGATTACATCCTAAATTAGGGTCTAGCAGTGTTCTCACTTACTCCATTATATTCTGGCTGGTGGGCATTGGACAGTTGTAACGGTAGAATTTGATCCATTCTACCAAATAAAATACTTCAGATTCATAGCTTTATTTCATTAAGTTGCTTAATAGAAAAAATAAGTTTAAATGTAACCATGTCTGTATTTCAATGGACATAAACGTTTAAACATTGACATTACTTTTATTATTTTACTGGCTTCAGTACTTCGTTTCAAATACATTCACAACCACAATCAGCAGTTAAACAGAAACAATTAGGAGATACTTTCAATAAATGCTCAAACCACTCAAACATCAGCAAATTAGTACGTAAAGGAGAAAATTGTTTCTTTGGGTTGAAGTTGCATTTCAGTAATAAATGTTCACCAATATGAAAGAAAGAACATAGAACTCTGAAGTAAGAACAAGAGCCAACAGCTTTGTTATCTCTTATACACTTGTGGCACAAGTATCAATCACCATTGGAGATAAGTATTTATTGCTTGAAATATCAATACTCAACCTCCTATGTGGTTATAACAAAAACAGCCTCTGAAGATATGCTAATTTTAGCCTGCAGTTTTGTTTGTTCACCTTGCTATTCTATGCCAGTTCAACTCCCCTCTTTCCATGTTATAGTAAGTTCTGCTTTAATTTAGAATTACTGCCAACATAACTAAATTAAAGTATTATTATTAGTATCATTTACAACACACTTTTTAGCAAAAATAAGAAAGTGAAGGTAAATGAATATCCAAAACAAAAAGAAACCCTTAACACGAAATCAAAAGAGGTATGCCAGGTATTTCCTTATCGCATATTGTGTCAAGCCCATTTCTTGAAAAATATATGCAATGCATAGATTTTATAAAATAATATCATATTACCTTTTTCACACAGCTCCCAATTTATCAATATCATTCTGACATAAAAATTTAAGCTGTAAGTGTTGCTTGTAACCAGTTCACATTTAAATAAGCCTTTAGCTTTTAATGAAATCACATTACAAGCCTTGAACACAACTTTTATTATTAGACAAAGCCACCTGCATAAAATATATTTGACATTTCTTATAAATAGATGTAGTGGAAAGAGGAAAACATTTTCATATGTCACTGATTATGCAGTAGGCTGACTCGCACCCATATAGCTCACAAAACCAGTCTACAAATTAATTTTCATACGACAAAACCTATGGTAATTTAGCCCGGTAGAAAGTTAAAGTGAGTACTGTTTGTATTGGGAGAATGTTTGACAATCTCAGGAAATACAGAAAGTAACATTAGAGACGTGTATGCTTCTTACTCTCTATGTAGTAGAAAGACTCACAATAGTTGACAATTTGTCAGATTCAATCCAAGTACTGACTCTTGCTTGAATAATAGAAAACAACCAAACTTGCACACATTTTTGCAGGTGAAATGTAACCATGATTTATAGCCATCTTGTTTTAGCTGCATTGTATTTTTGGGAAAGAAAACAGTAATGTTCAGACTTGTTTGGTACTTGTTTGGACACAATACTTCTTACAACAACCTCTCTCAACTTTCTGTTATTCAAGAAGGAAAGGTTCTATTTTCATCTATTTCTCTTTTCGTGCTGAGGGTATAATAGTTGATGACCAGTGTTGTAATACATCAGATACTAGCAGTTTTAATTCTATTCAACTGGCCTTTTACCCACTCCAGGAATAATTTTAAAAAGCCTTTCACCACCTCCTATCAATAACAAACAACAGTTAATAAAAATCAGCAAACCAGAATTAATAAAACAAAACCATAATGTTGTCAAAAGTTCAGTCAAAGGGTTCTGTAGCCCATTATCTAAATCTGTGATCATAGGAAAGTTCACACTAGGGAAATACAATGCTTGCAACAGAAACTAAAAGAATACTGGAAATAAAATAAATGGTTCAGCCAAACAAGTCCTACTATTCTTTCTTACAGTATTATTTTTTCATTAAACTATATTGCTTTGCATGCAGAAATAAAGCATTCTATACTTTGTTCCACCTCCCCAAAATTATAAAAATAAAGAATCTTCAAGTGAATTGAGGATAAGAAAAGACACCAAAGATTTGGAATTATGATAAGCTAATTATTTGATACCTTGCTCTATACTGCCACTCCTTACTGGAACTTGCGGAAGCTGTCTTCCCCTACGACTGCTGAAGGATGAGTCTGCAGGAGGTGACTGTGTAGGACTTCCTTGCTGATGTGTTCTGCAGATGGAATGAAGATACAGTGAAATAACACAAATGAGATTTGATTCAATACATTTTGATCTCTAAAGATCAAAGCCTAGACTAGTATACCTGTAGGAAGATGGATTTGAAGAAACTTACAGTCCAACTTATGTCCCTGGTCATCTTTAGTGTTGCTAAATTTAGTTTCAATTCTGGAAAAATATCTTAAAGTTCCAAATTTTTCATTATTTATATTTATAGACAAGTAATTAGACAAAAAGCCTCCACTAGTACACTAACAGAAGACAGGTATTTCTCAGGTCCTGATTCATTACTTTTCCTGCACTTTATGTAGTCATTTCCATGGGTGCAAAGTGGCTATAAAATGCTACCATTCTGGTTCAGCAAAGTTTTTATATTGCTGCAAGGCAAAAATAGATGCCAGTTATAACTGTCAACTGTTATAGAGGTGATGCATCTTTTCTGACTTATTTTTTGTTGAAATGTAATTGTTCCTTATTGACATTACTATTATTTTTTGATACGTATTTACGTCCAGTAATTGGTACAAATTCTTACAACACTGTATCAGAATTTTGTGCTCTTACCCAGGTAGATATTTTAAACTCATTTGGTCTGTATGGGTGGATGAACCCTGAAAGCCCAATTTCTAAACAGTTTGACTTCTGACAGATGCTTAAAGAATCTGAAATTAATGCTGTACATATCAGTGGAATATAGATAAATTACATTTGAATATCGGTAAATTACAAATTACTACAACCATTTCTAGTAACAAAGAACAACAGATCTATATAACGTTAAACTGATAGAGTTTAACGTTAAACTTTGTTGCAAAGTGCAGTACTATCATGGTACTGGTACTATCATGCACTAAATATGTTGTAATTTTATGATATGATAAATTTAAGTTGCAAGTATCTATTTTCTCAAATGTTGCTATTTTAAGCAAAACATCAATTTAAAAATTAGGAGTGAACTTTAGCATTGTATAGGCCATTGTTCATTTTCTTATTCTATTGTTATAAAACAAGAGTGAAATATGTGAAAAGTGTGTACTATTTATCTTCTATGCAAATATTTTGAAAGTTTTCATGTGAATACATAACAAAATGAAACAATGGAAGGACAAAACAGTCTTTTTTTAACTTTCATGTTGCAGCAGTGTATAAATTTCAACAGTAAAAAAATACTGTTTGGACAGTGAAGATAGACAGAATAGAGGATATGGGAAAAGTATAAATATCATGAAAAAGGATTCCACTACTGTGCCAGAATGAGTGAGTGAATGCACTGTATATGCTCAGGAAAGTACAACACCACACTGACATCTGGGAGGCAGAACATGAATGCTGTGCTGTACACTTAATAGCAACCTTGTCAGAAGTGGAGAAGGTGGCGCCGACCCTCCTGGAGCTAGATGATGTATAGAGCATAATGGTCTGATACTAGAATGCTCACTCGACCTTGACCGAGTGTGATGTTTTCCCCTAAAGACTGGCTGTTCAGTTGTTCTTGGGGTTGGAAGTCCCCTTCTAGAAAGACATGGTAGAAGACCCCTAAAACATTAGGGCCAAAAAGAAACTGTTCAGTCATTAGCTCTACAAATTTTTTCCCCGTGCCTCCCTCCACCAAAGAAAATAACTGACCCTGCTTGACAGAACAAATATTTACATTTTCAGACTGAAAAAATGATTCAGCTACAAATGTGCATTCAAAATGATAAAGTACAAGAGCCTTAATTGGAGACACATGCTTCGTTCACTTAGAAGAGATGAACCAGGCAGAATTTAACAGCAGGTTGACCAAACAAAAGAATTAACTTAATCTTTTATTGATTTAACCCTAACTAAGGCCATCTACTGGAAGAAACCCTGTTCTTCTGGTAGAAAACAGAAGTGTGCTGATGAGCAAAAATGGCTGCTAGGGAGAAAACAGCCCAGAAACAACCAGGGTTAAATTGCTCCCAGGAGAGTTTCTGGAGACTGAACACCTGCACGCTTTCTCCTGTCTTAACTTCTCCTAGGGAGCAGAAGTAGAGCTTAGGGAAAGACTCCTGTGCCTTCCTGAGACCATGGTCCCTCCAGTCTGAAGAAGGCACGGGAGGCAGCTGCTCCCCCTGTTCCACCATCAGAGTTCCCAGTGTGAGAAGCAGAGAAGTGCTGTGCCAGGTGATGAGCTGAACCCAGAAGTGCACTTCCCATCCACTGCCCGCTTCCCCTTGCCCTGTCTCCCTCACATTCAGCTGAGTGCCAGGGATAGTGAGCTGGCTATGCAAGCCCAGCTTGGTGCCATTGGTTTCCTTTGCCTGCCCCCACTGTTCAGCTGAACAGGAGGAACGGTGACTGAAAAGCCTTCAGCATCTGGGCTCGCAGTCTGGTTTTCAGCCACAACTGTTTCTCCTCATGTCTCCCCACAGGGGTGGTGATTTAAAAGCTGGAGGGGTCAGGACCCAGAATTGGGGAAAGCCTCCACACACCTGGCTCTCAGTCCCTCCAGCTTCTCCTTGCCCCCCACTACTCAGCTAAGTCACAGGGGCAGCAATTTAAAAGCTGGGGGGGCTGGAAGATGGATGTGTGGAGGTTTTCCCCAAACCCAGCTCCCAGCCCCATTGACCTCCCCTTGCTGCCCAGCTGACATTGAGTACAGCAGGACAAGGTAGGCTGCCATGTCCCTGTGGAAAGCTCCTGGAGCTCTGCTGTGAAAGCTGAGTGCCACCCCACCCTTCCTCCAACAGACACATACACCTTTGGGTCAGCCTGGAAGAGTGCAAACAGCAGGACTATTCTGTAAGGGAGACCTGGGAGGGTTCCCATCACAGGAGAGTGCCCCTGCCTACCAATCAGCTGAGTTCCTAGTGAAAATTAGACATGGGCTTTCCCATCCCAGGATCCAAGCATACCCCCTAACCCTGCTTCCCCTTATCTTGCCCTCCTCCATTCAGGTAAGCAGCAATGATGGTGAGCTGGGCTTACAAGTCCCTGCTCTGGGCCATTCTGGCTTCCCTTGGCCAAATTGAGGGAATTTTATCAGGACAGGAACTATCCCCAGCTGTCTCCAGTAGCTAATGATTTTTCAGCAGCTGCCAAATACTACTTGAGGGCCTGTCCCCTTCATAGGCAAGGGGCAGGCTGTCAAATAATAGGCTCTCCTAAGGGCAGGGGAGGCCCTGAGAGAAGACCTCTAGGGGACCCTGGCTGAAGAGTCTGACTGTGAAGTACTCCAGCCCAGGGGCTGGATGAGTATCTGCACAGTCCAATTTCCAGGGTATTTTTCTACTGGAAGAAAAATCTTCCAGTAGAAATGAACATCTGCATATAGCCTAGGTATACTTCAGGAAAAATGCTTTAATAAAGTAAAGTACTGCCATGAAGTATGTAATTAATGCCTTTTTTAACCTTAAAATACATGCTTTGAAAGGACACATTTTAATTGCTACTAAAATATTAATTTGATGACAGCTAACAGCAGCAAGGTACTTAAACCCCTGCAGAATCCCACTGGCCTCCCAGTGTGTTAAAATTAGGCATCTGTTTAAGTATCCTGCTGAAACAAGGCCTACATTAGAGAAAGAATTCTACAGGGATAACAATGAAAACTGCATTAAAGTAATACTTGATTTCAATGATTATAAATGGTTTCAACTATTGTGGGTCAGGAGATAGAAATTAATTTTAAAAAATAACAAAATTATGCCCTTTTAATTTTTTCCTAGTCTCACAACTGTGTCATACTGTAAAATGCATTGACACTTAGGACATGTTTGAACTGAGCTTTTTAACTATTTTATTTTACTTTTTTTTCCTCCAGATTTCTAAACTACAGTGCTGGATACTTTTCCTATGCCTTAAAAATAACAACATAAACAAGAAACTGCTCATAAATATGTCAACTCCTACACAATATACACTTACAAGTTCCCTTTTTATTTCTTGGAGCTCCGATTACACTGATCCATTTAGGACTAGATTCTCTTGCTCTCATTCAAAACTCTCATAAATTATTTGGAGCTTGAACTTGAGGCCACATCTTGAGAAGCAATATAGTTCAGAGGCCAACAGTTAAAGATGAACTGCAGTTAAATCAAGGATTCAACTTTACTATAAGTGTAAAAAGTATAACTTCCCCAAAATAACTGTACCTCCTTTATAAATATGAAATAAATTTTCTAAAAATGTGCAAGTCCAATTATTTTAATGCCTTAAAATGTGGTGCTTTAACAACATGGCCTCCTTTCATTAATGATGACCATTTTCATTCTTATAGATCATACTACTTGAATAATATATGGTCCAAACTTTCAGTAGAGTTAAAACTTAAATCTTAGGTATATGTTACATTTGAAATGTAATTTATGTTTATTTTTTGCCATAATTCTTCATAAATTAAAATTTCACCTTTGCAGATAAAAAAGTATAATCTTATGCTTCAGAGGGTTTCTAAAAAGACTGTCCTCTTTCAACATGGCTGGCATCTCCACTGTACTTGATAGCATTGAGATCACAGCTGAGCTCAGTCAAGGTGATATTCCCATTTTTTCCCAGAGGAACTGAGGTTACATACTGCCCTTATTTATCAAGGGTGGAAACTTCTATCAATCATCATTCTTGCAGTGTCGTTTCCATGCTGAGCTAATTTTATTATTATTCATTTCAGCCAAAGCATTTCATCCATTTCTGAGAACATGGCTGAGAGGAAATTATACTGCTCCTCCAGAGTTAGTATCTTTAGGAGCTCTTTCTAATAACTATTTGGGTTTTTGCAACATGGGAATTAGGAATTTGGCAGGGAGAGGGTCTGTGTGTCAGGGATGTGCTTTATACTCTTTCCATAATAATCTGACCTAGCTATAATCAAGCAAAATGTACATGTGCTCATTATAAACAATTACAGGGATGTAGGTTGTAGCCATGTTGGTCTAAGGACATAGGCAGACAAGGTTCTTTGGGTGAATCTGATATCTTTTATTAGACCAACTTAAATGGTTGGAAAACAATTATTAAGCAAGCTTTCGGGTTCAAAAAACCTTTGACAGGTTAAGGAAATTTCTGCAGTTGGTGTGTGCTCTTCCTGGATAGAATGAAGAGTAAAGATGCCAGAGGCTGGTCTGGTTTGCATACAAGACAGGTATGACATATCACCACACCCTCAAACCCATACAGAAAATCCTCAAACAACTGCAACCTATACTAGAAAGAGACCTATTCTTAAAAAGATCTTCCCAGAGCCACCCATCCTAGCCTTCAAACAAGCACTGAACCTCACTAATCTCATCACCAGAAGCAAACTTCCTCACGCCCAGAACACACCAAATAGATCCAGACCATACCATGACAAGAAATGCAATACCTGCCAACACATTTCCACCACCCCCACAATTACTACACCCCACAACAGAGCCATCAGCATTCCCGGATCTTACAACTGCACCTCCAGAAATGTAACATATCTCATCCAATGCACCAAATACCCTGATGGGAAATATGTAGGAGAGACCAAACAACAACTGCGCACCAGAGCGAATGCACACCAGAAATCTATCCAAGACAGGAATACCCAGTTACCTGTTACCTGTGGGGGCACATTTCTCACAAGAAAACCACTCTCTCTCCAATCTCTCAGTCCTGATCCTCAAAGAAAACTTAAAAAACACTTCCCAGAGACAAGTCTATGAACTCCACTTGCATCAACCTCCTGGATACTAAAAATCATGGACTAAAAATCCATAGACATTGGATTTATGACACATTATAACCTGCCTGACATCTGACTCCCCAGGTATCTCTCCACTATTCATCCCACTTCTTTCTCCCCCCAGCCTGTCTCTCACCCGTTGACTCTGCATCTTCACTGACTGCCTGTCTTGTATGCAGACCAGCCCAGCCTCTGGCTTCTTTACTCTTCACTCCATTTGGGAAGAGCACACACCAACTGCAGAAACTTCCTTAGCCTGTCAAAGGGCTTTTGAACCCAAAAGCTTGCTTAATAATTGTTTTCCAACCTTTTAAGTTGGTCTAATAAAAGACATCAGATTCACCCAAAGAACTTTGTCTGCTTATAAACATTTACACATTTATCATTTGTTAAATTATAATTTTAGGCATATTCCAGCCTAAGGCACAGAAGGACTTATTCCGTAACTGCAAAATAGGGTCATTGCTGAATGTACAACATACATATGGGCAAGGGTGGGCAAAATGTGGCCCGGGGGCCAGATGCAGCCCTCCAAGCCATTCTATCTGGCCCACGGGGCCCCTAAAAAATTTAGAAAATTAATATTAATCTGCCCTGGGCAGCCCTCAATGGCATTCCGCCCTCAATGTCATTCTGTCATGCAGCCCTCTGTCATGCAGCCCTCAATGGCATTCTGAAACTCAGTAAGTGGCCCTCTGCCCAAAATAATTGCCTACTCCTGTCTTAGGGTGTCTTTATATGTGGTTGAGGGTGAGGGGGCATTTAAATTAGAGCAGTTCCCGGAGAGCTGCTCTAATTAAAACACAGCAGCAACATGTGTATTAAGCCTCCATGCATTTAAAAATGGCTGTGGGATGCTTTAACTAAAGCTCATTTACCAAAACCTGCAAGTATTTATACATATGACACTACAGCAATGCTAGAGCATTCTAATTAGAATGCAGAACACATTCAAGTAATCTAATTAGAACACATCAAAGCATGTGTATAGGCACCTTTAGTGACTACTCTACACACCACAAAAGGCACTGGTGGCATGGGGAAAACTACTTAACAGAAAAGCAGAGGAAAAAAGAAACATATTGGGATAAGGATGGTGTGACAGACTGTCTGAAAATAGAATTGGTGGTGAGAGGCAATTAGAGGGAAACTGAGACTAGAAGCTGCAATGGGCTGCATTAGAAGACTGACCTCAGTCCACTGGGAAGGAAATTGCAATTGGCTGGAGGAAAAAGACACTGTGAGTCACTGCAGAGAAATGTTAAAGGGGAGCACTGAAAGCCAGTAGGTGGTAGGGAAGACTGGAACTGGTAAACTAAAGAGCATGGCAGGAATAGGAATGCCTGTGCAAAGGAACTGGGATGGGAAACCCTGCTGAATAACTTGCTTGGGGCAGGCCTGGGAAACCTCAAGAGAGAAGATGGAGAATCAGTATGCAAGTAGAAAGGGAGTAAAAAGGGTTTTCAGTGTGTAAGAGAGGTTTACAACAGGTTTAGATTGGAGAAGCTAGGACAGAGAGGGACAGGTGCATGGGGAATGGTCAGAAGACTCCGAGCCCATTAGAATACATTCCCTTATGGGACCTATAATGGAACACAACACTTCTGAGGCTCCCACTCCACTTGTACCAGTGTTAATACAATGCATTCCTCTCTGTGTGGCCCACACAAGGATAGACAACCTACTGCTGCAATCAGTTCCTCTATTAGCCCATGTGGCGAAGGCCAGTATAGCAGTCATAGTGATTCTCAACATGTTGATATCACACATGATGTGATCCTGCATGATGGAATCTTCCTTTTTCAGCATGATTTTTCGGTACTTTGGATATTACATATATGAAAACTATGTTAATGCTGCAGTCGAGCATTGTAAACTTAGGAAATGCCAGACTTAAGGCTGAGTAACATTGCACATGCATAATCACAGGACTTTCCCCCCTCAAAATGAATGCCTCAGGGCATAGGATAGATCGTCTGGGGATGAAGCAGGGTAGGGCAGTGATGGAAACTGTTTCCTGTAGGACTTCTGTTTTATTTGGAAAAAATGAAGTAAAGAAGAAGGTATACTAGGAAGAGAAAAGACTGCCTCAGGGTGAAATTACATGTTACATTTACACCTGAGCTCTATCCCTACTCTGGGTCAGAGCGGGTGGAGGGGGAAGAGGGGTTGCAGCTATAGAAGCATGGAGCTGGGAGGCAGAGGTGCATGGGAGGCTATGTCTTCCCTCTGCATTCCTGTCTTGGAGAGAGGGTGGTGGGAATAAGCTGTGCTGTAGGCAGCCCTCCACCAATACCTGCTGACCCCACCTTCACTCCCAAAACCTGATCTCAGTACCCCAGCCTTCCCCAGAGAGAAGCCTTTCTCCTGGAGCTGGGCAAAAACTGTGGGCTGCAAATTGTTTGTTTTATGTCTGCATAGCAGACTGAAGTTACCTTAACATGAGCTTGGTAGCCTGGCCCAAACTTAAAACTTGCCTTATGTGGCAGAATTTTGCAACACTCAGAGGGCATTTAGCATGAGTTAACAAGCTTTAACATGTTCATGCTTATGTTTTAAGTGCCCTTACTATAAGTGCAGCATGTAACTTCACCCTCAGAGGACAGACAGCTGAAACCTGAACAGCATTCTTTCCCTGGTTCTGCTAAAGAATTCTTACGTAATACTTAGCAAATCACAAGGGCTCATTAAATGTTGTGTTCCTCATTTTTGAGACATTGTTTCTGACTTGTAGAAATGCTAAACAGTCACAGCTGCAAGTATAGTCAATGGGGTGTCTTATTTATGATGCTAAATACTGTGAAAAACAGAGTCTGAGCTATCTCAAATTGGACGCCCATATTAGTGAATAGTTCTGACCTTAATCTTTCTTCATTCCATTCTCCATTTGAATAATGGTGTTCTCACAAATATTGTAAAAATAAATACATTGGTATTTATGCAGCTATCCTATGCTATACTCAGATATACCAGTGCTCAATGAACTAAAAAAGGACTTGCAGAAATTAATTATTCTCTCTTCAGAGTGAATTTTGTATACCTTGTTTAGTAAATAAGGGAAGGTGGCACATGCTGAACAAGAAAGAAAAAAAAAGTGAACACAAGCCATTCATAGTATTTCCTGAGGTAGGGTCCTATGGACGAAAAAAAGCCAGCATTTAAACATTGTACCATAATGCATGTACATACAGGAGGTTAAATTAAAATTTCACAGTCAACCTTAATACTGGCACTTTCAAAGTTGGGAGGGAAGGAAAAAACAGTGCAGGGTTGAGGCAAATCAAATTTCAACTGAATGTTTATAGCAGGGGTGGGCAAAAATCTTAGCTGGTGGGCCACTTAATGACTTTTGGGAACCTGTCGAGGGCCACATCTGTCTGTCTCTCCCTTTCCTCATCTGTCTCT